>NC_077223.1:45602962-45941497 GCF_024763615.1 Phlebotomus papatasi
ATGAAATTCATGTAAAATTCACTTTACCTAAATTAAGGAAAATAACTTTAGAGAAGATTATCAATTGAATTTGTTGTTAAATAGATGGAACTTGTTGAGAAAATTACACTAGAGAAAAATAGTTCTAATTCAGACTCCATGCAAAATTTCTTTTACATAATCTCATATTTTGCATTTTGAATGCAACCGTCGTTCAAATTTGAGGAACTCGACTGTACCTAGGGGGTTACGTGGGTCAAAATTGACAAAATTGATAGCAGATTTTGTTCTAATTTCTTTTCAATATAATAAATAAATTATCCTGTGGGACTTGATTTTTGGAGACATTTTTGAAAAAAAAAACATACTTTTCGGTAGACAGAATTTCTCGGAATTGTTTCATCTGGAAACCAAAAACCAAATATTTCCTGCTACCTGATGAGTTAAACTAGTCTTTGAACGAAGGAATTTTTAAAAAATAAAATTTGAATTTTTAAGAATATTTCATACACAAAAATACCACTTTTGACGTGTTTTACACTATGTTTCGTCTTGTAGAATGTAGAATACGTTTTGATCAAGTGAACATAAAATCTTTCGTTCAAAGAATACTTTCACTTTATCAACTAACAAGAAATATTTGTTTTTTGAACTTTAGATGGACCAATTCCGAGAAAACTTCTTCAGCGAAAAATATGTCTTTTTTCAAAAAAAAAAAAAATCTCAAAATAAGGTTGCAGTGACTAAATTTTTAAAAATTTGAAATGAAAGATTTAGAATAGTTTATATTAATGTTATACTTTTATATGCCTAAGAGCTTAAATTAAATATTTTTTTAATATGCTGAAAAAATTGGGAAATTATTATTATTTTTACAGTCTTCTTGATCCACGTAACCCCTTAACTATCTTGAGAATGCGTAAATGAGAAAAAGATATGGAAAGATATTGAGTTTTTTATGTAAGAAATGTAATAATCTTTACGCTCCTTTTGCTCAGAACCATTGAAAAACGTTATTTCATTTAATTAATATCAAATAATTGCAATTTCAAATCATTAATAACAATGCCAAATTGATGGATAAATATATATTTTTAATATGTTTGAGAAAATATTAAAATTTTTCACAAAATTATCGTTTGACTTTACATACGATTTTAAACAATTGCATTAAGCACTTCAATCGATAACTCTATGAGATTAGATGTATATCATGCCATTTAATAGGAGATTAATTTCTTCTCTACCATATCATGTTACGAACAGTCTATTTAGACTTAGAGCATTATCTTAGTTCCTGGTTTTTAAGATAGGGCATTGGAAGTTTTAAGGTAGGGTAATGCCCCCCCAGCGCTACGGCCCTGGAACAGTACTGTCTCAAAATGAATTATCAGGGTTGCAGTTGGCCTGTTTCCGGAGAACGGGCTGGATTGACACACCATCTGCCTTTAATATGTTATTTCTTGCTCTTAGTGAGGGAGACTGTGGCAGTATTAAACATGGGGTGCCATGACACACTGAGGCACTCAATGGGTCAAGTGGTAGAGTACTTGCTGTATAATGCAAGTGTCCCGGGTTTGAATCCCCTTTAGGCTACCAAAAATTTTTCTGGCGTTAAAGGTGTTCGGATTGTATCCAGTGAGCTTCATTGCACTTGATTCCACGGGCATGGGATTGACAATCTTATCCCGTATAAGAAAAAATAATAATGCATGTCTAGAAATCCCCTTGCAGGGAAGGCCTTGTTCCTTCATGGAATGTTGTGCCAGCATTATTATTATTATTACAGTAGTAGACTCTCGCTAATTCGGCTCTTTTAAGATCGGGCTACTTTTTAATTCGGGCAGCAGTTACATTTGAAAAAAGTTTGTTGTCATTTTTCAAGTTCGATTATGATTATCAAATGAATCAAATATGCTGAAATTTGCCATGGTTTGTCTTAGTTCTGATATGTTTTTGCATTATTAAGGGGTTTTCATGAAATTTACCATAAATATATCGAGTATGTGAACTCAATATACGTATGCAGATAAATAAAAAATCGTTGCATTTCAAAAAAATTTGTCGCCTGAAATTCTCTCTAATTCGGGTGACATTTTGGTCCGATTCCCCAGAAAAGCTATGCAAGCCATTGTGAGAAGGCGTCGACCTCGAGGCAGACCTAGGACAAGGTGGCTGAATCAAATTCATAATCTTGCCGTGGAACGCCTTGGGATCGAACCCGAACATCTTCCTGAAGTGGCGGGGGATCGACAAGCATGGGCTACTAATTTGGATGTCATGGGACCGCGACCCCAATAGGGATAAACGCTTATTATTATTAATCGTATCGAGATATTTATTACAAAGTAATCATTCTTACAATGTCATATCCCGTGTTGGAAGAATCTACGAAGTCCATTGTAGACCGCCCAGGAGCGCCTTCCCGTAGTGTGGTGAATGCTTCTTCCATGCTCCCGGAATTGTTGGGTGAGGCGGTGCATTTCTATTACGTTATATCATAGTGAAAATGCCTTTTTCTAAACATTCAGATCTTTGCACCGGGCGGGACTCGAACTCACAACAGTGAATCGAGCCGATAAACGGTTGAAAATGAATGAATGAATGCCCGAATTTGAGAGAGTCTATTGTATTACCATAACACACTGATATTTATGTCTACACTACTTGGACGTATGTCGACCGTTTCTTCGGTGGACTTATGAATTCATAGGTCCTCGTCCTTGGAAATCTAATCTAACTAAAAAATCGTAGTGTTTACAACTACCCCTTGTTTACTGCTGCCTCAGTTCCCACTAGGCTGTTTTCCTTTTTAAATATAGTATGATCTAATCAAAAAATACTCAATGGAAAGATCTCGACAGACCCAATAAAATGGCATTAGTAGCAAAAATTAACTGCAACTGGTGCACTGGAGCAATTGAACTTTTCGATCAATGAGGAAAGCTACTACGGCCTTAATCAATGTAGGTTTAAACGAAAGATTTGTAGTTGGACTATCAAGTATCATAGTAAAGAAGTGCGATTCTGTTATTGAATGGGATACCGGGGATACCTAAATTATAGACTCATGTAATACTCTTTCTGTTGGTCTGCAGAGCGAAATGGCAGGCGTGGAAGCATTTGGGAGAAATGACACGAGAAAGGGCCATGGAGAATTACGTTGATGAACTGAAAAAGATTATTGAGACAATGTCCTACACAGACAATGTAGCCCAATTCATGGGAAGCATCAGTGAGCTGGATGGTGTAAATGTGGATGATCTTGAAGCTGTAGCACCAGATGCTATTAAAAAAGTTCGTTCCCATCCGAATTCACCATTCGGTAAGTGGAATTGAAGATAGGGTTTATTTGTCCATTGGAATGTTTAGGAAAATGTACTATGTATTGTAGCTTCACGAGAGGCTAGTCCAGTTCGTGCTCCTACAAATGGTATAGCATCATCAAGTGGATACCAAATGCCTCAGTTGACGAATGGTAATGGTTACCTGATGAATGGCAATCACGATCCATCCACCGTCTATCAGAATGGTCATCTGACTGAACAGTCGGATGATGAATATATTGATACAGTTGAGGATGAACCAGAGACATTGAGTGCTAGGTCAATATCTAGTGTCTCTTCCTCACAACATGTATCCCGATCAAAGGTGAGGAGTGATTCTGGTTCTGTGAGAAGGACGGTTGCACAGTTGAATGGGGGGAATGGAGCGAATGAGGACCTTACTGAAGTTTTGAATCTTCTGAATGCAACTGTTGATCGGATGAGTGTGGATCTGCAACAAGTGACAAATAGGATCAACATCATGGAAAGATCCCTCCTTGAAGTCCGTTACATGCACGCATCAAGGGTAAGTGTAGCGGTTCTTTAAGTTTTTGTTCTTGACATTTTTCTAGCAATTTTTTACGTGATATCCTTTAAGATTCGACAGTATCCCAGTTGGTGGCCATTTGAAGACATTTCTCCAAATTGGTTCTTCTTCCTTATTTTCTGGCCAATTGTGGCTCAAAAATTGATGCAGATCATCAATGCAAGACGTAAATGATGTGTGGATTAGTTGCTGTGACAAATATATATTTTACATTGACACAATAGAAGGGAATAAGGACTAAGTAAATGAAAGGGATACATAAGTAGAAGAATTTCTAAGAGAATTTCTTTTTTATGTTTTTTTTTTATGTCAGAAAAATGTGATTTGATTTTTATATGTTTTTTTTTCAAATGTTTTTTTTCTGTTTTTTTGGTGCAAGGCTTTAGCAATTTTACTTACAAAATTCTTTAAAACTATTTTGACTATCCCCAATAGTTGTGCAAAATGTATATTTTTGTAGACAATGTAAATTGTTTGATTTATAAGTTTAACAATTTATTAAAAAGAAGACGATAGAACACCAGTAATTATCATTCTTTAACAGAATAATAAAAAAAAGAATTATTTTGATATTATTTACAGGGTTTACTTGAGTAGTTTTGTTCTAATCAACATTAAGGGTAACATATTCATAAATTTGATTACCTTTGGAATTTATAATTCCAATGAAAAGAATAAAGGGAAAAAAGATAACAAATAAATTTTCCACGTTAGTTTAGTATAGTTATTTTGTAGTTAAAGTAGATTGAGAATTTAGTAAATTTCATTAATTTTCATTTTACTTTTTCTTTTAATACACAAATGTGACCATACTTTTTCCAGTTTTTTTTGTAAAAAAAAAGTAATTTATAGTTATTTCTTCTCTTGGTATCTTGTGTATAAAATAAATGAATTGTGGGAGTATTTAAATAAAATAGCTATGTGAATAAGTTTTTACTGGAGATTCTTATTTTGTGTAGCCCTTCTTAGATATGCAAAATGCGTGAGATTCATCATCTTTATGGTATTTATTTGAGGTGAGAGTACTTCTCTTCTGTGGTTTTGCATCTTGAAGCTGTGTTTAAGTTAAAAAGTTCATTGTACTTTTTACAAATTGAAAAATAAACAATAGTGTTTGTTCGCGCTTCTGAGACTCTTCAAATTTGCACTTAATGGTATATTTGTTGAATATATCTTAGGAAAATTATTTTACACTTTAATCAATTGATAAGGAATTGATAAGAAATTTATCGAAAACAAACAGGTTGGTATTTATGTTGGAATGTAATTTATGGGAGGGCGGGGTAGTTTAATGTATGCATTACTTTGGAAAATAAATATTTTTAGGACGAAAAGTATTTATTTAGAAATTGTCCTGTATATTTTCAGATAATTTATTTTATAGTCAAGAAAAACTAACGGCACATAATTAATTTAAATATGGTTCATATTCGTTTAGGAGGTTTAGCCATTTAACGACGAGACACTTTTTACGGACCGAAAATCAACAATAAAAATTTAACCGATAAACAAAATCAATGAAACGTCTTTCATCTGACTTGGGAAAATCCAAAAGATTCTGATTCGATGCATTTTTTTTCCTCTACGAGCGATAGGGACAAAAATAGCCCAAAAATTTAAGTAATTTTTCTGACAATACCAATGAATAATATTTTTCGCTTTAATGAAAAATATTACGTATAAGTATTGTAGTTTCTTTTCCCAAAACGGTTTGGCATGAAAAAAAAATAAAAGTATAAAAAATAATTAAAATCATTTTTCAATATAAGAATTCAAAAATTCGTCATTTTTAAGGTTAAATATTTACTGTATAGCAAATAGTTGGATACTTGCAAAAAATATCCTAGATTCCTTCAACCTTCTACTTTGCAATTACGTAGAAACATAAGAAAAAAATAATTTCTGGTAGTCAGGAAAAATTATTTTCTTTATGGGACACCGGTGTTCCAATCGTCCTTAAAGGGTTAGAAAGTGAAGTTTAAAAAAAAAAAAGTTCAACAGCGTTAAACTGTCGCACCTTCTCCTACTATAATACTTTACATCCTCAGTTTAATGAATGTGTGATTTTAATATGACGGTTAATTTTTTATATTAGTTGAATAGGGGAAAGTGCCCATGCTTTGCATGGTCCCAAGCTTCATTTATAATTAAATTTTTGCTGTGTTTCTGGATAATTGTGACTTCGCAATATATTTTGAAAATAAGACTAATTTTTAAAGTATGGATGCGATGAGTCACATTTATTGAAAAACATAGGAAAAATATAGTAATTATAAAGCGTGGAACCATGCAAAGCATGGGCACTTTCCCTGGCACTATAAAGTAAATAAAAAAATTGTAAGCACAAAAGCGGCAACTGTTCATAAAAAATCATTTTTAATTTACCGTCTCGAAAAAATTTGCATGCATTTAGAAGTATGTATATTTCAAAGATAATTTGAAAAATTAAAAATTAGCACCCAATTAGTTTTGTAGGCTACTTAACAGTTTAGGCCTAGCTTAAAGTGAACTTTTGAACCAAAAACTCTAATAATATTTGAACGGCGTCCGGATTTGTTAATTATATAACGATTAAGCATAGATATGTAGTCTGATCACTGTTATACGGTCTACCTACGCAATGTTTTCCGACCATTTTTGTCTGATACATATTTTGCATATGGGAGTTATTTTGATTAAATTAGCCATAAAGGGAAAAATACCGGAAGTAATAATGGAAAATGTGTTTATAACAGCCGGATGCTGTAATATTACACTCCTATTGCCGTTAATAATCTGTAAAATATAATTTTATACGAAAAAGTTGCGTTTCAGAACAAGGGACAAAATTGTACCAATGTATCCTTTCTATAAAAGGCTGTAAAAAACATATTAGTCATGTTGCCAAAAAGTTCTTATCAGACATATTTTGTAGCTTTATAATAAGGCTCTCCAAGAAAATAAAGCTTGAAGCGAAAAATAAATTAGATCATGAGATATTATTTTTTATTATAGAGAACCGTGAAACATTGTTACAATTTTGCCCCGTACTGTATCTCGATACGATTAAAAATAACAGTAGATAAAAATCAGGGAATCAGACAGAAAATTTACACGCTCGAAAGAGATTTCTTTCGAATAAGTTACAGAAATGCCGTAATGTATGCAAAAGCGACAGATAATCCTAACCGGCTTATGTAGGAGAGATTCTTAACGTGTGCTAACTCGGAATGCATGCAAATTCGATTTAGACGATTTAGAGCTGAGGTTGGACGACGCCATTCAGTTATCTTGAATCAAATGAGTGAAATTAAACAAATTTTGTACAGTAGAGTCTCTCAAATCTGAATCTCTCAAATTCGAACGCCGTTTGGATTCAAAATGTCAATTGTGAGGTTATGTTAGAAAGTTCGTATTCTTGGTGAATGAAAATCATATATATGTGATTCTTCTTGAATGTTTACATACTTCATGATCGTATAAAATGAAAAGGAAGTATGTTACCACTAAAACTTGCGAGAAAGTGCGAGAATTTGATTCAAAGTACAATTTAATCTTACACAAATTTCGTTAGTTTTGAAAAAATCGTTCGAATTTGGGAGGTGAGAAATGTCAAAAATACCCCCCGAGCGTTCGAATTTAGAAGACTCTACTGTATTAAAACTAAAATATCAAGGATTTGGATGGACTGGCAGAAAAGTGATATATGGGTGAAATGTAGACTAGAATATTCTCTATAATTTTGCCGTAGAACTTGACCTCATCGATTAATCAGAAGCCGAGATAATCGAGGTTGTTTGTTTCTGAACTTGTTTTTTCACCCAGAGCGCCCCAAGTGTTCATTTGTTGAACTTCAACTATATCAAAGAATTGTTGTATTTTGTGAGATTTTCCATTTAAACCCCTATTTTAAGTGTCTTGGTGGAGTAGAGGCAGTCAAATTGGCATCTGAGTGGTTTCAAAGCGTTATTATGGGAAAAGTAAATTTTTTCACACTTAAACGGCAAAATCGGACAGATCGCGTTGTCTGAGCGGAAAATGATAAACAAAATATAGACCAAAATGTCCTCTACGATTATGTCGAAGTAATCATCAAAATCGGTTCAGCGACAGTTGAGATAATTGGGGTAGTGTGATGTTGAAATTGGTTTTTTGACTGTAGCGCCCCTGGTGTTGGTCCCACGAAGTTCAAGTGTTATAGAAAGTTGTAGTTGTAAGATCTTTCATATAAGCCCTCACTCATCAAAATCGGTCAAATATGACTGGAGATATGGCGTTTTGAATTTTCAGAACTTTGACCCCTCATATCTCCGGTTCTATTATAACCACAGCGCACTTACGCCACTTTTTGGAAACGTCCTAGACTGGACTACAGCACTCTAAAATTTGATTAACTTGCACAATGCAGTTTTTGAGAATAATGAGATTGAATTTCGATGAATTTTGACGGTATCGCGGCCTGTGGTGACTTTTTGAACTTCCATCTGAAAGTTCTCATCGAGACGAAACCAAAAACCCTAATTTTAGCTCAAAATGTTAATTAGAACCGGAAATAGCGGCCGATCAATATTCGAACTTTGACCCCATATAGCTGGGGTCAGGGGTTACGGATCGACTTAAGTATTTTTTTGTTTGATAGGTATAATCAGCGGCTATGACATACTAAAATTTCAGTCCGATGCACAAAGGAATTTTTGAGTTATTTAACTTAGAAAATTGAAAAATTTTCTTTTTTAAAAAGCGCCCCTAGCGGTAGTTTTATGAACTTGTTATGTTAGAAGGGGAAGTGCCATTTCACGAGAGCTTTCCAAAAAAAGCCCTCACTTTTTAAATTTTTGTTTATCTGGCAAAAAATACGAACAAATAACAAAATTTTACGAACATTTTTTTGTATGTTTACGACGAGCAAATGGTAAAAGTACAAAAAATGCTCGTCAAGTGATCATGTTACGAACAATGTTTGTGAAAAAGTACAAATTTTAACGAACTTGTTTGTGGGTTATACGATTTACGAGCGTTTCGTGAATCCCCAATAGGAATTCACAAACATTTACGAGCAATTTTATGAAATATTTTTTCTGTTAAGTGAAACATGTTTTCGTCATGAACAGGGATTTTTTTTTTCATTTTCTTCTAAAAATTTAAGGTAATATATAAAAAAACATATCTTTGGAAAGGTTTAGTTTAGGCCGTTTAGGTTTATTTTTACGGACCAATTTATTTTGCCTGACCACGTGTTAAATTCAAAGAAAAAAACATCCTATTTCTAGCAGTGTAATAACGGACAAATTTTAAATGGCAATCTTTTTGGAGACTTTCTGGCTCCTGGGCTTTGGAGACATTTTGACGTCCGGATGCAAAAAAAGGCATTTTTTCATCCGCGTGAGTAAAATCCCGCATTTCCTTGCTTTTATGGCCAAAGAATGTTGCTTTTTTGTCCGAGCTGCGGAAATTTGCTGATGGTTGAGGAAGATTCTTTGTGCAACCGATTTGCGTGTCGCAGTTGTCCCTACATTTGCAATATTAATCGCAAATTTGCTTTCCGCACGTATCCCAAATTGAAGGTTAGTTTTGCAAGGAATTTCGTCATCAAAATTTTGGTTAATATTTTCGTGTTTATTTTGCAGGAAGTTGATCATGTTATGGGAGGAGCTGCTGCATGGGAGAACGTAGATTCCACAGATGCTGTTTGTCCTCAATGTGGTCATAAGAGGGCTTATTTTATGCAAATGCAAACAAGATCGGCTGATGAGCCTATGACTACCTTCTACAAGTGCTGCAATCAGCTTTGTGGGCACAACTGGAGGGATTGAGGAGGCAGGGAGAGTGTTAATAGGAAATGTTTCACACTTTTAAGAACTTGATTAGACTGAAAAGGTGCCCGAAGTTTGGGAAATTTATCGGTATAACCAGAAGTGTTGAGAGACCTTTTCATTCCGGAAGTGTTTTAGGGGCTGAAGAAATGCAGTCATCCCCTTTTGTTGTGGTCAGCACAGTCAATCCAAGTGCCATTCCACTGGCCAGAGAGCTGTTAGCAGCTGGTGAGGTCATTGCTTTGCCAACGGATACCGTATACGGTCTCGCATGCGATGCCAACAATCCAGAAGCCATTCAGAAGCTGTATCAGATTAAGGGACGCATGGAAGAAAAACCTGTGGCTATTTGCGTAGCAGAAATTGAGGACTTCCATTTGTGGGGCTCTGCGAAGCATCTGCCACGGGAATTGCTTCAGGAACTTCTGCCTGGAGCAGTAACCCTTGTGGTTAATAAATCTCCTCGCCTGGACAATCCCTTCCTCAATCCAGGAGTTTCTAGAATCGGTATTCGCATTCCCGATTCTACGTTCATCCGTGATGTCTCACGTGCCTTCCGGGCACCAATTGCACTCACTAGCGCTAATCGCAGCACCGAACCAAGTTCACTGAATGTCACAGAATTCCAGCCACTCTGGCCACTTCTGGGGGCAGTATTTGATGGAGGACAATTGGGTGTGACTGAGGCTCAGAGAGCTGCCTCAACTGTGGTGGATCTGTCCGAGGAAGGCAAGTATTTCGTCATCCGAAGAGGAGTGGCCATTCAGGAGACAGAGAATGTTCTCAAAAGATACAAATTCTATAAGGAGGACCAAGAATAGTTATCCTCATTTATAATGTGTTTTTTTTTTCTTGGAATAAACTGGAAAAAATGTTAGGCTGAAAGCCCAAAGATTGCAAAAGTCTTTTAATTTTCTCAGGTAAAAAATCATTCAGAAGGACTCATTAATGATTTTTGGTTATTTAATCTTTTCTACAACTTTGAAGTTAATAGAAATTTAGTTTTTTTTCAATGTAGGGAGAGGCGGGGCTACTTTGAGCTGTGGGGCTACATTGTTATACGATTTTTCGCATCATGTGGATCTAAATAAAATAATTGTAAGGACTAGTTTCCAGTGGCGTAGACACTTATGCGGGAGGTGCGGTTGTACGTGAAGGCGCCCTTACCACGGTAAAAATTGTTCGAGCGGGGGGTTTTACTGTTTATCAGTATCATTGAATACTATATTCCTTGAAAAATTTAACTTAATTTTAACAGGTTTAATTTTGAAAATGCAGTGAAATTTGAATTATTTTTCATAAAAGTTTTTTTTTTAACTCCTCTGTTTTACATTAAGATTAAGACTTCACAATCTGTTTTACATTAAGATCAACAATCAGTGAAATTTTCTGAGATTTTGTTTTAATAGACACGTAGAGGTTTTGCTCATTAGCAATCCTCAAGATTGTTAATTTTACAGAAGAAAGAAGAAGAAACTTTCTTTTTTTAAGAAAGTTTAAGGACAATTTATAAAAAACACTGACGAATTGAGACATAAAAGTTAAACGCAAAAGTCGAAGCTCTTAAAAAAACAGTAAAAATCAAAATTTTAAAGAATAGTTAGTGTTTTGATTAAGATTATTTTGAAAACATGCACAGCTTAAGCATGAAATGGTTAAGGTTGTACTGAAAACACGCACAGTGGTTAGACTTCTTAACTCTTTCCGGACCACAACATATCCAGCGAACGAATTTCAGTCAAACTTACTTTATTGTAACTCTTAGTGGTCAAATATGATACTTTTGTAGAGAAAGAATTTTCTCCGCCTCTGGGAAATTGGAAAACTCATGGGAACTCTCGTCCCCTAAAGAACGCAAAGGATACAAACTTGGACAAACATCAATTTTCCAAAAGTCAATAATATCAATTTTGTGAATTATTTTTGCGTGTCAAATGATTCCTTTACAATGTTGATCACTAAAACAAGAAGAATTATTGACCAGTATCTTCTGAGATGTCCAGGAAGTGCTAAAAAGGACACCCAGCTCCTGCTTGCCAACAGATTCCTCAAAATATTTCACAGAATAACACTTTAACACACATTTCTCTCAACAGGATGTTATTGCAGACACATTAAGCTTTCTCAAGAGCCAAAAAAACACTTCCTGGACAATCAGAATTCACCAAAACCTGGAAGAATAGGAAAAACTTCCCCGAAAGCAATCTCCTTCGCTGCCAAATGTCAAAATTATCGGCCATATTGGAAAAAATTTCGCTCCCGCTTGGAATTTTCTTACAAGGTTGGTGTCAAAAAGCAAATGGCGGACATTGGCGAGATAACCTTACATTTGACCTCAAGATTCTTGCGGACGAGAATTCCCATCAACTTTGAACAAGTTTTTTGAAAATTTAAGAAAAAATTATTTTTCGAATTTTTCGTAATCTGTAATTGTTAGTTATCATACTTATTGACCCCGAGAGGTTTTTCCGTATTCTGGTCTAGAAATATCAAAAAAGTCACAATATCTGCAAGGAAGCAGAAAATCGAAAATTCACGATTTTTGACCAAGAATATCTTAGCTCAGGAGTTAATTAGGATCCTGCAAAAAATATCCTAGATTTGGACATCCTTATAGTTTGTAATTATCCACAAGAATCGGATTATTATCGATTCTAAATAGTCCAAAAAAACTTTTCCATGGGTACCCAGAGTACCAAAGGAGACGAAAGAGTTAATGTATTTGTATACTATGTTGTGACGCGGGAAATTTTAAAACGCTATGCTTTTTTTCAGAATAAAACTTTAATTTCTTTTGTTAAGGTAAAATTTTTAAATATTATAACAATTTATTGAAGAACTCTGGCCAAACAGTTCATCAATCTTTTTGCTCTGACTACTTTTACTTCGTGCGAAATTCGTTATATAGCCGATGCAAATATTGTCGATGAATGAAGTCACTTCGCGCGTTTTTTTGGTCCCGAAAATGTACATAATCCTGGAACTGAGTGTATCTACTCAAGAATCATCAATAGCCTCATCAACCGATTATATCAAACTCTAAATCGAATTTTCATGCATTCCGAGTTGGCCAAAAGGGTGATTCATATTGAGAATCCCTTGTCAATTGTCCGAGAATCACTTCGCGAAACGCGAGAAACCCAATTTCTGCATCACGAAATTCGAAAAACCAGAAACCCTTTTTTAGTAAAAAGGGACAGATAATCCTAACCGGCTTATGTAAGTGAGATTCTTAACGTGAGCTAACTCGGAGTGCATGCAAATTCGATTTAGAGCTGAAATTGTGAGTCGCCATTCAGTTATCTTGAATTATACAAATTTTGTATTTTAAACCAAAATATCAAAGATTTGGATGGAGTGACAGAAAAGTGATATATATGGGTGAAATATAGACCATAATTTTCTCTATAATTTTGCCGTAGAACTTGATCTCATCGATTACTCAGAAGTCAAGATAAGCGAGGTTTTTTGTTTCTTAACTCGTTTTTTCATCCAGAGTGCCCCAAGTAGTCATTTGTTGAACTTCAACTATATCAAAGAATTGTTGTATTTTGTGGGACTTTCCATTTAAAACCATATTTTAAGTGTCTTTGTGGAGTAGAGACAGTCAAATTGGCATCTGAGTGATTTCAAAGTGTTATTATGGGAAAAATCGATTTTTTCACCCTTAAACGGCAAAATCGGAGTGATAGCGTAGTCTGAGCGGAAAATGATGTATGGACGAAATGTAGAGACAAATGTCCTCTACAATTATGTCGAAGTAATCATCAAAATCGGTTCAGCGACAGTCGATATAATTGAGGTTATGTGATATTGAAATTTGTTTTTCGACTGTGGCGCCCCTGGTGTTGGTCCCACGAAGTTCAAATATTTTAGAAAGTTGTAGCATTTGGTAAGATCTTTCGTTTAAGCCCTCATTCATCAAAATCGGTCACATAGAACCGGAGATATGATTTTTTTTTAATTTTGTGAACTTTGACCCCTCATATCTCCGGTTCTGTTTTAACCACAGCGCACTTACGCACCATTTTGGAAACGTCCTGAACTGGACTACAACATACTAAAATTTCATTAACTTGCACAATGCCGTTTTTGAGAAAAGTGACTTTGAAAATCGATGAATTTTGACGCTAGCACAGCGCCACCTGTGGTGACTTTTTGAAGTTCCATCTGAAAGTGCTCATCGAAACGAAACTAAAAAGGTAAAATTTAGGTCGCTATGTTAGTTAGAACCGGAGATAGAGGTCGGTCAATAGATTAAGATAGAGGCCGGGTCAGGTGTTTTAGATCGACTTAAGGTTTTTTTTGTTTGATAGGTATAATCAACGGCTACAACATACTAAAATTTCAGCCCGATGCACAATGGAATTTTTGAGTTATTTAACTTTAAAGATTTAAAAATTTTCTTTTTAATAATAGCGCCCCTTGCGGTGGTTTTCTGAACTTGTGATGTTAGAAGGGGAAGTGGCATTTCATAAGAGCTTTCCAAAAAGCCCTCACTTTTTAAATTCTGACAATTAGAACCGGAGTTATGGCCATTTTAAGAAATTTTTTTTGGACCCTTATAGCTCGGGTCAGGGGGGTCGGGGGACCTTAAGTTTGGTATTGATGGAAAGCTCTAAGGCCCAGCTATAACATACTAAAATTTGAGCCCGCTCGATGTCACAGGGGCGGAGCTATTGGGAAAACAAAAAAAGGGGGTCTTCAAAATGGCGGAAGGAGGGGTGGGGGGTGGGGGTTCAATGCACCAAGTTGCAATTTTCATGCGATATATAACCTTTGCCGAAAACCGCAAGTCGATATCTTTTTTAGTTTAGGAGCTATTAAACTCCAAAGAGCGACCGGCCGGCCGGCCGGGAACGTAACTTAGCCCCCCATATATTCGTGATCAGGAAGTGCTGAAACACATTTTGGCCAAGTTTGAGGTCGATCGGACGACATCAAATGTTGTTAGGATTATAGTAGGTGAGATTGTTAAGAATCTCACCTAATAGGAATGAGTTACCCCTTTGAGTTGGCCTAAGAATCTTACTTACAATGAAGTGATCTAGGTTTATCACTCGTTTTTTAAATAGGTGATCGTTAATTGGATTCGGTCACTTTGGGGTACAGCGAAATTAATATGGGGACTGACTCCTCCACTTTTCTCTTTTTTACTTTCCTAACATAAAAAAAAAACAAAGAATTCCACCTACCGTAAGGTTATCAAGGGCTTCTACTGGTATTAAGATTATTAGATATTTTTTGTAAAACAATTTTCTGCAAAAATGAGTAAAAAACGTTTGTTAAACTCTGGTTGACTTGTTCTACAAACAAAAGCAATGATATCTGTAAAAAAAATATTCAAGAGTTCAGCAAACAAATCCGGGTAACACAGACACGATGGCATTGTTCAGAAACGGTTTTATTCTTATCCATTTTGACGTACATTTGCAGTATTACACTGATAGCATTGTTAATTTCTTTCAATTACTATTTAATATTTGAATTTCATGACAAAAGGGGAAAAATATGGACAATCTTTGTTGGATTGGATGATTGTTGGATTTAAATGGAAGGTTCTACCTAATTAAAAAAAAAAACGAACTTCCTATTAAAGTTTTTTTTTTTTAAAAAGTAAACATCAATTGTCAAATTTGCATTCTTCAATATTTCTTTTACCTTCTTTTCTTTTTTTTTGGGATATATTTGTCAGAGGAATAAATGTTTAATCACATAATACAAATTATAGAAAATAAAAGAGTAGGAATATTTGGAAAAAAAGAAGGATTTTACCTGGAAAAAGAAGTTCTGGACCATCAAATGTGTCGCTTTTCTTAAGTGATTAAAAAGATGTGTGTGTGTGTTGAATGCTCTCTCGCATAAATTGAGGGAGGAATAGTTTAGCTCTCCTCTTCATCGGAGTTGTCCTCCTCGCCTTCTTCTTCGTCCTCGGAATTGTCACCCCCTTCGCCCTCTTCCTCATTTTCATCCTCGGACTCTGGCTTCTCATACGTCTTGGACTGTTCGATAAATTTGGCGAACTCCTCTTTGTCCACAATCGTCACAAGTCCATCTCCGCCGCTGGCTGATTTGGTCTTCACTTCGAAGTACTCATCCTTCCTCCTGTCCTCCCAGCATGAATACTGCAAATCACCAAAAATTAACCAAAAAAAATATATTATTCAGCTTCTGAAAGTGTCTCTTAAATGCATATCAATAGTTAAAAAAAAACGCAATTCTGGAACTCGTGACTTATACGGGCTTCAGACTTAAGGCTTAGCTATATGCCTTAACTGTTCTAATTTTTTTATCAATCACAACTTTTTGAAAAAAATTAACTTAGGATTAGATAATTAAAAATAAATGACCTATTAGGCTCTCAAAAAGTAAAAAAATTGCTCGCTATTTAGGATTTTGAGACCTTCAGGAACTGGGCTAAACCTCTAGTTTGAAGATCGCTTTAGACGCTAACCTCAAAAGTACTTTTGCATTATTTACAGTTTACCGGTTTACAACCGATTTATTGAACAGATTGAATCACTCAAAATATCGCCCAAAATAGCTTAGGAGTAATGTAATTGAATTTCGCACAAAAAATAGTTATCGGTTAAAAACCGGTTCAGAACTGATTGGAATCGGTTCAGGCTTGTCAGGAATTCCAAGACCTTTCCAACGACCCCAAATATGATACCATTCGGTTGAGAAATACGCTTTCTAGAGCCTTTTAAACTTTTGACCTTGAAAACCCGTAATTAGGAATGATTCAATGGGAATTTCGTATAAGGACGAAATGTCCACCTGGACAAACTTTAAGATATATCCAAAAACGAAAAAAAAAAAATGAAAAATATGGTTTTGTAGGGAAAGAGGGAAAAAGAGGGGCACGTTAATAGTCCCCGAAGTTCGAAGGTTCCAAATATCTATCTGTAACCGTTTGGGCTCTAGGCGTGGTAACGGCCGAACACACAGATCCAGACGGCCAAACAGTGTGACGTAAAAAATTCTAAGCTTCAGATTTTCAAAATTTTATAAAAATACGACTCTTACCAAAATCGAGGGATTATAGGGTAAGTGTGCCTAATTCCGGCCAGCTTGCAATTTTGGCCACCTTTTTTGTTCTTCGAATTTCCACGAACTTTTAGATTTTATGTACTCTAGAGATTATACAATGCAAAAGAATAATAAAAAATGTAGCTACGACAAACGAGATGACGTGAAAAAGACATTGAAAGAATTCCCGAAGGGCAAGAAACTATGAGAATGAAGGTGGCCGAAATAGGGTACCAAAGCTGTGTCTATATCTTTATTCATTTTAAAATGTATTAAGAAAGATTTTAGAGTAAATAAAGACGGTAAACTCTTTACAAGGTTCCAAGCAACACTCTTACAATGAAAGTAAAAAAAATCAAATTTGTATTTAAAATATTACATTTCAAACTTGAGACTTTGACGCTTGTATGCTACTATGCCGAAATTTGGCACACTTACCCTACTGCTCTCTCTGTGGAGTTCGAGCAGTAAAAAAACATTTGAAAATGTATAAGGTTATTTTTAGGATTTCTGAATCCTAATTCAGAAACGATAAGAAAGTGAAAGGTTTTAAAGGTTTTAAAGGGGTTCGTAATGGCCCCGGTCTCTCCGGCCCACCTTATACATCAGAAAAGTTTCATTTCCAATTTTTCGGTTTCAAAATTGGACTGAACTAAGTTTAATTTGGTGTGATGTTCAAAAGAAAAAGAAGAAGAGACTGAAAGAGTAGGATAGATATATGCAAAGCTTTTAAGAAAGGCATGTGAATTTTGACATGAATTTTTCCTGATCTAAGATGTAGATGCAAGACAAATTCAGGTTGCATAAGTTTTTTGCCAGAAATGTAATGGCATCTACAAATTAGAGGAATTTATGTCCATATTGAAGCATATTCCCTATGCTTGCGTAGAAAAAACTCTTTAATATGGACATAATTTTCTCTATTGTGTAAAGGTCATAAGAATAGTTTTTAAAAAGCAGACCAAAAAGAGCCATTAGGAAACGGCTCAACTTTGTTATGTATTTGTATACTGAAACCGTCTTTCATAGTCCTACTTTTAGTGTGTACAACTAGGCGAAGCTCCACAGAACGGCAGAAAGTATCAGATAAAAAAAGGTTTTGGAATTTAAAAGTCTCTTACACACTATGAGAAAATTCTGGCAAAAATAAATTTTAAACAGTATTTTTGAAGAAAATTTCTTAGGTATAAAGTAACTGCAGTGGGGATCCTCAGGTTAGCATAAAAAAAGTTTTCCGGCTAGTTTTGCTCCGGTATTCCTTTACAAAAGATATTTCCGATATAGAAAGGATCGGGCAGATTTGCGAGCAAATGAAATTTTTCCTTCTTAATTATAAATAATAATCTTCGAATCATAATATTTCAAAAATAGGAAGGAGGTTATTCCTCTGAATGAACCATTATTTACTATTGAATTCTAACCCCAGGCTAATTCCGTCCTCTAGGGAAATTCCGTAATATAACGTATGGAATGATAAATTCTTAAAAAATGTCAATAGGTGTTCCTTTCGCCCTTTGAGTCGGGTTTATAATTATTCCTTCTGATTTTACCACATAAAAAAATTTAAATTGATCATAATGACATTGTCATACTGTTACAGAATCCTCTTACTCGTCCCCCTTACAAAATTATTTATTTATAAGCCTTCTTGGGGAAACCGAAGCAGATTAGCCACGAATAGTATTTGATCCAAGTAGTTCCGGCTTCAGTGAAAACGGATTGAATGAATTTGTTATGAATTGCCTATTACTTATTGGGAGCTCATTTATAAAATAATTTTTCAAATTCCCCTAAATGTATGCATTTTTTCATGTGGTAAATTTATAAATAAAAAAGTTAAAATGGTATAAGTCAAAATACACATCTCTTTCTTTCTTAAATGTTTTGCAGATGTCTATCCTTCTCTTTCGTACTCTTCTTCTTTTGAACATCACACTATAAATAATTTAGTTCAGTCCAATTTTGAGTCACAAAGAGTAGGATAGACTTATTCAAACCTTTTGAGAAAGAAAGGGACACGAATTTTGATTTCATGAAATTTTACCGATCTAATAAGTGTGTGCCAGGGGCATGAACCGTTGGCGCCGAAAATTAGATAAAAAATTGGCGTTCACAAAGTTTTGCATACGTCACGGCGTATCCGTAAATTATTCCGAAGACCTTTCCTGTGGATATGCAATTTTTCTGTATTACTGCAGTGAATTCGCGGGATTTTTTTTCTGTCCCAAGAATTTCTTCGAAAGCGGAACTCCCTGTAGTGGGATGGTTTAGGGGAAAGTGCTCTCCCTTCGAACGTTCATGCCTTTGAATAATGTGAATTTCTTTTGTTTTTCCTAAGTGATTTACACAAAATTCTCACGGAATTATCAACAATTATTGATTAGCCAACTAATACTTGATAGAAATGTGTAAATCTCTTAGGAAAACTAAAAGAAAATTCACATTATTCGAAGGCATGAACGTTCGAAGGGAGAGTACTTTCCCTTATAGTTTATCTTAGAAGAAATATTTAAGAAATCTTTATTTATTTTAAATAAACATCTCCCTTATTTCTATTCAGTGAAATATTTATCAGCCTGATATATTCTTTTATAAATTAAACGCAATGAAATATCTCATTTGCTGTCTAATCTGCCCCGGTCTTCCCTAATATTATTTTTCCACAAATTTGATTTTGTTTTTTGAAGTAGAAATGGATTAAAAAATCTTATTCAAATTTTTAATATAATTTTTTCCCCAAAAATTCTCAAAGAATCTAGTAAAGATTTTAAAAATAAAACAAATAAGGAAAATCTTAGTAGTGAATCAAAAATTCTTGAAAACAAATTAGAATTTTCACCAAAATAAAAACATTAAGACCAAAAATTGTTAGAAAGAATTTATACGGGCAATAGTTGCCCCAGTTCCTCGATGGTTGTTTGAAGAGGACATTTGATATTTTGAAGCTATTTCCAGGTAATTATTCATCATGAAATAACTTTTATTAATTAGGAATAGCTCAAAACGCTGGGTGAGGAATTTTTTGGAAAATTCTTTTTCATACTACTGACTACCATGAAATCTAAGAATAAGTTTTCAAAGGAATTTCTTATAAAGTGCAAAAACAATTCTGAAAGATACTTCCTGCATAAATATAAATTAACCAATTAAAAAGAAGCATTCATTGGCCATCTTGGAAATGCTTATTTTCTATTGGTTGATATTTCACTTTTTTTACTTCAAAAAATTTTTTTTGGGAATTATTGGTAATTATTTCTGATAAAATATGAAACAAAAAACACTACGAAAATTTCTTATTTCAAAATAGAAAAGGCGGTTAGAGGAAAGAAAACTGTACAACATGCACCGCCATCTTGTGGCTAAAGAAAAAGTTTTGTTATCAATAGCTGTGAAAAACTTACCACAGTGGTTGGAGTGAAAACGTATTCGTTTGGGTCGGTTTTGTTCTGTTTGAAGCGCTGAAGGAGACTGGATCCGTCACGTTTCCACATGAAAAGGTTCTGTTGCTCATTGAGACCATTCTTGAGATCCATCTTCTTCACATAGAGCGTAAAGACGCCATTGGGATCGGCACCTTCCTTCTTTGCTGGGCGCTTCTTCTTTGTCCCATCCCCATTCTTCACCTCTTCTTCGGATTCCTCAGAATCACTGGGGAATTCCTCATCGGACTCATCCTCAATGTCATCATCGTCATCGCCATCATCATCGTCGGAGCTTTCCTTCTTTGCTTTCTTCCCCTTGGTGGCTTTTCCAGCCTTTGCAGCCGGTGCTTTGCGCTTTCCTGGTGTCGCCTTCTTCTGGGGCGCTACTTTACCAACCTTCTTCTTTCCTGCCGCAGCAGCAGCATCCTAGGGAAATGGTCAAAACACGTGGTTAAAGACAAAGCGTCACCTCCAAATTCTAATCACATTTTTTCCCCCCACAAAACACTTACACCATCTTTCTCCGGCTGCCAATCTTCCTCCGAATCATCAGCGTCCGACACCTCCTCCTCATAGTCTGACCCCTCAATTGTGGTTGTCTTCAATTCAGTACGATTCCTCATGTTGATCTCCTGTCTCAGAAAGATGCCAATGTGAGAAAACTGAACAAAATCAATGCCCAAAATTGCTCTTTCAACAGCGCAAAAACAACAAGAAAAATGCTCAAACGAGTCAACAATATGGACGCTTGGGAACAGGGTGCAAGAGGTTAGAACTCCCTTCCCCGAAAATTAACTTTTCCACATGTAATACCCCAAATCCAACTACAAAAGCCAACTTATGGCGTCACTTACGGTTCTTAGTGCTTCTGTAGATGCTCAAAATGATCCTATTCGGCTGGTTATTCTCTGAACACAGACTTTTCGCAAAGACTTTGTGGTATTTTTGCTGTAACGCGTCGGTACACAGGGCTACCCAAAAACTGTGGCTGCTCTATTAGTTGTCAAATTTCTCGGCGAAATACGACAAGTTTGAAATCGTCGAAAACTTGACGAAATAAATTTGATTTCAAATAAGTAAATAAATTATAACGGAAAATTAGTAAATTTACTAAAATTGTTAAAAGAATATAATAAAATATTAGAATTAATAAGAAGCATACACTCAGAAATAATCGTGGTTGATTTTTAGTGTTTAATAATGATTATGATTTTTGCTGTTGTTGAAAAATTTTTGCTGTTGTTGAAATGCGATTAAATTTTATTTTAATTAATTTTTAAATTTTCTTTAATTTTTTCAAGTTTTTTTTAGAGCATAATATATTTATTTTTAGTTAAATCTTGGGAATGGAACACGCAGATGTTGTCAGATCATTATTCTAATTCAGATTATAAACGCTTATTCTTAAAAGTCATAACGCACCACACATTTATATTTTTAGATAAGATTCCTAACATTTAAAATTTATTATCAACATAATTTTATTGTTTTTATATAATTAATCTTGCTTTAGGAATAACAAAATTTGAAAAAAAAACACAGAAAACACAAAATATTCCTATAGTTGAGGAAAAATTTGCCGATTACCCTTTTTTATCATAAACGAAGTTTCAATGACAAGAAAAAAACAAAGTTTTGAAAATTAATTTTCATTTTCAATAATAATTCCTAGTTCCCCGCGAAGTGTTTTTTTATATGTAGCTGTTTGAAGCCAACTCACAAATTGATTAGAAACTCAGCTTACACTTCTCAGAACAAGACCGCATTTAGACAGATATATAGTATATTTATCCCTTTTTACAAGGCTCAGAGTCTTACCTCAATTTTGACATATATCGTGTAACGGTCACGAATGCAGAAAAATTCCCATACGCATTTGTATGTGAAAGTAAGAAATTGGCTTCAACTTTGAAGGCCACTCGCTGGGGACTAGAAAAATTCATTTTCAATAATAAAATATTTAGAAGAAGGCCATATTTTGTTTTAAATGCAACTATGACAATATTATTCTTTTTTTTTAAATTAAAAGCGAAACAATGAATTCTACACAACATGTTCTCTATAATACACACAGGAAAATTTGGCTCTAATGGTGTCTACACACTGGGAGCGATTTTCGTCAAAAATTTCCTTTTTTAAAAATTTCTGACGTTTCTGCCTACAAGGATAGGGAAAATTTTCTTTAAGAAGGCATTTTTAAAGAAATTGCTTCTAGTGTGTAAAGGCTATATAAAGGCCAATAATGGGTAAAAATGTATGGGAGCTGGTCCAACTTTTCGCCAGAGACGGGACTAGGCCCATTTTGTAGATATTTGGTGTATAACTTAAAATTTACCGAGACACAAGTTAAAAAGGACTGTAAGTCCTTGGGAAATTAACGATATCCGTATGAAAATTCACAACTTTAAATTTATTACTCGGAAACGGCTTGACCGATCTTAACGAAATTCGGCTCAAAGTCGACATATGACTAAAGCTTTAAATAAATATTTTTAGATTTTCTATCTGACTGATCCATCTGGTAGCTCTCATACAAATTAATCATGTTTTAAAGACATCGAGTATTACAAGGTAACAAAACGAAAACTCTTTTGATGTAATGGGAAACCATCGGTATTTTCGGAGTCCTTGGTTTAACATATCTCCAGAAGAAACTTATATTTAGTCTATCATGCCAAGTTTTTTAAATAAAAGTAAGAGTTCTTAAGAAATGGATAGAATTATTTTATGAAATTTCCTTTCTCTCAATAACGGTATATCGTAATCATAAAAGTTGTTGGTGCCAAAGAACGATTTCTAAAGGAGATCTCAAGGAGCCTTTTCCTATAAAAAATCGTATGCCTATCTCCCCATTTTCCTTGTAATTATCCAGATTTTCCTTAAATTTCCTCGATTATCTTTTAATTCCATTAAAAGTGCTGCGTTCTTTTGTATGCTTTACAGAAATACCCTCTCTTAAAAAGGAGTTAGGATTGCTGAAGATCATACGGTTGAAAAGGTACCGATATCAAAAGAATTTTGACAAAAAGTTTTAAGTATAATGGCTTAATTAAAATATTTTTATACCATTAACTTAGGCTGCATTCTGCCATCTTTATAATTTTGTAACTGAGCAAGATCCAAGAAATTTGGTATTCTCACAGAAAAAATATAAAGTTCTGAAATATTAGTTCTCTCCAAATATTTTAGACCTTGTTATAAAGTCTCCAACAAAATTTTCAAATTACCATATTTTACATACAAGAATTTTTCAATTCATCCAAAAATTCTTTGACAGTTCCTTACATTTTCTTGTACGATCCAAGAAAAAATTAGAGGCCCTTTTAAATTTTGTAAAGTGAAATTTTTGTCAAGGTTGAATTGAATTAATTACCTTTAAAGATATTTTAATGCTTTTTTTTGTGAAAAATAACAAACCACTCTGTAAACACACAGTGTCAAATAATTCTGCAGATGATGCTGCACGACAAGTCCCCAAATTTTTTATATCTTTCGATTTTTGCTATAAAATTTCTTGGCGGCAGAATTGCTCAACCTTGGATTAACTCTAACAAGAATTCCAAATTCCCCAAAATCTTACAAAATTATAAAGATGGCAGAATAGCAGCCTTAATCTTCAAAGTATTTCAATAACGGTATCTTTTATTAATAACACTGTGCACCAATTTTAAACTTTTTTTTTGTCCCTGGGTTGTCATGCTATTTTTTCTATTGCTAGGGTTAAATGATTTACGAATACTTATCATTTTGAATTCATTTTGTTTTGTTGTTTAATTCGCCTGGGCCTGGAATCTAGGCAAAACCGTTTTTGCCGTTTTTTGATACTCTGGTGCCTATATCTCCGATTCTGCTGAACCGATTTATTTCTTAATATGGGAACATTGTTCTCCTTTAGATGCCCGATAATCCTATGGACAGATGGAGTTCCTACAACTGACACCAGGGGCGCTGTAGTCTCATATATGTCAGAAAAGATTGAAAAATCGAACTTTTTACCAAATTTAATAAAAAAAATATCTCGAAAACTAGCACTATCCCTAACAATCTCTTTTGTGAGTTTGATAGAGAACTTTATTAGCTACATTTTCATCTATGTACAACTTCTCACTCAGATTGATTGTTATGCCCAACGCACAATAACTTTTGTTTTATAAACATGTTTTTGACATTTCAATGAGAGTAAATGAAACAGAAATCTAGTTATCTCGTTTTCTCTCATAGGAAATTTCGAAAACTTATTTACAAACAAAAGTTATTGTGAGTTGGGCATTAACCTCGAAGTTGAGGTTCAAACGAAAATAGAGCACTTAGCCAATTAGAAAAAAAATATTTACTATTTCACACATTTTGACTTTTTGTTTTCAAATTAAAAAAAAAAACCAGGGTATTTGTTTAACTTTTCTATTAACAACTGTAGAAGTTTAATCACTACAGTTTTATAATGTGTGCTAAGATATAATACAAGTCAATAACTCAAACAATATCTTTAGTAACTATAGATTTCAGAATCACATTGACAATAAAATGCTCGCCGTAGCCTCACCGTATTTCGTTAATTTACGCATTTTGATTGCAATTCTTACGCAAATTCTCGATTACCTTATTACCCTATCTCATACTCGGTGGAACTAGATGAAAATAATACAAGAAAATTGAAGGATAAACGGTGAGCAAAAATAACTGTAAGAGAAATTAATCGTACAGTTTTTTCTCACCGTTTATCGTATTTTCGTTTTATTTCTTCAGTTTTCTTATAATATTTTCACCTAGTGCCACCGAGTATGAGATACGGGGTAATACGGTAATCGAGAATTTGCGTAAGAATTGCAATGAAAATACGTAAAGTAACGAAATACGGTGAGCATTTTACTGTCAATGTGATTCTGCCCTAAAAAAGAAATACGAAGCTGTTTAAAATTTTTATTGGAAATGTTTTCAATGAAAGATTAAAAAAACTTTAAAAAATCTTTTAAGTGTCCAAACTATTTTGTTTTGTCATTTATTGTACATTTCTAAAACAAGTATTTTTATTTTAGATGCCTATTTGTCCATCCATTCACAATTCATTCTATCATAGTATCTATCCAATATATTTATAGAATATATGAAAATCATAATATTGTTTATCGCAAAATTTCAGGACTAGACTTGCCAAAATTTTCAGCAAAATATTTTCTTTTAATTAACTGTTTAATATCCTAGTTTTTGTTTATGATGTTGAGGATGTTGAGAGTCAAACAAGTGCAATTTGTGCAATACTAGAGAATATAAATAAATTGTGACTGACAAAGTAGATTATTTTACATAAAATAAGAAGGAATATGGGGATGAAATTAATAATAATTCAACAGTTTTGTGTAAAACTATTTAAAAACATTTTAAATCCGCGTTCTAAAAACAATTAAAAATATTGCGATTGTTGGAAAATTATACAATATTTTATTGTCAATTTACATTAATATTCTATTGTCTAGCATATCCGGGAAAGGGTCATAATAAATGTATAAAAAGAATAAAGATATTAGGCATTCCTCTTAATCCCTGTATCGATTTTATGTCGAAACTCGCAGATTATGTGGCCAATTTAATGTCTGAAAATTCAATATAGATGAAAGTAACAAAGAAAGGGTCACTCCATGTCTCGTGCTCTTGATAGGAGATTAGGAATGTTTAAAATCTAACAGATATTGGAGTGTATCATGAAGCGGTCGTAGTGGTATTTCCCTGTTTGGTCCATCGGATGAAGATTTAACTGTGAGTACCAAGAGGGGTGGCCAGGAAGTGGTTGGAATGGATCACCAATAGAGGATAAAATGCGCGCCACAGGCGAGCACATACCAGCAGAGTGGCACAAATTAATTTTAGACTTTCCTTCTGCCCGGATGTGAAAGCTTGAAGCATGGCATAGCAGACGCACAAAAAAGGGGTTGAACGTAAACAGTAGAGTCACTACACTGTATCTTATCTGGATCGATGAAAAGGGATTATTCAATTGGTTTTTAATTGGCAGAAGGATGAGGTTATATAACGTGTCACTCGCTCCACAAGAAATTTCCGTCCTTGCACCTCTTCCCAAGCCCAAGATATGCCTTAGGGTAAGACGGAAACTAATTACAAGTATTTACACACACAAGGTATTTGTGGTTCACTAAAATTAATCATAATTTTCTCACCCACATTACCCTTTGTTAAAGAAGGTTAAGGGGTTGCGATAGAAGTTTGTTCAGAACGTATCAAGAATTTCAATTGAGCTCCGAGAGAAAATCATTTCCTTTCGCTGGTGCCAGGATTTCAATTGCATTAACAGCTTTGCGATTAACTCTATTAACCTTTTATAGAGAAATACAAGCAAAAGCAAATGAGAAAGCTTTTCTTATACCTAAAGTTTCATCAACATTTATCCAATTGCTTGAGAAATATTGAAAGTGAAACAACAGGAAAATGATTTTCATTTGATTTGAAATAAATATTATATGCTTTACTATAATAAAGTCGCTTTTTAATTGAAAAATAGTAAAATTTGTTTAAATAAAGATAAGAGACTTTTAGAAAACTGAAGCTCATTTTAAAACATTCTAAATGATCATAAAAAATTTAATTTGCTAAGAACACTTCACGAAATTCAATTAAGGGGTTACATGGGTCTCTCAGGCCAAAAAATAGGCCTTTTTTCTGATAATAATTTATTATGTCGAAAATATTTTAGAAATTCCAACTTTTGGTATATACAGTAGAGTCTCGTTATAGTCCATATTTGGTATCAGATTTGACACTTGGGTCGCACTATAGTCCATGTAATTTTTTAAAATTATCAATGATTTTTAGTATTGAAATTGCTCGACGGCTTCCACTTTCTTTGCGATTGTGGTACTTGTCCTTGCTCTCTTCATTCTGGATCACAATTATCACAACTATTTAATAAAGTTTGCCAAAAATATTAAAATAATTATGCATGTCGCATACTAATAAACATAACCTAACTTAAAATCAGTGTTTTGAAATCAACGCTCGATAAATTGTGGACTATAGAGCGATGGCCTATAGCGAGACTCTACTGTAAGGGAGTAACTTTAGAACAAAATTAAAAAAAAAATTGAAAATTCGACCGTTGGTATCTGATTTTCGGAACTATTCCTCAAAAAAACAGACCTTGCGGTAAGAAGGATTTCTCCCAGTAGGTTCATCTGAAATCAAAAAACCGAATATACTCTGTTAGAGGATTAGTTGGACCCCTGGATGAACGAAGGATTTTTGAATAAAACGAAATTTGGATTTTTGGCAAAAGTTTTTGTAAAAAGTATCAACTTTACCATATTTTTCAACACATTTTGTCTTGTAAAAATGGTTCTGATTAAAGGAAGTGCAAATCCTTCATTCAAACAGTAGATAATATTTCTCAAAACAAGTATGGAAAACTTCAGAAAGATCGGTTCAGTAGGCTCTGTGTAATCTTTACTACCGCATTGTAAAACGGTGTTTTGAGAAAAACGCGTTTAAAATTTTACAACAATATGCGCGCGCGGGCGGAATGCATAACTAAAACTGCTCTACCTCCGAGAGTTTTACTCCGATTTGACTTGAAATTTTCAGAAAATATTTTTCAAATGTTATACTATAAAATAAAAAAAAAAATGATTTTTTGACCTGAGAGATCCATGTAACCCCTTAAGGGGGTATCCTGAATTACAAGACCAAAAGAGGTCTTTATTTTTTATTGCTTCGAAGCGCGTATTTTTATTAACTTTACTAAGGTTATTAACGTTGCTTATAAATTTCGAAGCGCGTTTTTTCCACTTGTCAATCTTATAATTTTTTCGATTTGTCGAGAAAGATTAAGAAAAAAAATTATTGATCTAATAAAATGACTAGATGCTTATTGTCTTCAGTATTTAATTATTTTTAAGTTAAACCTAAAAAGTATTTGAAAAAATAATTTCTGACATCATTTACAGCGTGTTAAAGTCAATATTTCGTCATAAAATGTGCTTTTCTTTAAGGGATTACATGGACAAAAATAGGCAAAAAAACAATATATTCTACTCTATTTTTTCCAAAAATTTTATTTAAGCTCTTAGACATATAATAATACAACACTTAAACTATATTTTTTGAAATTATCATTTCAACATTTTATAGCCTCCTGGGACTTCATTTTCAGAGACCTTTCTGAAAAAAAAAACATTAGGAGTTTTCCGTGGACAAGATATCTTGGAATTGATCTGAAATCCAAAAACCAAAATTTTCTCGTTAGCTGATCAGTTAAACTAGTCCTTGAACGAAGGATTTAAAAAATATATATTTGAATTTTTGGGAGAATTTCACTCAAAAAAAAACTATTTTGAACGTATTTTACACCACGTTTCGTCATGTAGAATAAGTTGTGATTAAGTAAACATAAAAACCTTCATTCAAGGACTAGTTTAACCCATTATCTGACAGGAAACATTTGGTTTTTTGGATTTAAGATTAACCAATTTCGAGAAATATTGTCCACCGAGAAGTGTATTTTTCAAAAAAAAAAAACTTCCAAAAATTTGGTCTCAAAGCCTATATTTTTAAAATTTATAAATGGAAATTGTAGTGAATAGGGTAAAGTGGTACAAGTTGGACAGTGGTACAAGTTGGACAATGGTACAATTTGGACAGGGCTTTTTGTCTTGATAAATTTAGTTCTTCATTTTTATTTGTGTATTTTTAATGCTTTAGTTTTATAATTTGGTTCCTTGTGCTTAAAAACAAATTTTGTACTGTTTTTATCAAGGAAAAAGCCATGTCCAACTTGTACCGGCGAATTGTCCAACTTGTAACACTAATTCCAAATTATATCACTTTATAGTTAAAATGTTTCACTTTTATATGCCTAAGAGCTTTAATTAAATATTTTTTTATTAAGTTGAAAAAGAATTTAGAGGAAATATTGTAAGCTCTAAAAGGGCTCACCTAAATAAAATTAAACTTAAAAAGAAATTGGTGAACTGAAGATGTCACTCATTTTTCATTCACTGAGGACTGAAGACAGTTATCTAACAATAAGAACCCCAAAGCAACCTTTCAGCACCCATAAGGATGGTAGGGTTTAGAGGCGTGTCAAATGAATGAAGGATTAGGATTGGTGGGTTATGGCCGTCGACTGGGTTCACATGTGTCGAATAGGCCACACGCTCTACAATATTATGTTTCTTTTTTAGCTTTCTTGACCGACGTAACCCCTTAAGTACCTTCAAAAATTCCAATTTTATAATTTTCTACTATTTCTTTTTTGTTTAGTGGAAGGTAGGGCTACTTTGAGCCGTGGTGATACATTGGTATACGATTTTTTCGCATATTTCTGAAGAAAATTTAGCCTTAATATAATTTAATTTAGATCTAAAATTGTATTACCTATCTAAATAATATCACATTAAAGCGCAGTTTCCTTTAGAAATATACGAAAAAATCATAAGCCTCATAGCTAAAAGTAGCCCCACTGTGCGCTAACTATGAAATACACTTATAAAAATTGTAAATATTATGAGATTGTTTTTTTTTCAAACAATATTTACGTATTTACTATCTGATTATCTGAATATTTCCCGCCAATTAGGAAGTACTATGACGAGGCGCTCCAGTGAACTATACATACACACTAGTCCACTATTTTGCATTTTCTTTTTCGAAAAAAATAATTTAAGCTTGAAATAGGGGAAAGTGACCATGCTTGATACGATCCAAGCTTGATAATAACTATTTTTTTCCTATGTTAATCAATAGTTATGACTCATCGCAATATATTTCAATAGCTGGTGCTAAGCCTCACATTTCCTAAAAAAATTAGTTTCCTAGTTCTTTTTTCCTAGTTTCAGGAAGCAAAAATCAAAAATAGGTCCAAAACTGTAATTTCGATACATGATATTTCATAAGTATTTCTTAATTAATGTCGTTGTTCACGAAAACTACTATCATAGGCACATAGAGGGGTCATCAGTACTAATATTTATGTAAAAATATTTTTACTTGGTGGACACTGTTTTTGTGGGTGGTAACAAATTCATAAATTCTACTTGTGTCCATCCTATATTTTAAGAAGGGTCCATGAGTGGCAACTATATCATTAGATGTGATTCTTTCATAATTACACATATTGCAATCCGCCAATTTTATCGACAATTGATATAATCTTCAACCCTGTTGCCTGAATTTTAAGGTTGCAGAATGACATTTTCATGGACTCAAAGTAAAAAAAACGGTTTTCGCTAGCGCCCTAATGTCATAAAAACATGGCTTAGAAAAATTACATAAAAGTGATTTTAAAACTAATAACCAGTCATATAAACGATTTAAGCAGATAGATTAGAGATCCGTCTAAATATTGATGTGCAATTTTTTGTATCCGGTGAATTTTTTGCAGTGAAAATGGGCCTCCGAATTGTCGAATCAATTATTATACAGGAAGGCCCCGGACCCAACTTGTATAAAAATCGCTACTGAATTTCCATTTTCTTCTTGAGGAAAATCTAAGGATTTCCAGGAACTATTTGAGGTTGGATTATGAACCTAATAAGTGAGACATTTTTTGTCATAGTGCAAGAATCGCTTCGGTTTGTGTGTTAATCAGAAAATAATCACAAACCTTGGACATCATTTTACAGTATCAAGCATGGTCACTTTCCCCTATGCATAAACATACCAAAAATTGCATGAGCCTTTCTCCTTGAAAGAAAATCACGAAAAACAGCTATTTTGACCTCTTAATTCAGGCTTCTTTTTAAGTTCATTTTTGGAATTGGGTATGGTTATGAATAGTGCGTAGATCTGTTTATTTATTGTTTATTTGAGATAGAAGCACCCAAACGTAAACGTTTGATTTTAGTTTTTCTATTCAGTGAGGAAATAAAAAAAGATAACCTTTCGACATGATGTACATATAGTAAAACCCTAAAAAAAATTAAAATTACAGAAAACTTTCATGCTTTCCCCTAATTATTTTATGTTTCTTTCTTTTTTGCTATATGAGTACATCTAAGAAATTTTACACAACAGAGATTAGATTAATTTTTATAATTGATACTCAAAGAAAGCTATTCAAGATTAATATCATTTGTGCTTGTTATCTTTTTAGGAAAGCTCGGGGTTATTTTGGACTACAGAAAAGTCATTAGAAATGTGCAAAAAAAAAAAACTCAGAGGTACTCCGAAGGGTATATTTTTCTCCTATCAAATTAAGGATATGTAATATTGTATATATTTTATATTCATTTATGTACAGGTAAACTCAACAAACTCTAGGGATTTCTATGAATAAATTCAATAAAACCGCACAAAGTACCATAATAAAGAAATAAAGTCCCCTTAGTCGAAATTGACCGGGAAATGCTACTTAAAAAAAGAGAGACTGAAAATACCACTTCACTGATAAAATAGGCCCCATCTCCCCAAAACCAATTAATCTATTTTAGGGATGATTTAAATGCTGAATAAATAAATTTAAAAAGACATGAAAATATAAGTTGTTCAGTCGCGTGCAAAATTGTCGTTTATGTTACACCAATATTTGGAAGAAAAGTTGGTTATATATGTCCAAAAATTATTATCGAATATAGAAGGAAAAAGGTGTCTTGCATCGCAACAATTAATATATTTCAGGTAAAATGTTCTTGTGTGAGTTATAGGCGATTGGGGAGCGAATAAAATACACGTCCCAAGTTCTATTTCACCTCAGTTATCGTCAAATATTCACAGCTACTTGAGGTTCTTATATTTTGTGGGTGGAAGAGAAGTTTATTTATTTTTTTTTATTGAAAGTAACACTTTAGTGCGACTTTTGAGTATCTTTCAGCTGTTTTTCTCGTGCACGGAATTTCTATTTTTTTTTTAATATTGGACCTCCAAGACAAGGATGGCAACGATGAGCTCACGCTACAGAAGAAGAAACACGGGTGGTGAGTGGATAAGTCTCTTCAATTAATGAGAAAAATATATCCCTCTAAAATTTTCCCATTGACTTTTCTCCTTCAAAAGAAAATTACTTCAAAATCCGTAGGGAGATATTCAGTTCAATTTATATTAGACTGTTTTCCCAAAAGGTTTTTGCGCTTGTTTTTTTTTCTTTAATTTCTTTGCCATACTCGTAGCTGCTGGGTGGAAAAGCGTGTGAATTTTATGTGATATAATTCAACCATCGTAAAAATTGCACTTACCATTAAAATTTATCCAGCAAATGTGCTTTTTCGGGATGGAAAATTGGTTCGTGGTGGGAAAATGTCGTGTGGCTCATAAATAATATAACACTCTACTGTTATCATAAAATACCTCCCATTTCGTAATTTAGCACAAAAATTCTTTTTACACATTCATCAGGCGCTGACAGAGGGGTAAGAGGGAAAGCAAGTAACTAAATAGCTCTTCACATTATTCCTCATTCATGAGAAAATCCTCGTTTTGGGAAAATTATACAAATCTCTACAAATTGAGGTTCATTGCGATTCTTGTGTAAACCATTTTCGACATAAATATTTCAATTTGTTTCCTAAATAAATTTAGGAGTCTATTAAATTTTGCGATTTTCTATGTATAGACCTTGTTACGAAGGAGATTTGCAATTCAATCTCATCTGTGGTGATAATCATAAGCATAATTGCTCGAACTCCATAGACATAGAGACACAGCATAATGTTGATGGCTCTACTTCATACTATTCTAAGTCGATTTAGAATTGTTTTGAATATTATTACTATTTTAGGCTTTTGGAAATATTATAGGGGAGACTGGGGCAAAAAGTCACAAAACGGATATTTCATTTTTTTACAAGCTACTCGAGCGCTTCAGAAATTTCTAACTAGCGCAGTTTTATAGGAAATTTACCGCTCTACAACTTTGTGAAAGTAATTTTTCTCTATTTTCAAAAAATCTTTTTTAGAGTTAAAATAACTCTTTCAAATCCCAAAATGAATATGTTTTGCAATTTTATGTTTTTTTTTTATTTTATCATTTTCTTTATTAATATTTTCTTGACCTCAAGTTCCCTATGTTCCGAGCGAAATATAACATATGATGCACACACATGTCTTCATGAAACACTGTTAGGCATATTTCTAGTTGATGTTCCTTATGAAGTTTGGCACACGAAAATCTTCTTGACTGAAATATAATCTTAAAACGAAAACACTTAAGCATATACTTCAGTCGAGATGATATTTTACATCGAAAAAGAGTAATAATTACATCGATATTCGTAGAGTTAATTCAACTCTGCCATAGAGTTGTTTTAACTTTTTAGGTTTTTTCTTAGTGTACAGACTTCCCTAAATTTGAAAAAAATACCTAGAAGACATATTTTCATAGAAAATTTATTCCTACACACCTTTGTAAAACACCGTTTTCTCGGTTTTTTCTGTCTGAACGAAAAAAGCGTGTTTCAAGCTATTTTAGAAAAACACACAAAAGACTGCAAATCGTTTGACCAATGCAAACAACAAGCGGCGAGGACATGGTAATGACGTTTCTTTTCGCCGTGAGACATCAGAAATTGTTTCACTTTTTGTTACTTTTTGCTCTATACCTTTTGTTACATTTTACCCCAAGTGGCCATTTTTAGTAAAAGGATTTCTGGAGAACATAATCTTTGGAAGCTGATAAAATATGGATAGCGGTTTCCTAATTAAAGAATCCGAATCATTTAGAAAATATTCACCAGTGTATCAATTTTGGAAAATAAGTAGGTAATAATTGATATCTCTTGTAAGGAAAATATTTGAAAAACAGGTCTTAAAATTTCAATATTTTTTATTTTATAAATTCCTTGTTGGAATTCTAAGAAACTTACGACATTGAAGAAGGTCTATGGAGGCTATCTATAGAAAAAATTTTGAGGCGCTATTTTTTTTATTTTGGAAGATATTGAATTTTGAATTTTTCGATTTGTGACTTTTTGCCCCAGTCTCCCCTATATTAAAAACCTCTTAGTAATTTTCGTCAAAAAATGTTTCTTTTTAAGGGAATCGTCTTTATAATTACAGGATAATTTTTCCCAATCTTTCCATCCAAAGCTGGATTCAAAAAAAAAACTTTGAAGACCGGTTTGAAAAAATAAAGAAAATAGATTTTACTGTTCGAATTTCACAGAGAGAGTTTAATCTCTCAATTTCGAATTATATTATGTATTTCAACTGCCTTTAAAAGCTTGAAAAGCTTTAGCTGCCCTGAACTGCCCTAACTTCTCTCGTTGAGAAATGAAAGGGACAGATAATCCTAACCGGCTTATGTAGGTGAGATTCTTAACGTGAGCTAACTCGGAGTGCATGCAAATTCGATTTAGAGCTGAAGTTGGGAGACGCCATTCAGTTATCTTGAATAAAATTCGTGAAATTATACAAATTTTGTATTTAAACCAAAATATCAAGGATTTGGATGAACTGACAGAAAAGTGTTATATGGGTGAAATGTAGACCAGAATGTTCTCTATAATTTTTCTATAGAACATGATCTTATCGATTACTCAGAAGCCAAGATAATCGAGGTTTTTTGTTTCTTAACTCGTTTTTTCATCCAGAGTGCCCCAAGTGTTCATTTGTTGAACTTCAACTAAATCAAAGAATTGTTGTATTTTGCGGGACTTTCCATTTAAACCCCTATTTTAAGTGTCTTGGTGGAGTAGAGGCAGTCAAATTGGCATCTGAGTGATTTCAAAGCGTTATTATGGGAAAAATCAATTTTTTCACACTTAAACGGCAAAATCGGAGTGATAGCGTAGTCTGACCGGAAAATGATGTATGGACGAAATGTAGAGACAAATGTCCTCTACAATTATGTCGAAGTAATCATCAAAATCGGTTCAGCGACAGTCGAGATAATTGAGGTTATGTGATATTGAAATTCGTTTTTTGACTGTGGCGCCCCTGGTGTTGGTCCCACGAAGTTCAAATGTTCTAGAAAGTTGTAGCATTTGGTGAGATCTTTCGTTTAAGCCCTCATTCATCAAAATCGGTCACATAGAACCGGAGATATGATTTTTTGAATTTAGTGAACTTTGACCCCTCATATCTCCGGTTCTATTGAAACCACAGCGCACATACGCACCATTTTGGAAACGTCCTAGACTGGACTACAACATACTAAAAGTGACTTTGAATTTCGATGAATTTTGACGCTATCACAGCGCCACCTGTGGTGACTTTTTGAACTTCCATCTGAAAGTGCTCATCGAGACGAAACCAAAAAGGTAAAATTTAGGTCGCTATGTTAATTAGAACCGGAGATAGAGGCCGGTCAATGTTTGAACTTTGACCCCTTATAGCTCGGGTCAGGGGTTATGGATCGACTTAAGGTTTTTTTTGTTTGATAGGTATAATCAACGGCTACAACATACTAAAATTTCAGCCCGATTGCATAAGGAATTTTTGAGTTATTTAACTTTTAAGATTTAAAAATTTTCTTTTTAATAATAGCGCCCCTAGCGGTGGTTTTATGAACTTGCGATGTTAGAAGAGGAAGTGGCATTTCACGAGAGCTTTCCAAAAAGCCCTCATTTTTTAAATTCTGACAATTAGAACCGGAGTTATGGCCATTTTAAGAAAATTTTTTTGGACCCTTATAGCTCGGGTCAGGGGGGTCGGGGGACCTTAAGTTTGGTATTGATGGAAAGCTCTAAGGCCCAGCTATAACATACTAAAATTTGAGCCCGCTCGATGCCATAGGGCCGGAGCTATTGAGAAAACAAAAAAAGGGGGGTCTTCAAAATGGCGGAAGGAGGGGTGGGGGGTGGGGGGTCAATGCACCATGTTGCAATTTTCATACGATATTTAACCTTTGCCGAAAACCGCAAGTCGATATCTTTTTTAGTTTAGGAGCTATTAAGCTCCAAAGAGCGGCCGGTCGGACGGCCGGCCGGCCGGCCGGCCGGGAACGTAACTTAGCCCCCCATATATTCGTGATCAGGAAGTGGCGAAACACATTTTGGCCAAGTTTGAGCGCGATCGGAGGACATGAAATTTTGTTAGGATTATAGTAGGTGAGATTGTTAAGAATCTCACCTAATATATATTTTTATGAAATGAAGTTTGTAAAATGAGTTCTCAGTTCTTTGAATTAGAGTTTTCTAAATATGTCACATTTTCTTCGTCCGTCTGTCGATGTCGATCTATGAGTGGTTATTACCAGAACTAAAAGCCAAGCAGTGACTTGGGGCCCTTAGGTAATTCTCTATATAAGTTAATCTCCATTAAGAATATAAATTAACTTTTCTTTGTCTCCTAATATGCTTTACAAATTGTCTAGGCTTACTTTTCGTCCATATGACAGTGCCCTTGAATAATTCTTTCTAAATGTTTCTCAATAATAAAGGTTAAATAAGCTCTAGGGAGCGTATTTATTAACCGATCTTAACAAGTTTAAGGTCATCGGAAAGGCCTTGTTATCTTAAATAAGTCGGAATTGATTCAAATTGGCAATGAACTGTTAATTAACTTTGCCTGAAATTTAATTGTATTACTTTTATACTACTTAGTAAGTCCATTTACTTAATATTTAGATCGGTTCAAATTCTTTGTAAACCGGACAAGTTTTTCCATAAAATGAAGCTGTAAAAAAACAGTAAGCATAACCAAAAATAATGAAAAAATTATTTTTGGAGTTTATCACGCAAATGTCAAGTTCGAGCATTTCGCAAAGCTGGGATATTTTTTCACACCTTTTTTTCAAATTCATTATTTTTCACGACACCTATTAAAAAAAAACAATGCGGCAAAAGAAAGTCTTTCAGGACATTCAACGAAAAAGCTATTCATTTACATTAAGTATTCTCCATTCTCTCTTTATTTGAATTAGAGTTTATCTTCTCGAGCTTTTAAGGACAAAGAATATACGTATAATTCGAAAATTTTTACACTTATTCATTTCAATTACAAATGATTAAAATACATTTAAAAATCATTGAAAGATTAAATTATTTACATAACACGATGTTCTAATGCTATCGATTTCAAGCTTAAATTTTACACGCTGAGAGTATAGGACTTTTAAGACTTGAAATTTGGAATTTGAAAAAAAACCGCTATAACTTTGGGAATAATTAACTTTCCAGCATAATATTTACAGGGAAGGTAAAGGATGTCAAGGAACACCCGAAAAGCGAAAAAGCGAATTTTGCAAAAAAAATCGACTTATTCGACTTATATTTTGAGTATTTTGACAAATCGAAATATAGTGTGATAGTTATTAAAACTCTGCCAGTTTTTATCTATCCAAAGGCCGTAAACTTCGAAAATTAAAGAAAAATTATTACTGAAAACCGTTTTCTCAGAAATAAATAAAATACTGTATGATAAGATGAAAATTTTAAAATTCAATATCTTTCAAGATTAAACACATAAAAGTTTGATTTTTTCACCATATTATAACATTCATAAACTGCCTTATATACTCATACTTATAAAGAATTTAAGCAAGGGATGTCGAAAATTTCAAAAAAAATTAATTTCTTTGATTTATTTAATTTCAATCCATTATAATTAACTTACTCAAAATTTATTCATAGTGAATATCTCCAGAATAGGGTAAGTGTGCCAAATTCCGGCCAGCTTGCAATTCCGGCCACCTATTTTGTTCCTCGAATTTCCATGAATTTTTAATTTTTACTTACTGTAAAGATTTTACAATACAAAAAATAACAAAAAATGTAGCTTTGACAAACCAGATGATATAAAAAAGACATTAGAAGAATTCCCGATGTGCAAGGAACTATGAGAATGAAGGTGGCCGAAATAGGCCACCAATGCAATGCCTACATTTTTATTAATTTTAAAATTTATTAAGAATGATTTTAGAGTAAATAAAGACGATAAACAGTCTACAAGGTTCCAAGCAACACGCCTTAAAAAGAAGGAATAAAAAAAACAATTTGTATTAAAAATGTTACATTTCAAACTTGAGACTTTGCCGCTTGCATACTACTATGCCAAAATTTGGCACACTTACCCTAACTTAAATACCAATCCATTTTAGAAGTTTTCGAAGAGTTTTACCTCATTGTCGCCAGAAGAATGATCACTCGGGGTTTAAAATGTATTAAAAATTTATATTAATATGAAGTTATTACTTTGCCCATTTTGATATCTATTGCGTATTTTTTGCCCTGTCTAAATCAAAGCAAAAAAAAACTTTTAAAAATTACTTGGGGAGCCCATTTATCTTGAATATAAAAGAATGGTTCGAGATAGAGTATATGTGAACATTCATATTTGATGTACTATAGGCTATTTCTGTCATTTTATACATTGTTGAGTTAACAAATTTGTTGTTCAGTTTTTACAATGTTTCTTGAAAAATATGTCCATTCAGATACTACAATCATTTGCACCGGTCGGGACTCGAACTCAAAACTGAAGTATGTGAATAAATTTCGTATATAAAAGTGATTTATGGTTCTTTCACTTACAAGAGCATATAAGAATAAATCAAATTGACATAAAAATATCGGATTTTTCAGAAGCTATGGAACATATACTAACAGAAAATGGCTTAAAAAGCACATTTTTCCTCGAGATAGGGGAGAATGGTTTTTAAAAAAGTTGTTGTGTTGGTAATTCCCTAAAAAGATTGTGATGATTAATAAATTTTCACGTTTTCAGGAAGTTCATAAAACATAAATATTTCTTTTGTTACATTTTACCCCTGATTCCTCTGTACACTGAGAAAAAAAGGGGGTGCGAATAACTTTTTTCCTCGTAACTTTAACACTTTTTAGGTGCGAAAATATATCAGCATTTTTTAATGTTAATTTTACACGTTTTTAAGGGTAAAATTAACATGAAAAAGGGTTAATTTAACCCCTAATACACCTAAAAAGGGTAATACTTACAGCGATTTCGGATCAATAACGCAGGGTAAAATTAACATTTCCGGAATGTTATTTTAACTTTTTCGAATTTCTCTCAGTGTACTACAAAAATTTTTGATATTCTTAAATTTTTATCTAAAAAACAATATCAGTGATATATTGTTGGATGACTATATTATATACTCCAAAAAAAAATCCCTCCGAGTATGCCTCTCAAATCGCGACGTACTCTCATTTTCTCGCCTCCGCAGGCACACATTTTAATGATCAATATTATTAGTTCAGTTGAGATTGATAAAACTGGAGAGAGTCATTATTGATTAGGAGAAATGCCATAAATTTTCTTCATTATATCGTCAAAGTGATCATCTGCCAATATTTTTTCCCATCATTGGAAAAGTCCCTATATCTCTTTCACTCTGCCAAATGGTGCTTTCCAAAGCTTAATATGAGGAGAATTTTCTAGATAGAAAAATTGGCACCGAAAGTGCGGCCCATTATAGTTTTATCAGATTCTAATTAAATGCCCGCCTCCGTCTCACAACAGCTCCTCAGCCCCTATAAAAAATATCGTATGTGTTTGTGGTGACAGGAAGAGCAAGAGACGCTCTATCCATTCGTCACCCACTCATTATATCTCAGCAATACCATCTTATCACACTTGATTATTTTTGCTTCCCGCTTTTTCCAACCAAATACTCGCCCAACATGAGGAATTTCTCTGTCCATGCTCTTTACACGCCACAAAAAAAAACACCCAAAAACATATTCTACTGAGTCATGACCCTTCTCCAAGGATGACTCTCCTGATTGTAAATCCTACAACTTTTTCTACCTTCAATTTCTTTGGGAATGGTATAGTAGAATAGCATTGTCTTTAATGAACACACCTCGAAGGAGAGTTGATTCGTTAGTATAAAATTCCCAAAGTGTCCTAATTAGATGTTTCGGGCCACCTCTTAGCTCCTCTTTATAGAAGTTGGTGTTAGCATTCGAAATTTTACTCTCAGAGATATCCTAATCAAAAAAGGGAAATTAATTTACTTCTTGCAGAAAATCTTTTCAAAAGAATGAGAAAATACTCTTTAAATGTAATATCAAAGTTTCAGCACACAAAGTTATCAAACTGTCTGAAAATGTTAACTCATGAAGAAGACGGTCCTTTGAAAATTCAAGAAGGGAACTCATCAGATAAAAGATCGATTTTCTGATAAAGAATACGTTTTCACAATGTTTAATATTTAATATTTTAGAGAGGAGTTGAAAATTTTGCAATGAAATTATTAATACAGTCAGCATAGCAGCGTTACGGCATTATCACACTTGCACATTAAAATTTTAATGTGATTCACATTAATTGTCGCTTGTGAGCGTCCAAATATGTTATTTCTGTCTTTGAGTCACTTAATATATGGGTTTTTTTCTATTTATTGATAAAGAAGTGGACTGGGCCTGCAAAAGTAAGTTTAAATTTACCTAAAGCATAAATATTTTTCACATTAAAAAATTAAAGAGAAAATCGCATTAATTTTTCGCATTAAAGGTGTCTACACATTGGAGCTGATTTCATCAAGAATTATTTCAAGAATTTTTTAAAGAAAAATTCATATTTTTGAAGGAATTCTTGAAGAAAAATGCCTCCACACTGGGTTTTTATTTTCCATCAAAAATTTTTTGACAGATTGCCGTCATTTCCAAGTCTCTTGCTCTTCTATGACTGTTTTTCATGAAAATTTGTTGTTTCACTGCTGGAAAAAGTGAGAAAAACGTCTGGTGAAGTTCCTTGGGATAGTATTTAGTGAATTTGTGAAGAAAATCTTCTAAATATGCAAGGGAATAGTGTTTTCTGGAGATGTCGTTCCTGGTGGAATCCAACCCAGCCTTTGAAGGAACATTTCCTGTGATTTTCCTCCAGAAATTGCCGGAAGTTAATCCATCTGTGAATTCTTGAGGTGTTCCACAGTACAGTGGCCTCGTACATCATGGATTGCAAGATGGATGGAAAGGAGAAAATTTACGGGCACTTTGGAATCTCTATATGCCTTGGTTACCAATTAAAACAAGAGCTAACCAGAGCCACCGAGGAGATCTCAATGCAAACGAGAGCTGTCCGGAGCTACTAGAAGCCATCACTTGAACCCCCAGAAGAACATCAGAATGATCTTTTATAATATAAAAGATCATTTATAATATAAAAGATCATTCATAAAAAATAATTTATAATATAAAAGATCATTCTGATGTTCTTCTGGGGGTTCAAGTGCTGGCTTCTAGTAGCTCCGGACAGCTCTCGTTTGCATTGAGATCTCCTCGGTGGCTCTGGTTAGCTCTTGTTTTAATTGGTAACCAAGGCATATAGAGATTCCAAAGTGCCCGTAAATTTTCTCCTTTCCATCCATCTTGCAATCCATGATGTACGAGGCCACTGTACTGTGGAACACCTCAAGAATTCACAGATGGATTAACTTCCGGCAATTTCTGGAGGAAAATCACAGGAAATGTTCCTTCAAAGGCTGGGTTGGATTCCACCAGGAACGACATCTCCAGAAAACACTATTCCCTTGCATATTTAGAAGATTTTCTTCACAAATTCACTAAATACTATCCACTATCCCAAGGAACTTCACCAAACGTTTTTCTCACTTTTTCCAGCAGAAAATAACAAATTTTCGTGAAAAACAATCTTGAATCGTGATGGTTTCCGTCAAGAATTCTGTCAAGAATGACTTTGATGAATTTTATTCCAATGTGTAGCGGGTAATTTCTTTCAAAAATTCTTGATGGAAATTACCTTCAATTGGATATGATTTTTGAAGAAATTTGTCTACACATTAGACAAATTTTCTTCAAAAATCCATCTTTTTGTCAAGAATTCTCACCAATGTGTAGGCAATTTTCTTGAAGAACACTTCTTGAAGCTCATTTTTGATAGAAATTTCTTATAATGTGTAGACACCTTAATGCTATAAATTAATTTATATCAAATTTTGCGGGCCAAGTCTACCTTTTTATCAACAAATAGATCAAATTTTGAATATAAAATGATTCAAACACACAAATTACACATTTGGACTCTCACCAACGACAATTAATGTGAATCATATCAAAATTTTAATGTGCAAGTGTGATAACACAGTTACACTTTTTTATGAAGGTTTTTTTTGAAAATATTTAAAAATTTTGTATATTGAAAATTAAATAAATTGGAAAATCCGTTTTAAAAATAACTCAAAACAAAATTTATTATTTTCTACTATTCTTTGCCTTAGTTTTTAGCAAATAAAATTATTTTGAAATAGTTTCACTGGAGATGGATTTTGATCAAGGATTGAATCGGTAATTTAGAAATAGTTTAATACATCATTTTAAAACTGGTTTATTCCCTGATAAAATTAGTTGTTCAATGACTTTTTCAATGATTTAAAGACATTTGAAGATTTCAACTTCAGGGAAAAGCCATGGAAAATTTGAGAAATAGAGGATGAGGATAAACTCTGTTAAGTAATAAAAGATGTTCCAGAGTTTTCTGTGACTTTTCGAATGGGGGAATTTCCTTCTATATTTGTATAACAATAGCGCTTATTTTGTATTTTGGAATTGTAATTCTAAAATAACACAATATTGAAATTATTCAGTGATGCTGGAAGGAGGGATGTCTTGTCATCCTTCCATCATTTCAAATAAAAGTTTAAGCATTTTTTTCACTTTAATTCTAAAATCAAGGATAATTACAGAAAATAATCATACAGTTATCATTAAATCCTTTTGGTAGAACATTTTGAATTGAAAATTATTTTTAATTTTAGCCTATAAAAAGATTACCGCAAAATTTGTGCAAAATAGTGCACAAATATCATTTTAGGTTTTATTTAATTAATTAATTTTATTTAATTTAATTTTATAATAATTGTTTACATTTAGGGGGAGATTGGGCTACTTTGAGCTGTGGGACTACAATGTAGTACAACAATGTAGTGTAGTCACTACATTGTTGTACGATTTCTTCGCCGGAGGCAACCAAAACCCCGAAAGCCAAAATCTCTAGCGCCAAAATCCTGAAAGTCAAAATTCCGAATGTTGAAAATCCTGAAAAGGATGAAATTATATGTGTAGAATTATTTCCCAAGACAGAGAAAATTTCCACTTGTCTCCAGCACACGCGGGTGCAATCATGGGAGTATTATCTATGACACTTTTATAAGAATTCTGGATTTAGGCTTTCGGGATTTTGACCGGAATCCTTTTTTCGTATACTTCTAAATGAAATTCGGTTTTTCTAGAGGAATATTTCATATTTCTAAAGGAAACTTGATCTAATTTGGATAGACAAAACAATTGTGGATCTAAATAAAATATTTGTAAAGATCAGCTTTATTTAGAAATAAGCGAAAAAATCATATAACAATGTAGCCCCACAGTTCAAAGTAGCCCTACCTCCCCCTATAAGGTCATTACATTTGTATCACCACAATACATATTTTAGAAGGCTTTATTATTTAACCGATAAATTAAGATGATTAAGATATATTGGATATTTTGTAAATTATTGTGGGCGAACAATAAAATAAATGTTAAAACTCTCGTTTTACGATTGAATTGCCTCTGATTTGAATCTTTTTTAGGAAATCATAGGGTAAGTGTGCCAAATTCCGGCCAGCTTGCAATTTCGGCCACCTTTTTTGTTCCTCTAATTTCCATGAAATTTTAGATTTTACGTACTTTATAGATTATACAATGTAAAAGAATAACAAAAAATGTAGCTTCGACAAACCAGATGACGTGAAAAGGTATTGGAAGAATTTCTGAAGGGCAAGGAACTATGAGAATGAAGTTGGCCGAAATAGGGCACCAAAGCTATGTCTATATTTTTATTCATTTTATAATGTATTAAGAATGATTTTAGAGTAAATAAAGACGGTAAACTCTTTACAAGGTTCCAAGCAACACTCTTTAAGAAGAAAGAATAAAAAAAATCAATTTGAATTTAAAATATTACTTTTCAAACTTGAGACTTTGACGCTTGCATGCAACTATGCCGAAATTTGGCATACTTACCCTAAATGTTCTGGCATTACAAGTGTTCAAATTGCAACTAGTGAACTTCACTGAACTCAATTCTTACTGGATATGGGACTGATAAACACCAGTTCTTTGCTTAAGAAATAAAAATAGAGGAAGGTGCCCATGCTTCGTACGATCCCTATCCCTAGCTTCGTGATGACTAAATTTTTCCTAAGTTTCTCAATCAATGTGACTTGCACCCATATTTCAAAAACTAGGGTAAATTAAGCTAATTAAAAACCTGCTTCAAATGGAAATTTTTTGCTACTCCAAATGGAAACATCACTGCTTTCATAATAAATACAGTAGTAAAAATTACTATATTTATAAATTTTCTATACCACAGTTTCATTATTTAGTTAATTTTGCTCCAAATAAAGCGAAAATCCATTCGTATTCACAAATTTTAATTTGTTAATTTCTCAGAAAAACTAAAAGTGTACCTTTTCACCATCGAATTTTTCATCGATCGACCATGTTTTCCAATGAAAAACACAATGAGGTGACTGTTGTTTATTCGTTTTGTTCAACATTTATGTCATATTTTTGGCTAATTTTGGTTAAATTAAGTTCTAATCTTTATTGTTAACGGTTCGTGAAGTTTTCAAATGAAATAATTACCTATTTCGTGAACAAAAAGGCTTTTTCTGAAGTGTCTGCAAATGCTTCAATAGGAAACCCCGAAAATATAATTTTTTTTGGAGAGATTTTCTTATTGTTTTAGATGGGAAAGGAGAAAAAACCAGGAATAAGAACAAATCCTGCACTCAAGAGCAACTCAACAAGGTTTTGGAACCCTTTCGTCGCGGTTTCACTTACACTGTTTGTCTCCAATTAGAAACTTTCCCTTGTCTCCATTTGGATTAATTTGTTTCCAATAGAAGTATTTTGCACTTGTGTGTTTTTCTTGTATTTAAGAAGTTTGCAAATTATATTTAAAGTATTTTCACTAAACAGTAACATTCTAGAAGAGTCAAGGAGCAAATTTATGTAATTCTCTTCAGAAAAAATGTGAACTTAATGTGTTGAATCTTCTATCAAAGATAAAGCATCTGGAAATGGTTTTGAATTAGGACATTTACCCTAAGGGAAAGTAGCTAGTTTTTAAAATATATTGCGGAGTCACATTTATTCAAATACATAAGAAAAATTTAATTATTACGAAGCTTGGGATCATACGAAGCATTGGTACTTCCCCTATGTCTTTATTTCCCCTAATTATGATGTTGTGTACTTATTAGTAGTGTTCATTAATATCGTTAAATATGTATCCATAAAAAAACTGCTAGACGATAAATAAGGATTATTGAAGTCATGATACACGAATTCTCCTGGTTTTCAGGATTTTGGCTTTCGGGATTTTAGCTTTCGCGATTATGGCGTTTGAGAATTTAGCTTTTCGTGATTTTGGCTTTTCTGGATTTTGTGCTATTCGGGATTTTGTCCCAATCGAGATTTTGACTTTCGGGATTTTGGTTTTCGGAATTTTGACCCATACCCATTTCAGTCCCACAGTGTTTTCTAATTGGCTGATGCTTGGAATGTTTTCAATACCTAGCCAATCATAACTTTCAATAACATAAATGAATACTTTTTATGCCATAACCAGAGATTTTTTTGTGAATATGGACCAATTATCCCGTCATTGTTTTTCCTTTTGTTGTTTAATTCCATTAAAAAAAATATAATCCTAGACCTATCAGCGAAAATAAATTTTCAGTGCTGTGATGAATAAAAAGAAGTGTATAGTTATCGACAGGAATGACCCATGTCATTCATGATACCAATTCTCATTAATAAATTGCATACACCGAGAAAAATTTGGATGGTATTTTCTACAAATCGTGTCTTTAAATTCTACTATCTCAAAAGATAGTAGAAAATACCATCCTCCATAGAAACTTTCCTTTAGAATCTACCATCTTGGCATTTTAAAATTTACTATCCTATGGATAGTAAATTCTAATAGCCGGATGGTAAAATCTACTATCCTCATTTAGATTTTACCTTGACCTCTCTTAGATTCTAATATCCGGGAAGTAAATTTTACTGGCCGCATATTAGATGTTAAAATTTAACTGGAAGACAGTAAATTTTAACGGAGGATAGTAATTTCGATTGAAATTACTATCCAAGCCAGTAAAATTTGCCATCCTGCTGTTAGAATGTCATTTTGGAATATCGTGGGTGCCGATGCAACGGTTCCCGATATGCTTTGAATACATTATAGCAATTCGTGGCGCAGCTGGAAGATGCTGGACTGTCATCACAAAGGTCGCGTGTTCAAATCTCGGCGCAGTCGTCAATTTTCACGCACCAAAATGGCTTGAAATGCAGAGAATATCATCCAAGAAGGGCCCCAAGCCCTCAAACAATGACCAAAAATTAATGAAAATAAGGAAAAATAAATTTTTCCGACATTTTCATTCTAATATCCGGCTAGTAAAATTTACTATCCTGCCAGTAAAATGTACCATCCGGCTAGTAAAATCTAATATCCGGGGATATTAGAATTTACCATCCGGCTATTAGAATTTACTATCCATGCAATAGATTCTACAATTTTTGACAGTCCAATTTAATATCGCGTTTGCTGGGTGACTTTTTTACTATCCGGCCATTAGAATTTTGTATGGAGGATGGTAAATTTTACCAGCCACATTTTTCTCGGTGTATATATTCAATGTTATTGAGTCAATCTTGACCTGAAAAATAATTTAATTCTGATAAAGATGTTCCTGTTAATTCTCAATTTCAATCATACTTTTCGGCCATTTCTCTAAAACCAAAAAAAAAAATCCGATCTCATTATCTGCAACAAAGTTTACAAACACTCATTGTCTATCAACATGGGATTTTGCACGTCTCTGGCATGCATATAGCATCCGCAATAAGTTACAATTTGGCACTCCACGAGGCAAAATACACTCGAGAATTTTGCTGTTCATCCCTCAGTTCGGTTTAGCTTGGTGCGTCCGGAGGGGGAGTTGAGTGGGGTTTTGGAGCAACAGTCGGGACTCCCACAGAGTTTTCACTCGAGCGCCGTAGTCAGTATTAATCGTCTTGTGGCCGCAAACAGACAAGACCGCGCGCATTTCCCTCTTTTCTCAAAATCTCTTCGTATAGTTCGTCAGTTGGCAATCAATCTCCTTTGTGGTTTCATCTGCTCCGGAAGTCTCTGGTGCTCTGTTTGATCCGTATATCCCATGATTAGGATGTATGGCTTGGTATCCTTATACGACATTTGAGTCCCGATTAGGGGTGATTGTGTGTCAAGGAAGGCATTTTTATTGGACATCGTCATTGATTGGGATTTTATTTATCGTGAACGAGTGTGTCTCATTTTTGTGTGCTGTGACATCAATGGGCAATTGAAAAGCTATCAAATATTGTACGTTCGTGTGTGCTCTTTACAACCCAAAAAACGCGATTTGATTGCTTGGAAAATATTCCGACATACCTGCAGTTGTCGTGACTGGAAGCATTTCTCTCTATCCCCCTCCTGTAAGAACACTCTCGCAGGATTTTCCATATTTTTGGTGCCAGTGTTGATTTTCTTGGCGATGGGGGAGGATATCACACATTATTCAAATGGATGTAACGGCAATGTGGAGCACCTTAACTGAGCGAGTGATAAATTTGTGGAAAAATCGAGCACCATGCAATATGGCCAGTGAGTTCCTCAATTTTTTTTCCCATTCCGTTCTCTTCCCCAAAAGAAATTTCCTATATTATTAAATATATCGTAATTGGCATGCAAAGAACACTTTTCATCATCACTTTTCGACACTTTCCTCTGGGTGTTTCTGTTTGTTATCAGTGAAGGCAGTTTGGCTAAACAACACTCTCTTCGAGAAAGATGAAAATTTCCACATAAATATTTAGTCTTCCCCCTTTTTCTTGCCACTTTGAGGCCAAATGCTAATTATTTCTTCACTTGATCAACTTCAACGGTTTGTTCATTAACCCAGTTTTAATTTCAGTCACTTTTGCTCTTCTGTTTATTTGTGCAAAAATTGTGAAAATTTCAATTTTAATTCTCATAATGTTTCTTGTGCAAATTGTTTGATTACACTTTTGTAGACTTGTGGTGCTTTAAACAAACTTCACTTTAACTTTCAAATAAAATGTTTCTGAGACTGATTTGAATATACATAATATCTAAAAAACTTCAATATCTATTCATCAAACATTTTAATATAATATGAATATTTATAAAATATTCATATTTTTCTCTTTCAAACTTCCCCTTTTGGTGAAATATTCCGCATTTTTACAAAAATATTGTCCACAAATTTCCTGTTTATGGGAAATCTTTAGAGATATTTCTTAAAAAAAGAAAAAAAAAACTTTCCCACCATGAGTTGTAGAATATATTAAAGTCTGAGCGATAAAATTATACCACGTATGTATGTGATAAGATTCTTTTGTACACTTTTCTTTCAAGTGACGTCTTTTTACGTAAAAGAATTGTAACGTTTAGAGATTGTTTTGCATATGGTATGGAAAACAACGTTTTATTGGTTTTTGCTATCAGTAAAAACTTTTTTCTTAAGGAAAAACACACGTTGAATCTATGGTGAAAGACAATAATGCGCTTCTAAAGAAAAGCCACCGGGAATTACTACATTATGATTAAATTTATCTCTTACAAATAAAATACTGATGAAGAATTATTTAATTTGTGACAAATATTACCAATGAAGTTTCAAATAGTCAGAACCCAAAATTTTGTATGAATTAAAATTATCTCGACTTCAAGAGTTTCCGATACATTTTGTTCAAACTATAAACTATATTTTTCATGATATCTTTTAGTGATATCAAATCAAACATAGCATTTCCTATTCTGGTTTCAATAACAATTCTTATACGATCTTATTTTTAACTTATCTGAAAAGTCCATTGAATTTTCTTTAATGTTTTTTTTCTAAAAAGATAAAGAGTAGATCTCAACTTTTTAGAGTGTGCTATTGGACGCTTAAGTCACAAATAGACTCAGGCTGATACTCGAAAACACTTAGCCATTAAAATTTGGCAGTAAAGAATTAGGCAGGGGCCCATCAAGCCTAATAAAAAGTGAAGAAATTTTTCACTTTTACTTATAAAAATTTTTCAGATATTGCATCGCGACTTAAACAAATATCCTTGTAGTTCTTGAATTATTTCGACGATCATGAAATATGTATTTTTAGATAGCTCTTGATGCACAATTTTGAAATATATCAGACCGATAAGTCAATTCTCTTTAGGAATAAACTTGCCAATAATCTTCAGTGTCTATAGAAAAATGAAATGACGAGAGGCCCCTGGAATTAGGCAAAGGAATTTTATGCAAATGACCTCTAATCGATGATACTAAGTCCTCAATGATTGACAGTTTAGAATCAATTTTACTGCCAAATTTGACGAGCTAAATATTCTTGAGGATCAGCCTGAGTCTATTTGGGCCTTTAGATTCTTAAAGGGGTTATGCCCTAGACACACTTACGACTGGGCACTTAATGGGTCAAGTAGTAGAGCACTCGCTCTATGATGCAAGTGTCCCGGGTTCGAAGTCTCTTTAGGTCACCAGGAATTTTTCTGGCGTTAAAGGTGTTCGGATTTAATCCAGTGAACTTCACTGCACTTGATTCCACGGGGCATGGGGTCTGACAATCCTGGGGGGGAAACCTAGTTCCTCTATGTAACGTTGTGCCACTATTATTATTATTACACTTACGACTTAAGTCGAAAGACGGCTTAATGTAATTATAATCAAAATAATGATTAGATTACTTTTACATCAGTTTCTGACTAGTTAGTGGGAAACTGATGGAAAATTAGTCAAATCATTATTTTGATTTATTACGTTAAGACGTCTCTTGGCTTAAGTCGTAAATGTGTCTAGGGCATTAAATTATCTCATTTTTTTCAGCATGATAAATTCTTATTAATTAAAGCTCTTAAACTTACAAAAAATATTTATTTAAGCTGCATTTTCTGAAATATTCTGTTATATTTCATTTTAAGTATTTTTAAAAATCAGCGGTTGAAATCTGATATATACTGAGAACTTAAAAAGGCTTACTTTTCGGAGGAGAAGATTACTCAGGCTCATCTGAAGTCGAAAAAACAAAATATTTCCTGTTAACTGATAAGTTAAACTTATACTTAAACTTTGAAAAAAAAATGAAATGTAAATTTTAGAAAATATAGTTTAAATGTTGTACTTTTACATGTTTTAAAAGCTTGAATTAATTCAACGGAACTGGTAAAATTCAATCCAGAATTTAATGTAAAATATTTCATTCTGAAAAATGGGAAAAATCAAAGACTTGATATCGGTATCTTATTCCTTTGTCAGCTCTTTCAAGTAGAAGACAAAGATAAAGTAGCTATAGCCAAATTTGATAGAGAACTGCGCCAGACCGATTATATTATGCAGAAAATATTAAAATACAAATTTATTACCTCTTTTATTAGCAAATTTCGTCAGAAATCTAGTTGAGTGAGATTTGTATGGAAGCTTTCAATAGTAAGTGGTATGGGTAAGGAGGATTGTCCAGGAATCCACGGCAATAAATCCTTGGAACACATTATTTCCACGAGGTTTGCCGAATTTTATTGGTCGTTATAATGAAGGCGCAATGTATATAATCCATCGATTTAAACTTATATCATTTATATATACATATATTTCGACTCATCATACCCCAAGGAATTATATTTTGACAAAATTATAGAATTCTAAAATTTTGAGAAAAAATACGGTACGCTTTCCTTTCGAATACTTTTTACTGGCCCTACTGGCTTAAATACCAAAGGGTAAGAGATATAAATTTCTGATTTTGAGTAGTCATAAAGTCATACTCGATATTTTCAAAAAAAAAGTTTTTTTCTTTTCCTTGTGTTCTTTTCCACCCCCATTAAGATTATGTTTTTTGGTTTTAGAAATCTATTTCAATATTTTTTTTTCATTTTATGCTATGTTTTGACGGTAATCTTAGAATTTAAGCGATCATATTTTTCTATGACCAGCAGGATCAGAACTATTAGCTATTTAGAATTTGTAGAGATCATAGTTAAAGTACACTAATAGGATTTATTTCTCAATCGATTTGTATTTATTTGTAAGATCTTGGAATTCTAAAAACATCTGTATCGGTAATTGATCTTCTATTTTCAATTAATGAAAACATTATTTATTACCAAATATCCGACAAGCGTATATTTGTATTATTTATAATTAATTTATGAACTCTTTAAAGTTTGTGGTTTTACAAATAGGGTAAAATTTATTGGATTTCCAAACTACTCGAAATTCTGGACAAATCAATTTAAAGTTCTGATAAATAAAAAAATATAGGGAAGACTGGGGCAACACTTGTCAAAAAGCATATTTAATTCTTTCATGAGCTTTGAGAAATTTTAAACGTTTTATAATGAGCATATTCTTATAGAAAATTTACTGCTCTACATCAATGCAGAAGACTATTTCCCTCTATCTCGAAAGAAATGTGATTTGCGAATCATTTTCTAAAAGTCGTTTTTGTGGAGATTCTCAAAATTGCTGGGACAAATTTTGTCAGTCTTCGGATAATTTGTGACGTTTTACTCTCGTAAACGTTAAAAATATCAAATAGACATATTTTTATAGGAAATTTATTCCTCTACAACTTTTTCGAAGATAATTTATTAGAGAAATGTGCTTAAATATTCCAAAAATAGTGCTCAAAATTTCATTATTTTTTATTTCACATAGTCCTTCCTCGAATCCCTTGAAACTTTGTAAGTTTAAGAAGGTTCATGAAGGATATCTATAATAAAAATTTCAAGCCTCAGTCTCTAGAAAATAGTGAATATTGAAGTTTATGTTTTGACAAATTTTGCCCCAGTCTCCCCTACATCTAACAAAGTAATCTTTAGAATTGCATAATTACTAAATTATTAGTAAATTATCAAAGTTAGAATTTCAAAATTTAAACCTAGGGTACAATAGGTCACTGGGCACTCAATGGGTCAAGTGGTAGAGCACTCGCTCTATGACGCAAGTGTCCCGGGTTCGAATCCCCTTAGAAGCAAATCTAATCCCGAACTTTGAGATTTTCTGTTTATTTCAGATGGACAAAAAGTAGTACTCGAGAGTGTACTTCTTGTACTTCTTCAGGATTTTTTTTCTTCTTGTTCACGTGAAACAGAATGGAAATCTCAGAGCTAAAGATTAGATTAGATTCACAATTATCTAATTGTATTAAACTTAACGAGAAAAATGTGTGTAGTGCTTAAATTTCTGATTTCGAGCATTTTGCGAATTTTTCATTGCCTTTGTTTCATCCCTCAAATAAACACGGAAAAGTTTGAAATTTGTTATGGAAATACGAATATAATCGTAAAATGAAACATTTTTTTCCTTTTCCCCAAACTACATTTACTATGTAGAGATCAGACTGATTAATCTATTTTATACTAATTAAAGTGAAGTTAAAACTGTGCTGAAATTATCCGAATATCCTTTTCACAAATTTGTCGCAGAACATTTTAAATAAATTAGTTTGTGAAAAGTTCATTAAACTAATTAGGAATTTATGATTTAACAACCGATCCTGGGCGGGGGAAGGTGCAGGGATTTCAGTCAGGTGAATATAATTTAGACTTATTTGCTAAATATAAATCTGTATTCAAGTACTGCTAGTTTGTCTTGAGTATTTGAAAATATACAGTGCATTTACCACCTCAAAATTTCATATACATGTATACCCGAAAGAGCCCCACCCTCCTCTATATATATTTATTTCATTTTCTTGTTATTATTGTATGTATTTCCAATTAGAACTTTAAAGCGAAAGAATTACACTTAAAAACTAAACTTTTATTTTCAGAATACATTATAAATAGTGCTTTACCTTTTATTACTAATTAGGACAATGCACTAGAAATATTTTTAGTATTTCTAGTGCATTGCCTAGTATTTTAGGATGTTCATATTTTGGAATTTGTTTGGAATTGAAAAAAGAAAAAAAAATGTATTAAGTGATTAAGTGAACTGATTTTAATTTTTTTTATCAATTCATTAAAAAAAGAACATCATTTACTTATACAGTGTTACTATCTGAGAAAAGAATTTGCCACCCAGAATTCAAATCATGAATGAAAATTAAGGAAAATATGATGAAAATCGACACGATGTCAAACTTTTCCCGGGAGCAATTCATGCTATCAATAGTTTAATTCCAGCACACCTTTTGGATCAGGAAAATTTCATGAAGTCGAAATTCGAATCCCTTTCTTTCTCATATGCTTTTCATATCTCTATCTCAATTTTTGCACTCTTGTTCTTCTATTATGGTCTCTATACACTAAAGAAATTTATGTCCATATTTTTTTTTTATATATTTCTCAAATATTGCTTGGTTGCGGTTGCCGCCGACTTACCACGACCGATCTCATCGTGTAAACGGCAGAAACCCTGAATCACAGATCGTTTAAGCCAAAAATTTATAATATTTTTACAATTTATGTTTACAATTACAAGTTAAATTGCTGATGAATGGCTGTTGTTGCGAGAGGACGGGGCAACAGAAGCAAGTATAATGAGGGATGATGAGTATCAGCTTGGCCAGAAAAAGGCACGTGTCGCTGACACTAGGAATTCGTCAAGGTGGAAGAAAGATACTGAAGAAAATTCCCTATATGCTTGTGTAGGAAAACTCTTCAATATGGACATAAATTTCTCTACACATTAAACATCACAACAAATTCAATTTAGCTCAATGAGCTCAATGGAATTTGGAGTGTGAAAGAATGAGAAAGCTATATGCAAAACGTGTGAGAATTATATCAATTTTGATTTAATGAAATTTTCCTGATCTAAAATGTGTGCCAGAGCCATTTAAAAAAATTATCTAAAATCGTCAAATTTGCATTTATTATAATGATTATAGTACCTAGTGAGCTAAATTTGAGCTAAATTGAGCTAAAAAATGAGTTAAATTGAGTTAAATAAAATGTTAAAATTGAAACCTTAAAAAGTACATAATTTTAATTCCAAGTGATAAATCTTAAAATCCTTTAACGACGAGACAAAATTAGTAAAAAGCCTTACATCTAACCTTAGAAAATCCATCAGAATCTGATTTGGTGTATTTTTGACCTCTATGAGCGATAGGGACAAAAATAGCCAAAAAATTTAAGTAAATTTTCTGACAATACCAATGACAGATAATTTTCACTCTGAATAAAAATTCGTCATTTTTACCTTAAAAATTTACTATAATTGCAAATAGTTGGAGACTTGCAAAAAATATTCTAGATTCTTTCAACCTTGTACTTTGCAATTACGTACTAACATAATAAAAAAATAACTTTAGGTAGTCAAGAAAAATTATTTTCTTTATGGGACACCGGTGTTCCAATCGTCCTTAAAGGGTTAAAAGAGTATATTTTTCATTGATTACTCTCGAAGTGTTTAAGATAAATGCAATTCTCAAGACAACAAGAACTTTTAATTTATTATTTTATTTTAGTATTTGACAAGCAATAATCTGAAAAAAATATAATGCTTTTAATGTTTCACAGTTAAACAGTGCCGCCTGTTAAAATTGCATTTTATTGTTTCAAAGATCATTATCTTTTTGTGGGTGCCTCTGTAGATGATCGCGTACAATGAGCGGGAGATCGTGCAAAATGTGCATCTCTGCGGGCAAATTTCTGGCCTCATGCCCAATCGGACAAGTGGCAGCGCGACTGAGCAAAAGTATAATAATAAGTTCAAGGTTGCAGTGTTAGGAAATCCATTAACAATGTGTCTCTCCTCATCAATTGCAGCAACAATTAAAAGAGAGAAAATGTGTGTGACGAGGGATTGGGAGAGACGACGATGGAATTTCGATTTCCCATCGAGTGTGTGCCATAATAACTCAACTTTGGAATATTAATAGACTTTCATCATTTTTTTTTTGTACTCTATGGCACTTCATCTTTTTCCCATTCTTTTGCAGTCTCTCTATAATTTATTTTTTTGCAATATTTTTTTCCTTTTTAAAATATAATGAAAAATAACACAAGAGAGGGCCAGATTCTCTGTCATTAATTTTGATTGTGAGAAAAGATGCTTGGACTTGGAAAGGAGAGTCAGCAACACGATAACGTGCAAAATGATTGGGAAAATAAACACAAGATCGCTAATTTCTATTTCAAGTGGAACACACTCTCTGTACAATTTTGGGCAAAGTGTTGGGATGGGATTTCTTCCATAACAGCTACAATAATAATAATAATTTGGCGCAACGATGACGCACTTTCGATGCTTCATGCTTCAATGAAATTCATTGAGACTCATCAAATTGCCGAAAGATTTTCTTCTTTGGGGTAAAATAATCCATCAATTGCGAGGGGATGAAACACTCGATATGGAAAACATCATACACGTCTTACAAGATAGACCTTTTAATTTGAATTTATCCTGTAGTGGCATACATAAAAGCACTTATGCTTTTTTGTAAGAAAACTCTCCTTGGGAAATTTCCTTCGTTACATTGCTCCTTTATACTTTTTCATTTAAATTAATTCTTGGAAATAACGTATTTGTATATACAGCCATGAAAAGTCTTTTACTTCGCATAACTTAACAATATCCCACATTTACTTCTTATATTATTGCATTCTTTGCGTTCCCTTAAAGAATTTTTTCTTCTTTCAAAAGAGATGTAATAACCTCGAGATTACTTTCTAAATTAAATAATCACAAACGATCAACAAGTCTCTTCACCATGCATGAAACTGATGGTTCTACTGGGGTAGTACGGGTAGTGCCATACACAGTAGCGGGCAAAATAATACAATCAACCCTGCAAAATATTTTTTTTTCACATTTATAATGACTTTTTCCAATTTATTTAAATAATGTTAGGGTAAATGTCCTAATTCAAAACCATTTCTAGACGCTTCAACTTTGACAGAAGATTCAACACAATAAGTACATATTTTTTCTGAAGAGAATTACATGAATTTACTCCTTGACTCTTCTACAATGTTACTGTTTAGTGAAAATTTTTTAAATATAATTTGAAAACTTCTTAAATACAAGAAAAACACACAAGTGCAAAATGCTTCTATTGGAAACAAATTAATCCAAATGAAGACAAGGGAAAGTTTCTAATTGGAGAGAAACAGTGTAAGTGAAACCGCGACAAAAGGCTTCCAAAACCTTGTTGAGTTGCTCCTGAGTGCAGGATTTTCTCCTTTCCCATCTAAAACAATAGGAAAATCTCTCAAAAAAAAAAAAAACCTATTTCCAGGGTTTCCTATTGAAGCATTTGCAGACACTTCAGAAAAACCCTTTTTGTTCACGAGATAGGTAATTATTGCATTTGAAAACTTCACGTACCATTAACAATAAATATTAGCACTTAATTTAACTAAAATTAGCCAGAAATATGACATAAATGTTAAACAAAACGAATAAACAACAGTCACCTTATTGTGTTTTTCATTGGAAAACATGGTCGATCGATGAAAAATTCGATGGTGAAAAGGTACACTTTTAATTTTTCTGAGAAATTAACAAATAAAAATTTGTGAATATGAATGGATTTTTGCTTTATTTGGAGCAAAATTAACAAAATAATGGAACTGTGGTATAGAAAATTATATTAATAATAATTTAGTACTGTATTTATCATGAAAACAATGACGTTTCCATTTGGAGTAGCGAAAAGTTTCCATTTGGAGCTGGTTTTGAATTAGCTTGATTTATGCTAGTGTTAGAAATGTTAGAACACTTTCCGTTAAATAAATGATGCTTCGGTCGCTGCCTCTCTCTGTTAACGCAGAATACGTTTAAATGTGTTGTTCAGACAATAAAAGAGGACCACTTTGCACTTATGGCAAGAAAAATCAAATTTATTTCAAATATTTAAAAAAAACTAAAATTCTAAAATAATTAATGTTGTCCAAGTGACGCATGCATGTTTTCTATTAAATATTCTATGTTAGGGCTCAAGTAAACTAATTCTGATTCTTGAGGATATCCTGTAAAATTTGGCCGTAAAGATTTATCCTGTGATACACTGATGCTTTAGGATAATCAATTAAAGGTTTTTAGCTTCAATTTCCTTTACCTAACCCTTTACAGGGCCAAAGTTTACAGGCCAAAATATTTTCGAGGATCACCTTGGGTCTAATAAGGCCCTTAGAGTTTGGAGCCTTCGGAAGCTAGAAATTTTCATCAAGATCATTAACCCTCTAACGGGTAAGACCGCCTCCAGGCGGTCTTCACAAAAATCACATTTACAGCGACAATAAAGATTTTATTCATTTAAAAGTGCTATAGTGTCCTCGATAATAGTCTAATAAACATCTCTTGAAAGTTTGAACTCATTTTGACTCTTCGTTTTGTTGCTATTCCCAGTTTTGTGTGACAGGTCAGAGAAAAAGCAACAAAAAATATTTGTGCAAAAAAACTCATTTCCAATTTCCATAAAAATACCGATTTAAAGTTATCTGACTATAATAAATTTTTTTTTTACTGAAAGATATGTCATTTTTCTTTGTATATTTTATTTAAAAAAATTGAAAAAAAACTAAAAATGTGAATTTTAGAAGCAAAAATAGTTTCAAAAAATTTTTATATTTTCTCACCTAGTGCCTAAAATAAAAGAGATAGTGAAGAATGGATGGTTTTTTCGACTTTATTTAATCATAATTATCCTAGAAAACATTGTTTTTGAACTTTTTTTTCGCATATTAAAGAAAACACCGTTAGAGGGTTAAGTTTATTTTGCATTATTTTACACTGTGGCCATAAGTCATTCCATGAGCGGCCATAAGTTCGTAAAAGTGGCCACAAATTATGGATTTTACATTGTTGGAAAAAACATACTTTTTCTGGGGCTTAACTCTTTCGTCTCTTTTGGGACTGTAGTACCCAAAGAAGCATATGAATATTCTATGAAAAACAATGTTTTTTAATTATTCAGAACTGATAAAAATCCGATTCTTGTGGATGATTACAAACTATAAGGATGTCCAAATGTAAGATATTTTTTGTAGGACCTCAAGTATTTCCTGAGCTTAGATATTTTTGATTAAAAAATTGTGAAATTGGCTTGCAGCATATGCTGCGGTCCGGAAAGAGTTAAAGGAAATTTCTACTAAATTACTTGGACATATCGAAAGGAGGTACTTTAAAGAAACTACAGTTAAATTTTTATCTTAATTGGTCAAAAATAAAAGAAGCAGTGAGCAAATATATCCTTAATGTGGCCATAAGTAATGCCGCTACCCTAGGGTCGAAGGAACACCTATTGGCAGTTTAAGAGTTCGTGTCAGCACCTGTTGGAATCCTAATCTGTACCATTTAGGATTTGAAATTTTATCATCTACCCTCATGCCGGCTTTAGACTGGAGGTTTAGCCCAATTCCCGAAGGTCTTAAAAATCTAAATAACAAACAATTTTATTGATTTTTCAAAATCTAATGGAACATTTGCTATTAATATCCAATCCTAAACAACAATTTCCTAAAATATCGTGCTTGATAAGGAATTAGAGGACTTAAGTCAAATGACTAATCCTTAGGTCTGAAGCCCGTATTATAGTAAAATCTAGATTAACGAATAATGTCATTTTGCTTGTATTTTATTTATAACATTAAATGAATATCAATATCTTAACGAAATTGTCAATAGGTTTCCCCTGCCAAACAGGTATTCCTTCGACCTTATTAATTAGAAAATTTACGAGAAAAGAGTTTTACACATAAGTCCAAAGAGTTTTTAAAATAGATTACAATCGTTTTAAGCAATATTTTGATAAAAATAGTCAGCACATAGAAATTTAATTAGTAATTCTACTTCCACACCTTTCGAATTTAGTGAAATTCAATCTGTTTTTCTCCTTAAGAATGTTAGTCACATTGAAAGCAGTAATTTTAAGAAAAAAATGTTTGGAATTCTTGCATTTAAAAAAAAAAAGACTTTAGAGAGATAGAAATGGGTTATAACGAAAAACTTTAAAGTTTCTCTGAATAATCAAAATATACTACCATTACGCATTTTCTCATTCAGGAAATACCAAAGTAAATGGAGTTTCACCATCAGGAACAGATGATCCGATGCAGGAGCAAGTCCTTAATTATCTCAGAAATCATCCAGATTTTTTGGAACACTATGTCATGGAAGAGGTGGAAATTGAGCAGCTGGAGCGATGGATGATTCGTCGAATTCAGCGCTCAAAGAAACAACCACAGCAACAACAAGCCCGCAAAACCAGTCTCTCCCGGTAAGATTATCCCAATATTTTTGCAATTTTGTATGGTGTTATTCTTGGCCGACAGAATTAGTCATGCTCTCATTGGAAATATTCCAAAGAATATTTACGATTTGTCAGAGAAAATTTTCTGATTTTCCGCCTCAATACTTGCAGATGGCGATTTTGTGTGCATGCCGATAAAAGGCAGATGCTTCAAGACCTAACACATTCACTCCAGCTTCGCCCTACGCGATCCCATGTTTTGTGGGAGTTGGGTTCTTGCATTTCAAGTGCCGTAGGCGCTGATGGTTTCAGACTGTATCTCGCGGACCCAGGAAGTCCAGATGTACTTAGCCTGTATCTCGGCCATGAAACTCTGGCTGAGGACGGAGAACCACAACTGCACAAAGTTAAATCTGGCCTCACAGTACCCACCTACGTGGCTAGGACCCGGGAACCCGTGCGTCTTTCACGTGGGGACATAGATGCTAGATTTCCCGAAGGAATTACCAACAAAGACACCGCACACATTCTCTGCCAGGCTGTGGTACAGCCAGATGGGCAGCTTGTAGCTGTTTTAGAGCTTTGGCGGCGTGAACATGGGGCACCATTCCATGAGGAGGATGAGGAGATTGCTTATAGTTATTTGGTTTGGGGAGCTATCGCCATTCACTACGCCCATCTATTCTTAAATATGAACAAACAGCGGAGGCTCAATGACTTCCTCCTTGCCGTTGTCAAATCCATCTTTCAGGTAACTCATTTTATCATTTGCAGAAAAGATTATTCATCAAACTTTGGCAGTTATTTTACTACTAAATTATTTATAAAATTGTAAAACCTATTTATAAATCTTTGAGAATTTGTTGGAAAATGGCCATAAATTATTCAATTTCTTGGAAACATCTTACAGACACGCGTCAAAATTACGGATGCAGAGTTAATTGGACAAGTAAAATTTCTGAATAAATAAAATAAACCCTGATAATCTTAAGAGCATATACACTGAGAAAAAAAGAAGCTGCGATTAAGTTTTTTACGTCATTACTTTAACACTTTTTGGGTGTAAAAATATATCAACATTTTTTAATGGTAATTTTACATCTTTTAAGGGTAAAATCAACATGAAAGAAGGGTAACTTTAACCCATAATACACCTAAAAAGGGTAATATTTACATCATTTTCGGATCAATACTGCAGGGTAAAATTAACATTTCCGGAATGTTATTTTAACTTTTTCGGATTCCTCTCAGTGTAGTTAGGAGTTTCAGATTAGGGTGAATATCCCTTCAATTAGGGCCTTGACAGACCTGAGCATTAGCCGAGCGACGGCTTAGCGTAATTATGTATTATTAAAATAATCAATTAAAATATTGGCCGAACTACATTTCCATCATTTTTCACTAAGTCGTCTCTCGGCTTAAGTCGTAAGTGTGTCTAGGGCATTACGCACTGAGAGAAATCCGAAAAAGTTAAAATAATGTTCCGGAAATGTTAATTTTACCCTGCAGTGTTGATCCAAAATAGGTGTAATTACACGGTGCGACAAAATTTACCTTTTTGTGGGTGTCTTTGACGAGAGTGCCAAAACTTGTTAGAGGGTCATTTAAGGACCTCAAATCTGCAATCCGTTTGTCCGGGTCACCTCTAGATTTTTTTTAAAAAGCATTTTTAGTTTTTTGATGTTTTATAAAATTCAAAAATTCATATCTCCGGTTCTAATTATCCGGTGGTAGTCACATAAAGATAAACTGACGCGTAATTTCATCCTCTATAACTCTTGTGAACATATCAAGCATCTACGATGAAAATGAAGTATATTTTTTAAAGATTTTTTGAAAAAGGGCACCTAAAATGGTGCATTTTTCTGTGTTTTTTCCATCTTCTAGTAATTTTCCCACTTTAATAGAGAATTTTATATGTCAAATAACTATGCCTAAAAGTTAGAGAATTTAATATTCTTTCATATCTTTTTGGTTTAAATTTTCTATCCTAATTCGTTTATTCACAATAATTTATTGAAAATAAAATGCATTATTATAAAAATAAAATCTCTTATTATACATAATTATTTGGTATCTTTGTCTAACCTACTGAAGAGCATTCTCTTTTGCACTCTCACTTACACATTTCATATAAAAAGAGGCGAAATGAAAAAAAGAGACGTATATAAAAATAAAGAGAGAAGAATAGTTTTTGGCACTCATAACAGCTATTCTTCTCTCTCTATTTCTATATACGTCTCTTTTTTTCACTGCACCTCTTTTTATATGAAATGTACAAGTGAGAGTGCAAAAGAGAATGCTCTTCAGTAGGTTAGACAAAGATACCAAATAATTATATATAATAAGAGATTTTATTTTTATAATAATGCATTTTATTTTCAATAAATTATTGTGAATAAACGAATTAGGATAGAAAATTTAAACCAAAAAGATATGAAAGAATATTACATTCTCTAACTTTTAGGCATAGTTATTTGACATATAAAATGCTCTATTAAAGTGGGAAAATTACTAGAAGATGGAAAAAACACAGAAAAATGCACCATTTTAGGTGCCCTTTTTCAAAAAATCTTTAAAAAATATAATTCATTTTCATTGTAGATTCTTGATATGTTAACAAGAGTTATAGAGGATGAAATTACGCGTCAGTTTAGCTTTATGTGACTACCACCGGATAATTAGAACCGGAGATATGAATTTTTGAATTTTATAAAACATCAAAAAACTAAAAATGCTTTTTAAAAAAAGTCTAGAGGTGACCCGGACAAACGGATTGCAGATTTGAGGTCCTTAAATGACCCTCTAACAAGTTTTGGCACTCTCGTCAAAGACACCCACAACGTGTCGCACAGTGTTATTACCCTTTTTAGGTTATTAGGGGTTAAAGGTACCCTTTTTCATGTTAATTTTACCCTTAATAAGGTGTAAAATTAACATTAAAAAATGTTGATGTATTTTTACACCTAAAGTGTTAAATTTCTGAGGAAAAAATGTTAATCGCACCCTCTTTTTTTTCTCAGTGGAGGTAAATCTTTAAGCGGATAATTTTTAATCAGTATTTTTAAAACCGTTAAAAATTTTTAATTTTAAAATGTCAAGCCCTTGATGTAAAATATTACATAGGGGAAGGCTTTCAGGCTTTGTATATACTCTGGCTTCAAACACTCCACATTTCCCCATACACCTGTAATTAATCTAGTCTAAGGCAATATTTTAATTGTTAATCTTGAGTCACACATTTCCTGAGAAAAAAAATTGGTCAGATTCATTAAAGGAATATGGGAAAAATATGAAATGTTCGAAGCCAGAGTATGTGCGAAGCCTGAAAGCCTTCCCCTATTATTTTACAATAAAGAAGTTGTAATTGAAATGACAAAGTCCTTTTACTTCAATTTTAAAGCTAGTCAGGCGAACATTTTAAACCGTTAAATGAAGAAAATTTCGAGGCTAAATTGGAGTAGATAAACAGTCCCTTTATTTCAAAATCGTAAATATTCAATTTTGACACTAAAGTAGCGGCATTACTTGTGGCCTTTGTCTTTACTTATGGCCTCTTCGCAAAAAACATTACAATGTCATAAAATGATTTCGAAAAACCCCAAAATTAAAAAAATATATATATATATTTGATTTCTTACGATAACACATCACAATTTTTTTGGTTTTTGGCGTTTTTGGAATCATTTTCTGACAAAAATTGTGATGAGGCCATAAGTAAAGACAGACCACAAGTAATGCCACCCCACCCTATATATTTAACTTAGATCAAGCGGATCAAGCTTTAATATTACGCCAAAATCGAGAACTATATCTTATCCCAAGTCTTTTGATCGAACACAGAGAAATCCAAAAAAGTTAAAATAACATTCCGGAAATGTTAATTTTACCCTGTATTATTTATTCGAAATCGGTGTAAATATTGTGCTTTTTAGGTGTATTATGGGTTAAAGTTACCCTTTTTCATGTTAATTTTACACTTAAAAAGGTGTAAAACTAACATTAAAAAATGTTGATATATTTTTACACCTGAAAGGTGTTAAAGTTACGAGGAAAAAAGTTAACCGCACCTTCCTTTTTTGTTTCTCAGTGAAAAGGATCTAGATTAGTGATTAGTTATTGTTCAAATAGCATCAAAAGGTCTTGTTTTTCAATATTTCTATATTTCGAAAATTAGTTTTCGATTTTATTGCCCTAAGTGACGGTTGTTCTAAATATTTTTACAAGTTGTAGAATTTTTTATAAAGCATCTCTCAAAGGTCTAATCTAATGGCCTAGAGAGGCCTAACACACTAGAGAAATTTATGTTCATATCTCACAGTATTTCCTATACAAGCTTACGGAGAGCGTGCTACCTTCAGACGACTTAAGGTTCGAACAACTCATTTTTTCAAAATGTCTTAATTAATTTCGCCCATTATATTATTATATTTTAATACACAGAAAAAAATATTTTGTAAAATTGTTTGTAAATGTTTGTGAAATCCTATGGAGGACTTACGAAGTGCTCGTGAAACATTTAACCCACAAACAAGTTCGTAAAATTTTGTACTTTTTTCACAAAAATTGTTCGTAAAATGATCATTTGACAAACATTTTTTGTACTTTTAAAAACATTTGTTCATAAATGTTCGTAAAGACACAAAAAAATGTTCGTAAAATTTTGTCATTTGTTCGTACATTTTTGCCAGACAAACGAAAATTTACGAACAAATACGAACGAAAGACAAAATTTTACGAACATTTTTTTGTGTGTTTACGAACATTTACGAACAAATGTTTGTAAAAGTACAAAAGATGTTCGTCAAATGATCATTTTACAAACAATGTTTGTGAAAAAAGTACAAAATTTTACGAACCTGTTTGTGGGTTATACGATTCACGAGCATTTGGTAAGTCTGCCATAGGATTTCACAAACATTTACGAACAATTTTACAAAATATTTTTTTTTCTGTGTAGCTAGTCCAATGCCTAAAATTTCCAGAAAAGAGGAATGAGTCAAATTCATTAAAAACATAGAATAAAATTAAGTTGTCCGAAGTTAGACTCGTCCGAAGGAAGCGCACTTTCCCCCATTCAATTTGCTTGAATATGAACATAAATTTCTCTAGTGCGTAGAGACCATAAGCCCTAGCTATAGTAAAATCAGAACACCATCTATGCCATCGAGGCCGTTGCCTAAATTGTAGAAGAAGATTGAGATAATATTACCATCTCGTGGCTTCCGGTTCAATTTATACTTTCTTCATAAAAAATTGTTTAATAACGTTGGTGTATAAAAAAACTATTTATGTTTGGAAAAGTATTTTACAAATATAATTTTTCATTCAAATATCACGAAAAGGCTAATTTTAATTTGTAGAATTATAAATTAAAAGCGTGTCTATAATTTTCGATTCATATTCTTAAAGTATCATTATGAATTGTGGTGGTCGTACAATTATTCACCGATGAGTTATAAAACTATTTTAATTTTAATTGTATGACTTTCTATCAATAGAAACTAAATTGTTTTAAGACCAGTTTTCCAATGAATATTTCGTGTTCATTTTTTGTGGCAATAAATATACAATTTCCTAGTAATTCAGAGTTATAAAGATATAATTTTTTTTCTAGGACATGGTGAGCATGGACATGTTAGTTATGAAGGTGATGAACTTTGCTCAGCGTCTCGTGGACGCAGACAGGGCATCCCTATTCCTGGTGGATGCCAAAAGTAAGGAACTGTATGCCACAATTTTCGATGTGGGCAATAATGGAGGGAGATTGGAAAGCGGAGAGGAGCCTCGAGTACCAAGTAGCCCCAAAGAAATTCGTTTCCCACTTGGCACGGGTATTGCTGGTCAAGTGGCACTAACAGGAGAAGTTCTCAATATTACAGATGCGTATGCAGATCAGCGCTTCAATCGATCAATTGACCAACTAACTGGTTATCGAACGGAATCTATTCTCTGCATGCCCATCTTCATTCGTGGCAATATCATTGGAGTAGTACAGATGGTTAATAAACATTCAGGCTACTTCACCAAAGAGGACGAGGAAGCTTTTGAGACTTTTGCTGTATATTGCGGCTTAGCTCTGCATCATGCCAAGCTTTATGACAAGATTAGGCGTTCAGAGCAAAAATACCGCGTGGCACTGGAAGTCCTAAGCTATCACAATACGTGCACAGAAGAGGAAGTGACTCAGTGCATTGACCGAGAAGAAGAAACACGATCTGAGATTCTACAGAACTATTACTTCAGCGCCTTTGAATTTGATGACTTCCACAAAGTACAGTTTGCCATTAGCATGTTCACGGATCTCTTTGGGCTGAATCGTTTTGACAAACTAAGTCTTATTCGATTTACGCTCACCGTGAAAAAGAATTACCGTCGAGTACCCTATCACAATTGGACACATGGCTTTTCAGTTGCAAACACAATGTACAGCATATTGAAGCGCTCAAAGGGTGTCTTCAAATCCACTGAAGTGAGTTTAATTTGAAATTCCGTAAAACCTTTCTAAAGTTCTAATAAATTAAGGAAGGGTGGGTCAGTTCAGGCAGTCGAAGTTTCTCTTGACATAAAATTTTATACTTTTAAAGGATATGCATGCATTGGTCCTACTCTTACGGCCTTATTACTGCTCGAACTCCACGGAGAGAGCAGTATATATCGATCCCTCAGAATAAGACCCGAACAACTCGATTTTTTGAAAAATTCGTTTTATTCGTTTTTTGGGGTTTTTTTGGATAGGGGAGACTGGGGCAAAAAGTCACAAATCGAGAAATTCAAAATTCAATATTTTTCAAGATAAAAAAGATAGCGGGATAGCGGCTCAAATTTTTTTCGGCATTGAATAAATGAGCAGTAAAAAGTTAAAATTGATCAGTAATAAAAAAAATTTGAAACAGTGATATCATCGTCCAAATTTTGGCAAAGGGAAACTAAAGGGCTTTTCACTCTATATAGAGCTATTTTAAATGTTAAATATATAAATTAGGTCCCTTTTTGTAAAGATTTAAGTTTTTTACTGACCATAATTAGATATTTTACTGCTCATTTTTAATTTTTTACTAATAAAATAATACAATAAGATAGCAAATAGTTAATTTTTCAAAGTTGAAAATCTCTACGATTTATTTGGTGTAAATGGGAGAGACAGTCTCATTGCACACGATAATCATAGTTACACTGAGAGAAATCCGAAAAAGATAAAATAACATTCCGGAAATGTTAATTTTACCCTGCAGTATTGATCCAAAATCGGTGTAAATATTACCATTTTTAGCTGTATTAGGGGTTAAAAGTACCCTTTTTCATGTTAATTTTACCCTTAAAATGGTGTAAAATTAACATTAAAAAATGTTGATATATTTTTACACCTAAAAAGTGTTAAAGTTCTGAGGAAAAAAAGTTAATCGCACCCTCTTTTTTTCTCAGTGCAATAGTCTACTTGAGAGTTCAACAATTAACTTTCTGCAGTCTCATTGGCCTATTTTTCAATTCAGAATTGAATTTTATAAACTCTGTTATTTCATTGGTTTATTTTCAAGTATAGTTTTATACTGATATTGTAGGCTTCCTGAAAACTTTTGCAATGATCAATATTACTTTTTTTTAATGATCAAAATATTTAAAATTGATCAAAAAAAATATCCTAACTATTTGCCCAGTTTCTGTATTCTAAAAATTATGTTCGTTTGCTTAACAATTAAATCATAAGTCAAATAAAGGATTGCAACTATATTTAACCGCACCCAATCTATTGGGCTTAAAGAATCCGATTTTAAACTTATTTGTACTAGAATTCTAACTGTTTGTAATTGCCGATTTTTGCAAAAACTGTACTGAATAGAACGTGATGAAGGATATTTCATGGACTGTATACACTGAAAGAAATCCGAAAAAGTTAAAATAACATTTCGGAAATGTTAATTTTACCCTGCAGTATTGATCCCAAATCGGTGTAAATATTATGCTTTTCAGGTGTATTAGGGGTTAAAGTTACCCTTTTTCATGTTAATTTTACCCTTAAAACGGTGTAAAATTAACATTAAAAAATGTTGATATATTTTTACACCTAAAAAGTGTTAAAGTTATGAGGAAAAAAAAAATATTCGCACCCTCTTTTTTTTCCTCAGTGTAAAGACTTAATTTCAGTCAATTCCTTTTTTTATTTTTCCAGTGTTTAGCCCTTTTTATTGGATCCTTGTGTCATGATCTGGATCATCGTGGGAAAAACAACAAGTTCATGTTGGACACTGAGTCTCCATTGGCAGCTATGTACAGCACATCGACTATGGAGCATCATCACTTTAACCAGACCGTGGCAATTCTGCAGCAAGAGGGCCACAACATCTTCGGAAAGCTCTCCAACACGGAGTACAAGCAAGTTCTGGGCCTCGTCAAACATTGCATCCTTGCGACGGATCTGGCTCTCTTTTTCCCCAACAAAGCCAAGTTATCCCAATTGGTGGCTGAGGACAAGTTTTCCTGGAGTATCCTCGAGCACCGACTCCTCATTCAGGCCATTGCCATGACGGCCAGTGACCTTTCGGCTTCGGCTAAACCCTGGGACATCCAAGTGGAGACCGTTAAGGTCATCTTCGAGGAATTCTACCAACAAGGCGATGCCGAACGTGCTGCCGGTCGCCAACCAATGGCCATGATGGATCGCAATAAACCCGACGAACAAGCCAATTCTCAAGTGGGCTTCATTACGGGCATTTGCATCCCATGCTATTCCCTCCTGCAGCACCTCATCCCCGACACACAGCCCCTCCTTGACATGTGTCAGCAAAACCTTGACAGGTGGCAAAAGCTCGCAGACGAGGTGCGTCAGGGCAAGTCTATCAACGTCTTGCAACTCAATCGCGATTAGTGACCTCAGCAAAAATAAATGGGATCAATCTCCTCGCACGATTAACCCCCTTGTGAGCACTATCTGTTTCACCCTCTCCCAAAATCTCCTCCCATTTACGTCACTCCCCATAGAGTATGATAACAAAAAAGGAAGTGGCTCACAGTAAAATAAAAAAAACAGGTGTTGATGGGAAAATTACACGCACGGAACTTGTTATTAAGCAGTTTGTTTCTTTTTTTGTTTAATGTGTCAAAGGATCTGAAAAATAACCTATGCAGACAAAGTGAAAAATCCAAAATCGTTTCCTTAAACTGGGAATGGTCAAACACTATTTTTATTAAGATATTTAAGCTTCGAAAATTCATTATTGGTGTTAGATGCGTTACTGGCTCAAAAATACTTAGAGATAGAGAGACAACACAGAAAAAAATATTTTGTAAAATTGTTCGTAAATGTTTGTGAAATCCTATGGCAGACTTACGAAATGCTCGTGAATCATATAACCCACAAACAAGTTCGTAAAATTTTGTACTTTTTTCACAAACATTGTTCGTAAAATGATCATATGACGAACGTTTTTTGTATTTTACAAACATTTGTTCATAAATGTTCGTAAACACACAAAAAATTTTCGTAAAATTTTGCTATTTGTTCGTATTTGGTCGTAAATTTTTGCCAGACAAACAAAAATTTACGAACAAATACGAACAAATGACAAAATTTTATGAACATTTTTTTGTGTGTTTACGAACATTTACGAACAAATGTTTGTAAAATACAAAAAACGTTCGTCATATGATCATTTTACGAACAATGTTTGTGAAAAAAGTACAAAATTTTACGAACTTGTTTGTGGGTTATACGATTCACGAGCATTTCTTAAGTCCTCCATAGAATTTCACAAACATTGACGAACAATTTTACAAAGTATTTTTTTCTGTGTATGAAAAAAATTTATTTGGGAAACCTGGGGTAAAATGTGGCAAATCGCACATCATGTGCTCTTTGTGAAGACCTTAAACTTTTGTATTAAAGAGAGATTTTTTTCGATTTAGTGCAGAATCGCATTGACAGTAAAATGCTCACCGTATTTCATTAATTTACGCATTTTCAATGCAATTCTTACGCAAATTCTCTATTACCGTATTACCTTATCTCATACTCGGTGGCCCTAGGTGAAAATAATACAAGAAAATTGAAGAAATAAAACGAAAATGCGATAAGCGGTGAGCAAACAAAAACTGTACGATTACAGTTTTTTTGCTCACCGTTTATCGAATTTTCGTTTTATTTCTTAAATTTTCTTATAATTATTTTCACCTAGTGCCACCGAATATGAGATAAGGTAATACGGTAATGCAAAATTTACGTAAGGTGTTTCTACCCTTAATGAAAATGTGAAAACAAGTCGTTTCGTAAAAGTTGCTTTATTGGCAAACAGAAAGTTCTTCCGTTAATTTAAAAAAGATAGGAAAGGAGAACTAGAGATAATTGTGGGTCGAGTAGGGGAGACAGGGGAAGAATTAGCCAGCAAATGAAATTTGTCTTTGATAATAATTTGTGAAAAACATGTTTGAATCAGATTGATAAATAATTCAATAAATGCTCAATATTCTCTTTAAGGAAAACTATAACACCCCACTGTCTAGTTTAATTCTACCTTAGACTATTTCTGCCCCAGTCTTCCCTACATATCATTCAATATTAGATTTTGAATCCATGCCTTCCAACACATTTGTGAAAAGAAATTCAAGGGAGATATTTTTTTAGAACATCCTAAAACAATCAATGAATTCATGTTTAGTAGATCCAAATTATACTGGATACACTAAGCAATAAATTGTGAAAAATCATTAAAAAATTGAAAAATATGTTTTTGATATTTTTTGTAAGGAAAATATTTTAAAAAAGAGAACTCAAAACTACAGCAATTATTTTCAATTTTCCTTGCTCGTATCCTTTTAAATTTTCATCTTATCACATTTTACCCCACACTTCTCTAATATTAAAAGTCTGATTTATATTTAAGAATCTATTGGGACCAATGCTTAAAAAAATAAGCAAGAGAGCAAATGGAGATTCTGTATTATGGCAAAATATATTTCTAATCATATTTAATTTCTCACTTCAAAAAAATCACAAAAAGTATCCAGAATCCTTACTCAGGATATTAAATGTTGTACTAGGATAAAATAATAAAAATTTGGAAGCTATGATGAAGTCAAGTTATAAAAAAATGTCTGGCTTCGAAAAGGGGTATAATAACAAGATCTTACTCTATTTTGCTCAAAAATTAAAAGCTTAATTTGAGGATATTGCACACAAGCGAGTGAAGTATAACTATATCTTCCCGTTTACTAAAACTTCCATAAATATGTTGAGAATATTGTTAACAATCTAAGAGAATTTATTTTTGAGTTCTTTTTATAATAAATCCTATTGAGGGTGTGAAATACATTTTAAAGGACGGGACCATTTAATCACATCCAGAGGTCAAATTCATCAAGTTAGTCAGGCAAGACAATCAGTTTAATTTTTCTAAGTTTCAGCACTTGATGTATGCCAGAATTTAAAGTGTTTACTTTTGTTTTACGAAATTATTAAATGGCGTAATAATGAGTAGTTCAATTAGTTTAAACAAACCAAAAAAATACCAAAGAAATGTAAAATCGGAACTTTTTTTTTAAAGATTTTTCTTCAAAAGCAAAAATCAGTAGCGGAGACAAGGCGTTTTAAAGTTTTCGATTTTCGTCTGAGATTGTTTGTAAATTTGCTCGGGTCTCCTTTCTTTTCGTGACTACATTTTCAAAAATAACCTACATAGTAAGGTGGGGTAACTGGTTCATTTTCCGAAGAGTGCTACTTAAACGCTTGTTTTTGGACTGATGAAATTCTTTTTTATTTCTTCTAAATCCATAGAATTATTCACTGTTTCATTCAGAAACATAATAAAAAAAAATTATCAAAAATATTAAAGAAAATTTATAAAATAATGATAATACTGAAATAAATCAGCATGCACTAACTGGGTCGCCTTTTCGCTAATTCACTTTTAATTAAACCTTTGGATTTAAAATACTTTTTTCACAAGGAAAAAACAATAAATGTTTTCAATCAACCAGCTGCCATTAGCGAAAATATCACTGCTAGAAAATTTTTAGTGAAGAACCCAGCTGGCACAAGATTGAAATGAGTCGCTTACACTCACTTATTTAATGGATAAAAATATTATTTTTGCTTTTTCTCAAACTTGAATAGTTATATTATGTTACTTTAGTGACTATATTACAGAAATAAAATTAAAAATATTATTTTAAGTGGATTAGTCATAAACAATCCAGATAGCGAAGCGCCCGGATTAGCATACTTGACTATAAAAGGGTTTTGAAATTTTTTGGTATATTTTTAGATAATTTATCTAACGATTTAAAACTTAAGCACTAAAAACATGTTTTTTCCTTATAATGCCCAGCGCACAATAACTTTTGTTTGTAAACATGTTTTCAAAATTTTCTATATAATGGGCAACGCACAATAACTTTTGCTTAGTAAACATGTTTTTGACATTTAAATGAGAGTGAATGAGATCTACGTCTAGTCATCTCGCTCATTCTCATGGGAAATTTTGAAAACATGTTTACAAACAAGTTATTGTGCGCTGGTCATAAGTGTGAGCGAGATAACTAGATCTAGATCTCACTTACTCTCATTGAAATGTCAAAACCATGTTTACAAAACAAAAGCTATTGTGCGCCGAGCATAATTTAAAACTTCCCCTCCCCTTAACATAATTTGTCCTTCTATGTTTCCGAAAGAACTTTTCAAATGTATGATTTTTGTTTTTAAATTATTCAATATTTAGGCTTTGTTGTATTAATTGAAAACGAAAAAAAACTTAAAAAGATATACTTGGGCCGCAAAATTTAATATAAATTCGCTTAAAACATAAATAATGTTTTCACATTAAAAATTTAATGAGAATCGCAATCATATGAAATTTTTGCTGATTGTTATTTGAATTATTATCCCAGTATCATACGTTTTCATAAAAAAAATAATACATTTATTTTAATTGTATTGAATTTATATTTTCATTTTATTTTGATCCTTTTCACTTCCTATGATGCATTCACCGCCATTTCAGCGTTGATATACCAACCTCCAGGAACAAATAGTGGAACTGTTTCTTCCTGGATTTACAATAGACAGAAAAATATTTCGTAAGTGTTTGTGAATTCCTACCGTAATACGAAATACGAAATGCTCGTAAATCGGATAACCCACTAAAAAGTTCGTAAAAATTTGTAATTTTTTCACAAACTTGAAGAGCGTTTAGTGTTCTTTTATACAAACATTTGTTCGTACATTTTTGTTTGTCAGGCATAAATTTACGAACAAATGACAAAATTTTACGAATTTTTTTGTGTTTACGAACATTTATGAAAAAATGTTTGTAAAAGTACAAAAAAATCTTGTCAAATGATCGTCTTAGGAAAAATGTTTGTGAAAAAGTACAAACTTTTACGAATGTTTGTGGGTTACACGACTTACGAGCATTTCATAAGTCTCCAATAGAAATTGACAAACATTTACGAAATATTTTTTTCCTGCGATTAACATATTTTCTTCATACAGTGCTGTCTCGCTATATGCATAGTTTGGGTACTTTTTTTGACAGTTCTCTCTCTGAATATGCACAACTTTTTTTGAAATTCCCAACGGTTTTTCTCCTTCTTTTAATAAATTATTATTTTTTTTTTATTGTTTTAGAATTTCCCGTGTTATTTTAACTATAATATGAGACAGAAAAAATAAAATTAAGATAATTAAAAACGAGAAATATTAGTTACCAAGAAAATAATTTTCTTTATTGCTTTGTCAAAATGTAAACAAATTGATTTTGAATGCAACCGACACAAAAGCTGTGCATATAGAGAGACAGAACTGTAATTTAACACTTTTCAGGTGTAAAAATATATCAACATTTTTTAATGTTAATTTTACAGCTTTTTAAGGGTAAAATTGACATGAAAAAGGGTAACTTTAATCCCTAATACACCTAAAAAGCATAATATTTACACCGATTTCGGATCAATACTGCAGGGTAAAATAAACATTTCCGGAATGTTATTTTAACTTTTTCGGATTTCTCTCAGTGTTACTGTGTTATCACACTTGCACATTAAAATTTTAACATGATTCACATTAATTGTCGCTGATGAGAGTCCAAATGTGTAATTTGTGTGTTTGAATCATTTAATATGCAAAATTTGATCTATTTGTTGATAAAAAGGTAGACTTGGCCCGCAAAATTTGATATAAATTCATTTATAGCATTAATGCAAAAAATTAATGCGATTTTCTCTTTAATTTTTTAATGTGAAAAATATTTATGCTTTAGGTAAATTTAAACTTATTTTTGCAGGCCAAGTCCACTTCTTTATCAATAAATAGAAAAACCCCAAATATTAAGTGACTCAGAGACACAAATAACATATTTGGACCCTCACAAGCGACAATTAATGTGAATCACATTAAAATTTTAATGTGCAAGTGTGATAATGCCGTTAGGACGATAATGACGATAATTGATAATGACGTGATAATTATTTGTAAGTCTCTTAGGAAAAAATAAAGAAAATTCATAACTGTATGAACGTTCGAAGGGAGAATATTTTTCCCTAATTGCTTAAGGCCAATATAAATCATTTTTGCTGGCAAATTCTATTAAGCTTTATCAATAAATTGATCAAACTCTAAATGTGAAGTGATTCAAAAATACAAATTATACATTTGAACGCATCTGACGCACATTAGGGCCAAATTATTGTGAAACCTACTAAAATTCTTATGAAAACGTGTGATACTGGAATAATAATTCAAATAGTAATCAGCAAGAATTTCGTCTGATTGTGATTATGAATTTGACCTCAGGATTGCAGAAATTGTTTTGTGCTAAAGTATAGCATTATACGAAACTTAGAAGGTGTTATAATAGCACAATATTCCAATGAAAGTAAAATAAAAAAAAAATAAAATAAAGAGCTACCTATAGCATTCTGCAGGTGTTTCTTCCCATCTCAATTTTTAAATCACCTTTAAAAAGCTTTTAGAAAAATCATTAAAATTTTGAATCAACCTTTCCTTACGAATCTTTTACACTTTTTTTGTTTTATATCTTTCTAAATTTTGACATAAAGGGAGCATAAATCTTTACCACAAATAAAAGTGTTGCTATGAAAATTTTACAATTTTTCAAGGAGAGGATGCTGATACTTTATATTTTATCTTACAGTCAACCAACATTTTCATGTTGTAAAGGTTCAAATTATTCTTATAGCCAGTTTTAAAATAAAAAAATGGGCTATATTGTTAGTATCAACAGATATTAATGCCATATATCTGTGAAACAAACTTACTTAATTGGGCCATTTATAAAATCTAATTGGATATAAAGTTGATTTTGCGCGTCATTTACCGACCAACACCTGTTACTGTGTAGAATATAGAGAGAATGATATGTGAGTATTAATTTCCGGTATCTGTGTAATTTTTTTTGTGTAGTTTGTTTATCAGGTAAAGTACTTTGCACTAGTTTTTAAGGGGTGGTCAACTAAAGAAATCTGAGAGGATAAAAAACAACAAATAATTCTAAAATTTCAGCAAAATTCAATGTTCTTTATTTACTTTTTTTTATCTATTTTTTCGGCCTAACCCAATTGACTGGCAAATTGCACACCCCTTCCCCTCTCCCCTATTATTTACTACAGCTCTGTATGCATGACGAACAATAAACCCAAAGAATAATTCTCCTACAAAGAAAACGAATTAAACTAGTTTACTCATCAATTTCTATATTTGCAGTGTAATTTAAATTTCCTCAATCAATATCACAAATTCATTATTTTTAAATACTTCTTTCGTATAAGTCGTAGCAAAAGGACAAAAAAAAATAAAAATGAAAGTCTTTATCAAATACTTGGATGTGTGTCTGTGACATAGAATTTAGAATTGTATAAATGTTCTGGTATCGATATATATAAAAGTTTTAGCGTGTTTTAATGAAAAGAAGAAAAAAAATGTATTATATGTTTTGTTCTTTTTTTCTCTGTTTTATATGCATAACAATAATAAAATGTGGACCGCATTTATTTTTTTTTCTTTTATCATTTAAAATTTGTGGGGTTTTTCAAACAAAAATCAATCAATCAATCAACTCTCCTAATTCTAAAGTATATAATATCATTACTAAAAATTTCTATCTTGTGGGCTGCCTTCTTGTGACACATATCATCATCATCGTAAAATTTACCTGTTATCGATCCTTCCTCCAACTATGTTATAATTATTTTATGACGAATTTGGCCTCTCCACTGACCTGGAAAAAGAGAAGAATGGAGCGTTGTTTAGAGGAAGTTTCTCTTCATGTAACTCTATCGTATTTTATGAATCAAACGAATTCCGTAACATATTTAGCTTTGATAAAAAAAAATTGTTTAAATTGTTTAAAAGGTTTTCAAACTTTTCCAATGAAATGAATAATGTCTTTGTTTTTCTTTCCCATTTTGGACTCAAAATTTTATCGCAAGCAATAAAGAGATAAAATCCAAGCAGAAAAGCGAATGAATCAAAAAGTTATTTAATATTTTACTTTTATAAAATGAAATATGATAAATTGTAAATCGTTAATTAGTCAATGATGAATAACAAAATAAAGCAACAAGTTATCGCAATATTACAATTTCTGCAACGTGTAACAAAATGATTGATGAACCTTGTTAGGAATTCGGGTACTTCGAAATTTTCTTTTAGCCCTTTAGCTTAATTAAAATAGGATTTATTATTTTTCCAAGAAAATTATAAAATTAAGTTACAGGGATGGGAGAGACGGCTTCAGGTATGAAATAACCAATTGATTTTTTTTTAATTTCATTTTTAAATTTTTTGAACTATAAAAAATTCGTAGTTCAATTGTAAAGTATTTAACATTATAATTTAAGGGGATACATGGGTCATGCATACTAAAAAAACATTGTATTTCCTTGACTTTTTTTTACATAGTAAGAAAAATTTTTAATTTAAGCTCTTAAGTATATAAAGGTACAATATTTTAAGTATATTTTCTGAAATTCTTGTTCCAAAATTTTAGAATGATGACGATTTTTCAAAATTTTAAAAGTTCACTCATTAGGATCCGATTTTTGGAGACGGCTTTTGAAAAAAAAAAACATAGTTTTCGGTGGTCTAGATTTTTTGGAGTTTATTCATCTAACATCAAAAAACTGAATATTTTCTGTTAACTGATGAGTTACACTTGTACTAGAATGGTAGATTTTTTCTATTCTGCCAAAAATCCAAATTTCACTTAAAAAATCCACCATTCAAATACGAGCTTAACTCAATAGCTAATAAGAAATATTTAGTTTTCTGACGTTAGATGAATATAGTCTGAGAAATCTTGTCCATAGAAAAGTATGTTTTATTTTTTCAAAATCGGTCTCCGAAAATTAGGTCCAAAGGGCTGAATTTTTAAGATTTTTAAATGATTATTTCAGAAAATATAGTTTTAAATATTGTACTTTTAAACGCTTATGATCATAAATTAAAATAAAAATTTATTATATCGAAAAAAATAGAGAAAATATGGTATTTTCCAGTCTTTTTGATCCACGTAACCCCTTAAAAGGGAGGAATTTATTTATCATAAATGTTAAGTAAAAAAATTAACCTTTCTTGAAATTGTTTACTTTTTTTTAGGTTGCTGTCCATACAAAAGACATAATGATAAACCCATTTTAGCATTGGATTCTAAATTTGAACGCAAAACAAATGCAGATACGATAACGGTTAATGCAACCGAAGAAATATGGAAAAAGGTGCTGAATTGTGAAAGCTGAAAAAATCCAAAAATTACAAGGTCTCACAGATATTCAAAAAAGAACTTATGCACATAGATCGGAAGAATTGGATCGCTTGGTCGTTAGTGGTTAATTGCACTAATCTTCCTTGTTGAGAAAATATTTCAATTGAGCAATACGTTTACAAACAAAATGATCATTAGGTACTAGTCAAGGCGGAACTTCAGTTTGCTATACGTCCTTTAATTTATTCTTCCAGCCAACGTGTTGATTCTGGAAAACTGTCTTCTATTGGTAATGTATGAGGAAGTATAGAAAAGAGAATTAGTAAAAAGCACTACTTTGATAATTGTTTTCCCAGATTTTTGGTGCCCTGAAGAAGATATCAGCATCTTGTATCAAATTCTACACAATCAACATCTAGAAGAGTATTAAAATGATCATGACTACTTGAGAGAACGGTCTAACGATTATTTAAACAATTGACTTGTCGCCAATTTATGATGATTTGGGTTGTAATTAAAGTTAATGGCCGTTCTTCACAGGTTTTACTGCTCGAACTCAAAGAGAGAACAATTATCTAATCCACATTTTTCCAACTTGTGACACGGCTACAGACCAAACGGCAAGAGATATCGATTTCAGGTCTTCGACTACCCCCCCTTTAAGTCCACATTGTCTAGGACAGTCTTTTTTCTTTTCCCCCTACCACTCCAAAATCACGTCTCTTACCATTTCGAAAACAGCTCCTAGAATTTTTTTTCATTTGTTTTAAGGGTAGTCAAGGCGAATTTTTCGTCTTTGGATACTTATGTTCGAAAAACATTACGATGTCAAATTTACGAAGGTTAAAATTTAACCACTAAAATCAATCGATTTCTTTAAATTTGTACTATTTTTTTTTTTTCGGAAGATCGTGAAGTTTCCAACTAGACTGCATCGGCCTTAATCAGTAGTGAATCGATAATTCACCCGTAAATGATTTACCTTTCTCGATTTTACTTTTTATTTGGTCGTATGCTTGTTACTCATTATAAAATATTCTGAAACCTACTTTTCTTAAGGCCTCTACACACTAGGAGAAATTTCTTAAAAAAAATGCCTTTTTAAATAAAATTTCCCCTATCCTTGTAGGCAGAAACGTCAGAATTTTGCAAAAAGGAAAATTTTTGATGAAAATTGCTTCTATTGTGTAGACACCATTAGACAATTTTTTTATTTTGTTATTTTTTTTTTTTTGAATCTATCAATTTAATCGGTAGTAAATCGATATACCCAAAAAACTGCGAAAAGATAATACACAGATAGCTCTTTCTCGTGAGTTCGAACAGTCCGCAAAGCTGGGACGCTTTGTCATCTCTTGTTTTTAGAGCGTTTCTTCAAATCCTGTTAATGTTCCAGCGAGTACCACATGCTGACCGATTTCAATTCGGAAGAAAACATGTATTTTCAGCTTTAATTAAAACTTTCTGTTTTAGAACTGTTGACCGGTCAGCATATTTTTCCTGATCGACTCAGCAAAAATATGCTGAAAACGCTGCTTTTTCTAGCTAACTGTGCTCGCTGGGGTTTTTGGTGTATGAAAAGAGTTTAGAAACCGTGTATAGGAGAAAACACTCTACCTTCGAACGACTTAAGCTTCGAATACAACTCAATTTATTCCTATGTTCTCAATGGATTTTACATACAACTCTTTTCTGGAAATTTGAGGCATTGGATCAGCTTTTAAATATATAATATTACAATGGGCCAAATTAATTTGAAACACATTGAAAAAATGAATTGTGCGAAACCTCAGTCATCCGAAGTTAGCGCGCTTTCCTCTATATAAACATTTCTGTGAGAAAGAGTGGACGTTCCAACAAAACTCGATACCATCACACACAAATAGCGCGCCAATGAAGATTAACTGAAAACGATTTCGTAGCTCATTTTGAGATTAGCTAGCAATGTTTTGTTGTTCATTTCGAGCTTATAATGGAACCCAATTGTCACCGGTAAACTCTTCCAACTTTTCCGTATGGGGCATTTTGCTGACCAAGATCAGAACTAAAAACTACAAAAATATCGATGAGCTGAAGCCAGCCTTTCCTCGTGAATGGGCTCGTATTCTGGAAATTCACGGTCAAGGAGCGTAAGATGCGTTCATTGGCTGATTTAAGGCCATAGCCCGTGTCTCTTTCGGAAATTTCAAAGAATTCCCCAAGTACTGAAAGACTTTTCATTTTTTTCTCATTCACACAAATAAAATTAATTTTGAATTTAAAAAATAAAGCTTTTTGAAAAGATTGCTGTTTAATTGGGCCACCCTGTATACAAAAATTCTCTTTGAGCATTATGCCAAGCGTACAATCACTTTTGTTTGTAAACATGTTTTCAAAATTTCCCATGAGAGAGAGTGAGATGACTAGATCTAGATCTCATTCACTCTCATTGAAATGTCAAAAATATGTTTACTAAACAAAAGTTATTGTGTGTTGGGCATTATGCCCAGAGCGCAATAACTTGTCTTTTGTAAACATGTTTTTGACATTTCAGTGAGAGTGAGTGAGATCTAGATCTAGTTATCTCCCTCTCACTTATAGAAAATTTTCAAAAAAAAGTTTATAAACAACCTTTTGTCTGTAAACATGTTTTCAAAATTTCCTATGAGAGCGAGATGACTAGATCTAGATCTCACTTACTCCCATTAAAATGTCAAAAACATGTTTACTAAACAAAAGTTATTGTGCGCTGGGCAAGGAAAACTTATGCTTTGAATGTTTGGATTTATTTTAGGTATGATCGTAAGATCGATTCGTTCTAAACGATAAGAGATGTCAATATGCAATTCTGCGTTAGTAAATTTCTTCTAATTAAACGGATTTATCCTTTCCTCTTTTTTTTGTTATTAAATCCTTTGCATAAAATCTGCATAAATTTGAGGAGAAACTCGGTAATTGAAGGGGAGGAAGTGGGAAGTAACAAATAGCGCGTGCTAAGCTCTATTTTAAGAAAGTGTGCATCTGCAAGGCCTACTATAAATCAATGTTCTACCTGCAAACTTTACCAAGAAGTCACCAATTAAAAATCTTGTACTACCTTGATCTTAATGTGAATTATTGTGACTAAGATCTGGTCCTTTTTTTGAGGATCTACTCAACAATTATAAAAAATCGATAGACTCTACCTTTTTGCAAAAAATAAGAAATAAATAAATAAAAACTTACTCAATGAAAAAGAAAAACAAAATTTCGCAAACTGCGATAGTTAATATTAAAAATGCAAATGATTGATAAAAGGAACATGCCTTCTTCGTTTTAGCAGTGTTGTTGTCTGTGGACTTGTATCCTCCTGGGCCACGTGGTTGTCTTGTGACGGAGCCTGAGGCACTGGCAGTATGTCATTGTCCTCCATTTCAAAATTGATCCTATCAATGGCCTGAATGATTCCACATGGGTGATTTAAACAACATCAAACGTGAAGAATGATGCACAGAAAATTTTTGCGAGAAAATTGAGGGGAACAGAGAGGAAAAGAAAAAAAAATACAACGAGATAAAGGAGAGATGAATGATTTTATCATGCAGATGATTCTATAACAAACCTGGAATAATGGATCCCTATCCACTGGTGTTATTTCTCTAAGATCAGTCGAATTCCAATTTCTATTTCCACTTCCTCTTGTCACACTTGACGACGTATCTTCGCAGTATTTGATTGAATGTGGCAAATTTCGTGGCTTACAGGATGGCTTACGCTTAATAGCACCAGAAAATGTACTAGATGTACTGGGTCGTGGTGTTAGAAATTCCACTGAAAATGACATATTTGGCACTTTGGTGTCCCCTACTGAGGCACTTCCATTGCTACTCAGTGCTCCAGATGGACCAAATGGCAATTTAAGATCCACCAATCCATTGTCTCTCATATAGCAATTACCATCGCCATTCACCGCGAATCGATTTGACGTTGATGCTGTACTCAATTTTGGCCCATTTGATGCCTTTATACCCTTCGGACTCAATTTATTCCCATAGTACTTTGCCATTGAGGCACTTCCTGCATATCCACCTTTGTCACTCACACAACCATTAGGTTGCTTCCTCATTAAACCACGATAATTGCTGAAAGTTAAGTCTCTGTGGCCATTTCTCCCCCCAACAACATCGCCTGTACTTTCCCCATTTGTAACAACATCCGTATTCCTAATTCGCCTTACAAGTTGATGTAGGTTGTACTTTTTAAATTTTGCATCCTAAACAGAAATGAGAATATGACATGGCTCGGGATTTTTTTTGTACACAACAAAAAAAAATAATTTAAAAACAAAAAACACACGAAAATAAAATTTAAAAAAAAAAACATGGGCATGAGATAGAGTTACAAACTAGAAGGACCAGTGTTAAACACAAAAAAAAAAGAAATACTCTGCAAAATGTACGAAGACCAACTAAATAGCAATTTACAGAGAAAAAAAAAACTTACATTTGAGAATACATCGGATGTTGCTCCATCGGTGGACTCTGAAGGATTTGACGTATTCCTGACACGACGTAAACGTCTCAAGGCATCATTCTCTGACAAATCAGCATCATTTGACTGGATGGCTAAGTTATTGGCCAAGGGACCAGAACTCATTTTAGGTGGCTCCAGCAGCGTTTCCAACACACTGGCTGATGTTATTGGCTGTCGGTAGGAACTTCTAGTTGCTGAAAATTCACCAGAAAACAAAAGTTTGAAAATTAATTTTTAAAATTAATGAACAGGATGAACCATACACTGAGAGAGAAATCCGAAAAGGTTAAAATAACATTCCGGAAATGTTAATTTTACCCTGCAGTATTGATCCGAAATCGGTGTTAATATTACCCTTTTTAGGTTATTAGGGGTTAAAGTTACCCTGTTTTCATGTTAATTTTACCCTTGAAAAGGTGTAAAATTAACATAGAAAAATGTTGATATATTTTCACACATAAAAAGTGTTAAAGTAATGAGGAAAAAAAGTTAATCACACCCTCTTTTTTTCTCAGTGTAGGAACCGGTTTTATCTTTAAAGGATTTAAAAGACCTTTTTAACGTATTAAAAATATTCCAATAATAATTGAGAGAAACAGATTGCAAAGAATCTCAGCTTTGCGGAATGTTCGGACTCACGAGATAGAGTTCTCCATGAATTATTTTTTTCACGTGGTTTTTTGGTGCTTAGGGTAAGATGGCGTAATTTAGAATCGTGTCTAATTGGGAACTGTGAGACTTTTTGATAGGTTTAGATTACAATGGGGAAAAAACAACGAAGAACTATTCATGAATGTAAAGTCTTATACCCCTTTGTAGTTTGTCATTTCTCTTTGACTATCTGAAATAGTAATAAAATCGTGAAATTCCAAAATAGAAATGATTCCGAATTACCCCATTTTACCCTACTGGGCTACTAGCGATTAAATTTATTCATAAAACACATAAGCATTTCAAAATCAAAAATTGGTGAAGGAAATCATCATTTTAGAATATTCTGGCATGAATTTCGAGCATATGGGAGACCGGGACAGATTAGCCACGAACAGAATTAGACAGTTAGGTTTCCTTAGGAAGAATATTGTCTTAATTACACGTTTTCTATAAATAAAAAAGGCAAAGAAAAATTTCATTTGCTTGCTAATTCTACCCCGGTCTCCCTTATAGACAAACAAAAAATGTAAATACGAGAAATACATGGCATTCATGGATATTTAGCCGATTCATTACCGATTTCAAGACCTTTGGACGAAAAGTTCGCCTGGACGACTTCCAAACTTTATCCGAAAATAAAAGAAATCGTAGGAGCCGTTTTGGAAATAAACCAAAAAAACTGGTTTTGGAGGGGTTGAAAGGGGTGGGGGGACAATAAAAAACATAATGATGATCCTTGAGTCGAATAATTGGGAAGAGGGGTCCTCCAAAGATCGGAAATTTGTTTCTCTTACGTTTCGCCTCTAGATGGCTAACAAGTTTACGGTAGGGCACACTGGGGCAAAAAGTCACAAAACGGTTATTTTATTTTTTTACAAGATACCCGAGCACCTCCAAAATTTCTAATTAGCACTGTTTTATAGGAAATTTACCGCTCTACAACTCTGTGAAAGCCATTTTCCTCTATTTTTTAGGGAAATATATTTATCGAGCCGTTTCCTAAAAGGTAATTTGGTGATCATTCTCAAAAATGCTGGGGCAAATAGTATCAGGCAAAGATACTATCATTTTTTAATTCGCTTTATTACGGAATTCCGTAAATTTAAGTAAAATACCTAGATTGCATATTTTCATATGAAATTTATTCTTTTACACCTTTGTAAAACACCGTCTATCTGAGCGAGAAAAGCGCATTTTAACCTATTTTACAAAAAAAAAACACACACAAAAGACTGCAAATCGTTTGACCAATGCAAACAACAAGCGGCGCCACATAGCATTGACGTTTCTTTTCACCGTGGGACATCAGAAATTGTTTCGGTTTTTATTACTTTTTGCTCCATAGCCTTTGTTACTTTTTACCCCAAGTAATCGTTTTTAATAAAAGGATTTCTGGAGAAAAGAATCTTTGTAAAATTCTAAAATAGATAGCGGATTCGTATTCAAAGAATATCCAGATAATTTGGGAAATATTCACCAGTGCATCAAATTTAATATAAGTAGCTAATAATTGATATCTTCTGCACGGAAAATATTTGAAAAATAGGACTAAAAATTTCGAAATTTTTTATTTTCTAAATTCCGTCTTCAAATTCTAACAAACTTACGGCATTGAAGAAGACTTATGGAGGCTATCTGTGGAAAAAAATTTAAGCCGCTATCTTATTTATCTTGGAAGATATTGAATTTTAAAATTTTCGATTTGTGACTTTTGCCCCAGTCTCCCCTACAGAAAAAAAGAATATTTAACCCTTTAACGACGAGACACTTTTTACGGACTGAAAATCAACAATAAAAATTAAACTGAGAATGAGAAACATAATCAATGATAATTATTACATCTAACCTTAGAAAGTCCAATAGAATCTGATTCGATGTATTTTGTGCTTCTATGAACGATAGGGACAAAAATAGCCCAAAAATTTAAGTAATTTTTCTGACAATACCAATGAATAATATTTTTCGCTTTAATGAATAATATTATGTATGAGTACTGTAGTTTTTATTGCCAAAAGGGTTTTGCTTAAAAAAAATTGTAAGTATAAAAAATAAATAAAATCAATTATGAATTTGAAAATTTAAAAATTCGCCATTTTTGAGCTTAAATATTTACTACATAGCCAATAGCTAGAGACTTGCAAAAAATATTCTAGATTCCTTCGACCTTCTACTTTACAATTACGTACTAACATAAGGAAGAAATAACTTTAGGTAGTCAGGAAAAATTATTTTCTTTATGGGACACCGGAGTTCCAATCGTCCTTAAAGGGTTAAGAAACAGTTTAGTGGGTGATCGATTTTCTTTCAAAACCATTGAAAGAAATATTTATTAAATGGTAAAGTAAAAAAGCGTATTGTTTTACTATTTCATGACAAAATTTTTGAATGAAAATTGATTTTTTTTTAATTAATTGAAAAGTTATACAAATTTAAATTTTTAATTGATATTTTAATTAATATCTAGTAAAAATTTTGATAATATTTTATTTTTTCGGAGCAACTCGATCTGTCAAGTATTTCGTCATCGCACCAATCAAATATCATAATTTCTGCATCTATTTACTATTAAAAAAATATATTTTTTAAATGTAAATCAAAACTCTATACAAGATTCATCAATAGATTTTAACTTTGAGTAGTACAATAAAAAATCAATAAAAACACATTTTTGCAATTTGAAACCAGGATCAACCCTTAAACATTTATGAAGCCTCTTGGTTTCGTTGTTTTTATACAAAACGATTTTTGAAAACTTATGTCTAATAAAAATGATTGTTTTCGAAAATACAGAGACGAAAGCCAAAGACTGTCGAGTAAATTTGCATGCACTTGAGCAAACATCAAAAAATTTTGAAGCACGTGATTTCAAGATTTTTTCCAGTTTTTCTTGGTTTAAATATGAAATAAATTTATGAAAATCGAAAATTATTTTACTTTTTCTTCATATCAAAATTATCAGATACACATTTCACGTTAATTAGGGAGTTCTGCGACAAAACGCTCTAGTGAAGTACTTTAGACACCCATTTTGTAATATTTTTTTCCGAAAAATATAAAGACATGATCGGGTGCTTCTCGTATGAAAAATCGCGTAAAACCAGAAAAAGAAAACAGTTAATTTTTGGTCTCCTAATTTAGACTTCCCCCTAATGCAATGTGAATTAAGGGGGGGGGGGGGGGTGTCAATTAGAAGGCCAAAACTTAGCTGTTTTACGGATTTTTTCTTTGGAGCAGAAGGAAACGGTCAAGATTCTTGAATTTTTCTTGAGTGCCTCGTCGCACTATTCCCTTATTTTAGGAAAATCTGCAGTTTGTAATTTTTATCTGAGAAAAAAAAATCAATTTTCATTAGTGTATTTCATAGTTTAAATTGAACAGTTAAATCGGAACTTTTATTCAAAGTTTTTAAAAAAAAGATACGTTTTTGGGGCAAAATTTTGACTTTCACATGCTCTAAAAAAATTAAAAATAAGTTTTCATCAATTCTTTTCGTTCAACTAGTATAGAATTTAATGCTGAAGAGAATAAGCCTTTATTCATTTCATTTTGTCTATAAGTTTTTTCTTAATCTTTCCCGCAAATTCGACAAAATTTTAAAAATGAGAAGTGGAGAAAACACGCTTTAAATTCTTGGATGTGCGCTCGAGCGCATGCTATTCTGATCGGGGATCATTTGCTTTCGGCTCTATTACTTCGAATGCAATTCGAATAAGCTTCTGAAATATTTATAGTATATTCTAAGATAGTTTATCTATCGATTTTTAAACAATAAAAGAATATAGACCACTTTTGATCTTCTAATTGACACTCCCCCTTACACTCCCCTACACACTAGAGAAATTTATGTCCATATTGGAGCAAATTCCCTACGCTTGTGTAGGAAAAACTCTTTAATATGGACATAAATATGTAAAAGGGACAGATAATCCTAACCGGCTTATGTAGGTGAGATTCTTAACGTGAGCTAACTCGGAGTGCATGCAAATTCAATTTAGAGCTGAAATTGTGAGTCGCCATTCAGTTATCTTGAATCAAATTCGTGAAATTATACAAATTTTGTATTTAAACCAAAATATCAAGGATTTGGATGAACTGACAGAAAAGTGATATATAGGTGAAATGTAGACCAGAATGTACTCTATAATTTTGCCGTAGAACTTGATCTAATCGATTACTCAGAAGCCAAGATAAGCGAGGTTTTTTGTTTCTTAACTTGTTTTTTCATCCAGAGTGCCCCAAGTAGTCATTTGTTGAACTTCAACTATATCAAAGAATTGTTGTATTTTGTGGGACTTTCCATTTAAAACCATATTTTAAGTGTCTTTGTGGAGTAGAGGCAGTCAAATTGGCATCTGAAGGATTTCAAAGCGTTATTATGGGAAAAATCAATTTTTTCACACTTAAACGGCAAAATCGGAGTGATAGCGTAGTCTGAGTGGAAAATGATGTATGGACGAAATGTAGAGACAAATGTGCTCTACAATTATGTCGAAGTAATCATCAAAATCGGTTCAACGACAGTCGAGATAATTGAGGTTATGTGATATTGAAATTGGTTTTTCGACTGTGGCGCCCCTGGTGTTGGTCCCACAAAGTTCAAATGTTCCAGAAAGTTGTAGCATTCGGTGAGATCTTTCGTTTAAGCCCTCATTCATCAAAATCGGTTACATAGAACCGGAGATATGATTTTTTGAATTTTGTGAACTTTGACCCCTCATATCTCCGGTTCTGTTTTAACCACAGCGCACATTTGCACCATTTTGGAAACGTCCTAGACTGGACTACAACATACTAAAATTTCATTAACTTGCACAATGCCGTTTTTGAGAAAAATGACTTTGAATTTCGATGAATTTTGACGCTATCACAGCGCCACCTGTGGTGACTTTTTGAACTTCCAACTGAAAGTGCTCATCGAGACGAAACCAAAAAGGTAAAATTTATGTCGATATGTTAATTAGAACCGGAGATAGAGGCCGGTCAATGTTCGAACTTTGACCCCTTATAGCTCGGGTCAGGGGTTATGGATCGACTTAAGGTTTTTTTTTGTTTGATAGGTATAATCAACGGCTACAACATACTAAAATTTCAGCCCGATTGCATAAGGAATTTTTGAGTTATTTAACTTTTAAGATTTCAAAATTTTCTTTTTAATAATAGCGCCCCTAGCGGTGGTTTTATGAACTTGCGATGTTAGAAGAGGAAGTTTCATTTCACGAGAGCTTTCCAAAAAGCCCTCATTTTTTTAAATTCTGACAATTAGAACCGGAGTTATGGCCATTTTAAGAAATTTTTTTTGGACCCTTATAGCTCGGGTCAGGGGGGTCGGGGGACCTTAAGTTTGGTATTGATGGAAAGCTCAGCTCTAAGGCCCAGCTATAACATACTAAAATTTGAGCCCGATCGATGCCATAGGGGCGGAGCTATTGAGAAAACAAAAAAAAGGGGGGTCTTCAAAATGGCGGAAGGAGGGGTGGGGGGTGGGGGGTCAATGCACCATGTTGCAATTTTCATACGATATTTAACCTTTGCCGAAAACCGCAAGTCGATATCTTTTTTAGTTTAGGAGCTATTAAGCTCCAAAGAGCGGCCGGCCGGCCGGCCGGGAACGTAACTTAGCCCCCCATATATTCGTGATCAGGAAGTGGCGAAACACATTTTGGCCAAGTTTGAGCGCGATCGGAGGACATGAAATTTTGTTAGGATTATAGTAGGTGAGATTGTTAAGAATCTCACCTAATATTTATTAAATGGTAAAGTAAAAAAGCGTATTGTTTTACTATTTCATGACAAAATTTTTGAATGAAAATTGATTTTTTTTAATTAATTGAAAAGTTATACAAATTATAATTTTTAATTAATATTTTAGTTAATATCTAGTAAAAATTTTGATAATATTTAATTTTTTCGGAGCAACTCGATCTGTCAGGTATTTCGTCATCGCAACAATCAAATATCATAATTTCTGCATCTATTTACTCTTAAAAAAATGATATATATTTTTTAAATGTAAATCAAAACTCTATACAAGATTCATCAATTGATTTCAACTTTGAGTAGTACAATAAAAAATTACAATAAAAACACATTTTTGCAATTTGAAACCAGGATCAACCCTTAAACATTTATGAAGCCTCTTGGTTTCGTTGTTTTTATTTAAAACGATTTTTGAAAACTTATGTCTTATAAAAATGATTGGATTTTCGAAAATACAGAGACGAAAACCAAAGACTGTCGAGTAAATTTGTATGCACTTGAGCAAACATCAAAAAATTTTGACGCACGTGATTTCAAGATTTTTTCTAGTTTTTCTTGGTTTAAATATGAAATAAATTTATGAAAATCGAAAATTATTTTAATTTTTCTTCATATAAAAATTATCAGATACACATTTCACGTTAATTAGGGAGTTCTGCGACAAAACGCTCTAGTAAGAAGTACACAAGTACGAGTAGTACAAGTACGAAGTACTTTAGACACCCATTTTGTAATATTTTTTTTCGAAAAATATAAAGACATGATCGTGTCCTTCTCGTATGAAAAATCGCGTAAAACCAGAAAAAGAAAACAGTTAATTTTTGGTCTCCTAATTTAGACTCCCACCCTAATGCATTGTGAATTAAGGGGGGGGGGTGTCAATTAGAAGGCCAAAACTTAGCTGGTTTACGGATTTTTTCTTTGGAGCAGAAGGAAACGGTTAAGATTCTTGAATTTTTCTTGAGTGCCTCGTCGCACTATTCCCTTATTTTAGGAAAATCTGCAGTTTGTAATTTTTATCTGAGAAAAAAATCAATATTCATTAGTGTATTTCATAGTTTAAATTGAACAGTTAAATCGGAACTTTTATTCAAAGTTTTTGAAAAAAAGATACGTTTTTGGGGCAAAATTTTGACTTTCACATGCTCTAAAAAAAATTAAAAATAAGTTTTCATCAATTCTTTTCGTTCAACTAGTATAGAATTTAATGCTGAAGAGAATAAGCCTTTATTCATTTCATTTTGTCTATAAGTTTTTTCTTAATCTTTCCCGCAAATTCGACAAAATTTTAAAAATGAGAAGTGGAGAAAACACGCTTTAAATTCTTGGATGTGCGTTCGAGCGCATGCTATTCTGATCGGGGATCATTTGCTTTCGGCTCTGTTACTTCGAATGCAATTCGAATAAGCTTCTGAAATATTTATGGTATATTCTAAGATAGTTTAGGGTAAGTGTGCCAAATTTCGGCATAGTTGCATGCAAGCGTCAAAGTCTCAAGTTTGAAATGTAATATTTTAAATACAAATTGATTTTTTTAATTCTTTCTTCTTAAAAAGTGTTGCTTGGAACCTTGTAAAGAGTTTACCGTCTTTATTTACTATATAATCATTCTTAATACATTTTAAAATGAATAAAAATGTAGACATAGCTTTGGTGCCCTATTTCGGCCACCTTCATTCTAATAGTTCCTTGCCCTTCGGGAATTCTTTCAATGTCTTTTTCACGTCATCTCGTTTGTCGAAGCAACATTTTTTGTTATTCTTTTGCACTGCATAACCTCTAGGGTATGTAAAAACTAAGAATTCATAGAAATTCGAGGAACAAAAAAGGTGGCCGAAATTGCAAGCTGTCCGGAATTTGGCACACTTACCCTATCTATCGATTTTTAAACAATAAAAAAATATAGACCACTTTTGATCTTCTAATTGACACTCCCCCTTACACTCCCCTACACACTAGAGAAATTTATGTCCATATTGGAGCAAATTCCCTACGCTTGTGTAGGAAAAACTCTTTAATATGGACATATATATGTAAAATATTATGAGGAATCTGTTGGCAAGCAGGAGCTGGGTGTCCTTTTTAGCACTTCCTGGACATCCCACAAGGTACTGGTCAATAATTCTTCTTGTTTTAGTGATCAACATTGTAAAGAAGTCATTTGAAACGCAAAAATAATTCACAAAATTGATATTATTGGCTTTTGGAAAATTGAAGTTTGTCTCCTTTTCGTTCTTTTGGGGACGAGAATACCCATGAGTTTTCCAATTTCCCAGAGGCGGAAAAAAATCTTTCTCTACAAAAGTATCATATTTGACCACTAAGACTTACAATAAAGTGAGTTTTACTGAAATTCGTTCGCTGGATATGTTGTGGTCCGGAAAGAGTTAAGGCTATTTATGGTAAAAATTTGATATCTCAATTGCTTTTGTCTTGAACAATATCGAATTTTGAAATTTTACCCCAAGTTTTCTTATAAAAACTTGTAGGAATAAATTCTATTTGGAAGTTTTTTTTTTAATAAAATAAAACGAAAAAAACTATGAATATTAACTTACTTGACTGATTCGTCGAAGATCCATTTTCAAGGGATCTAGCGGCAGATGTTGAATCATCAAATAGTGACAGAAGTATCAATTCTTCATCTAGATTGGATCTACTGACATTGTTCCCATTGGCTGGAGTACTGGGTGAATTGGGTGCTAGGACAGCCATGGAAAATTCTGCATATTCCACATCATTCTCTCCCGAAATTGGCTCTTCATCCACATCGTTCTCATCAATTGAACTCGAGTCCTCAGACAAACTTCCTGTCTTCTTGGTCTCTTTAACCTCCCCAACTGCCCCATTTGCCGATGTTTCATCCTCCTCGGACTCTGAACTCTCCGAAAAGGTGCTCTCAAAGAGAACTGGCGAGGATAGGGATAGTGAAAGAGGAAGAGGCTTTTTTGTGGGCAATGTTGACGTTTCAGCATATGAAACTTTAGGATTCTCCTCAATGGCACTAGATGGTTTACTAATGACACTAGATGAACTCGATGTGGCAAGACAAGTATTTTCAGCTCCATTGAGACACTTGAGTATTTCCGAGAAGATTTTATCTACAAGTAAATATTAAATAGATTCAAATCAAGATTCATTTGCAATTTACATTAGGGTAAGTGTACCAAATTCCGGTCAGCTTGTAATTTTGGCCACCTTTTTTTTCTTCGAATTTCCATGAACTTTTAGATTTTACGTACTCTAGAGATTATACAATGCAAAAGAATAACAAAAAATATAGCTTCGACAAACGAGATGACGTGAAAAGATATTGGAAGAATTCCCGAAGGGCAAGGAACTATGAGAATGAATGTGGCCGAAATAGGACAACAAAGCTATATGTATATTTTTATTCATTTTAAAATGTATTATGAATAATTTTAGAGTAAATAAAGACCGTAAACTCTTTACAAGGTTCCAAGCAACACTCTTTCAGAAGAAAGAATTAAAAAAATCAATTTGGCACACTTACCCTAAGTGTGCAAAATTACGGCATAATGGCATGCAAGCGTCAAAGTCTCAAGTTTGAAATGTAATATTTTAAATGCAAATTGATTCTTTTTAATTTTTTCTTCTTAAAGAGTGTTGCTTGGAAACTTGTAAAGAGTTTACCGTCTTTATTTACTCTACAATCATTCTTAATACATTTTAAAATGAATAAAAATGTAGACATAGCTTTGGTGCCCTATTTCGGCCACCTTAATTCTAATAGTTCCTTGCCCTTCGGGAATTCTTTCAATGTCTTTTTCACGTCATCTCGTTTGTCGAAGCTACATTTTTTGTTATTCTTTTGCACTGTATAACCTCTAGGGTATGCAAAAACTAAGAATTCATAGAAATTCGAGGAACAAAAAAGGTGGTCGAAATTGCAAGCTGTCCGGAATTTAGCATGCAAAATTGTTTAAAAAAAAAAACAAATGAAATTGTTTGAAAAAAAATCAAAAGCTAACCATTTGTGTCTGAAGATGTCATTGTCATTTTGGGACTATCCTCTTTCCTCTGAACACTTTCGGAAGATTGACTTGTTGCCTTTCCATTGGGCAAATTCACCTCATTGCAGAGGGAATCCAATAGATCACTTCCAGCCGACACAACTCGGCAAGCTGAATCAATTTTAGCCACATTCTGTGACATATTTCCTTTCTGCCTGCCCCGTTCTCTTTCCAGCCTTTCAGTCAGATCCTTGATCTGCAGCAAATGCTGCTGCTGTTGCTGCATCAACTGATTAATGACCCACGTTTGATCACGACAGCGCTGATAATACGTTGTGGGTCGAACTTGAAATTGAAGACTGAGTGTATCATTTGTGACATTCCAGTAGCCCTCAGATGCCAGCAAATCCAGCCGGAAAAAACGATTATAGCCCCAACATTCGCCAATCTCAAAATCTGACACAAATTCCCGCGAAATCTCCTTTGAAGCATTAGTTTCGTGGAGCATCTGAATGCGATACTCATATTTATTGCTTCCCGGATGACCCGCTGTCAATTCCAGGAAAACACTGAGAAATTCTCCACGAACAACACCATTACCAAATGGATACACCTTCAGGCGCCAACACAAACCATTCACCTTCAACGGATGCGAATACACCGGAAGACCCTTCTGCTGGAGACTGGCAAATTTTTCCAGGACAAAGGAACATGAATCATACGAAGGGACCATTTCACTGGTAAAATCTGAAGACATTCGAGTTGTCACATAACTTGCCATTGGCTTTATTCGCACCTGATGGATTATCTTGAGCAATTCTGGTGATTTCATGATTAATTGAGATCTAGAGCATGTATTCAACTGATGCTCTGTCTCTTCCAATAAACGCTCCAATTGTTCAGTCTCTTGCGTCAAGGATCTCTTTTGACGCATCAACGTCACCAATTTACCCTTTAACTGCTGATCCAGACGTTTTATCATTGATTCCACTGCATTCCTTATCTCCTTCACCTTTTCATCCTTGGACGTACAAACTATTTCAATATTGAGATCAACATCATGGACAAAATTTATCAATTCCACCAGACGACTCTTAAGTTGTGACACTTCCTCCTTCACTTGGGCTATATGGGTCTCATACACGAGTTCTAATTGCTTAAAAGTATGGCCAGAATGAGTTCCACCAAACAAAGCACACTGATGGCAAATACATGTCCTACATGTCCAACAGTAAACACTGAGCTTCTCATGATGCGTCTGACATTGATCCTGCTCATTATTCTTGCAAAGGCTGTTGGTTTTGATGCTCGTACAAATCTAAAGAATTATCAAAGAGTGATGCTCTTCAGGTATTCAGATTTAATGAATTTCGCATTATAAGAAAAAGGGACAGATAATCCTAACCGGCTTATGTAGGTGAAATTCTTAACGTCAGCTAACTCAGAATGCATGCAAATTCGATTTAGAGCTGAAGTTGGGGGACGCTATTCAGTTATCTTGAATCAAATTCGTGAAATTATACAAATTTTGTATTTAAACCAAAATATCAAGGATTTGGATGGACTGACAGAAAAGTGATATATATGGGTGAAATGTTGTAGACTATAATGTTCTCAAAAATTTTGCCATAACATGATCTCATCGATTAATCAGAAGCCGAGATAATCGAGGTTGTTTGTTTCTGAACTCATTTTTTCGACCAGAGCGCCCCAAGTGTTCATTTGATGAACTTCAACTATATCAAAGAATTGTTGTATTTTGTGAGACTTCCATTTAAAACCCTAATTTAAGTGTCTTGGTGGAGTAGAGGCAGTCAAATTGGCATCTGAGTGATTTCAAAGCGTTATTATGGGAAAAGTCAATTTTTTCACACTTAAACGGCAAAATCGAGTAGATAGATAGCATTGTCTGATCGAAAAATGATGTATGGACGATATAGAGACATAAATGTCTTCTAATTATGTCGAAGTAATCATCAAAATCGGTTCAGCGACAGTCGATATAATTGAGGTTATGTGATATTGAAATTAGTTTATCGACTGTGGCGCCCCTGGTGTTGGTCTCACGAAGTTCAAATATTCTAGAAAGTTGTAGAAGTTGTTGACCGATCAAAATCGGTCAAATAGAACCGGAGATATGATTTTTTGAATTTAGTGAACTTTGACCCCTCATATCTCCGGTTCTATTATAACCACTACGAATCCACGCCACTTTTTGGGAACTTCATAGCCTAGTCTACAACACTCTAAAATTTGATTAACTTACACAAAGGAGTTTTTGAGAAAAATGAGGTTGAATTTTGACGCGCAGCGCCACCTGTGGTGACTTTTGGACTTTCATCTGAAAGGGCTCATCGAGACAATACCAAAACCCCAAAATTTAGGTCAAAAAGTTAATTAGAAACTGAGATAGAGGCCGGTCAATTTTCTAAATTTGACCCCTTATAGCTGGGGTCAAGGGTTATGCATCGACTTAAGTATTTTTTTTGTTTGGTAGGTATAATAATCTGCGGCTACAATATACTAAAATTTCAGCCCGATGCACAAAGGAGTTTTTGAGTTATTTAATTTAGAAAATTGAAAAATCTTCTTTTTAAAAATAGCGCCCCTGGCGGTAGTTTTATGAACTTGCGATGTAAGAAGGGGAAGTGGCATTTCACGAGAGCTTTGCAAAATGCCCTCACTTTTCAAATTCTGACTATTAGAACCGGAGTTATGGCCATTTTAAGAAATTTTTTTTGGACCCTTATAGCTCGGGTCAGAGGGGTTTTGGTATTGTTCGAAAGCCCTAAGGCTCAGCTATAACATACTAAAATTTGAGCCCGATTGATGCCATAGGGGCGGAGCTATTGAGAAAACAAAAAAGGGGGGTATTCAAAATGGCGGAAGGAGGGGTGGGGGGTGGGGGGGGGTCAATGCACCAAGTTGCAATTTTCATACGATATATAATCTTTGCCGAAGACCGCAAGTCGATATCACTTTTAGTTTAGGAGCTATTAAGCTCCAAAGAGCGGCTGGCCGGCCGGCCGGGAACGTAAATTAGCCACATATATATTCGTGATCAGGAAGTGCTGAAACACATTTTGGCCAAGTTTGAGCGCGATCGGAGGACATGAAATTTTGTTAGGATTATAGTAGGTGAGATTATTAAAAATCTCACCTAATAACTAGACGTTGGAAAGGTATTGATTTAAGCTTTAACTTTGTAAAGTATTCTATATTTAGCCACTTTAAAATTACAGGTAGAAAAGTAAATGTTTGAGGTATTTTCTTTTGCCGGTTATAAAAGGCACTTTAGTACTAAATTTCGTCCATAGATAACTTATCGCTACTATTTCTAGATTTACCCGATTTGTGAGACTGAATAATTCTAATTTCTGATCAATATTCTGTCCTAACGCAAATTTTCTCACTCAGAGTTTACATACACTATGAAAAAAAAGTTTATTTCATCATAATGCCCAACGCACAATAACTGTTGTTTTGTAAACATGCTTTTGACATTTCAGTGAGAGTGAATGAAGCCGAGATCTAGTTATCTCGCTCTCTCTTATAGGAAATTTTGAAAACATGTTTACAAACAAAATTTATTGTGTGTTGGGCATTTTGGTAACACTATTTAAATTTAAAAGCTGAAATTGTAAAGAATCTCAGCTAATTTTGTTAACATTTATTAATATTAATTTTACAGCTTATAAGGGGTAACTCTTTTCATAAGGGTTAATGCCCTCCTAAACAAATTATGTGCTAGACACCCTTACGACTTATGCCGAGAGACAGCTTAACGTAATTATAAGCAAAATAATGATTAGGCTAAATTCCCATCAATTTCCCAGTAATTCAGCTGTTTCTCGGATTAGGGCAGAATCACATTGACAATAAAATGCTCGCCGTAGCCTCACGGTATTTCGTTAATTTACGCATTTTCATTGCAATTATTACGCAAATTTTCCATTACCGTATTACCTTATGTCATACTTGGTGGCACTAGGGGAAAATAATATAAGAAAATTGAAGAAATAAAACGAAAATTTGATAAACGGTGAGCAAAACAAAACTGTAAGAGAAATTAATCGTACAGTTTTTTCTGCTCACCGTTTATCGCATTTTCGTTTTATTTTTTCAATTTTCTTATATTATTTTCATCTAGTGCCACCGAGTATGAGATAAGGTAATACGGTAATAGAAAACTTACGTACGAATTGCAATGAAAATGCGTAAATTAACGAAATACGTTGAGCATTTTACTGTCAATGTGATTCTGCCCTTAAGCCAAGAGATGGATTAGATTAGACAGAAATTGACGGAAATGTAATCTAATTATTATTTTGATTATAATTACGTTAAGGTGTCTCTCGGCTTAAGCCGTAGATCTGTCCTGTACATTACTGTAACGCCTAAGCCAAAAAGGTCATATTTACACCGAAGTCAGATAATTACCGTAATACGGGCTTCAGACGTAAAGTTTAGCAGTTCCTTTAAATTCTTAAAAGTCAAGATCTTACGAAAAATATTAGTTTAGGATTCATTTTAATGAATTACTAGAACTCAAAAAAATATTGAAAAAGGCAAAAAATCACTGATTAACCCTTTAACGACGAGACAGTTTTCGCGGACCGAAAATCAGCAATAAAAATGAAACCAATGAACAAAACCAGTAAAAGGTCTTATATCTGGCTTTCGAAAAGCCAACAGTGTCTGATTTGGTGTATTTTTTGTCTCTATGAACGATAGGGGCAAAAATAGCCTAAAAATTTAAGTAATTTTTCTGACAATACTAATGAATGATAATTTTCAATCTAATGAAAAAATATTATGTTTGGGTATTGTAGTTTTTTTTTCCCCAAAATGGTTTTGCTTAAAAGAAATTGGAAGTATAAAAAATATTTAAAATTAGGGTAATTGGCCTAAAGCGAGACAGTTTGGAAAGTTGGACAAAGCAGTGTGGAATGTGAGACACCTCCTTAAAAACTTGATAATAAATCAATTAAATATTTCAATTTTCGATAAAAAGATTATTAAACCTAATTTTATGATTATTCTAAAAGTTAAAAATGCAAAAATCGTTATAAATCAATCAAAGGGTGACTTGCAAGAAGAATTTAAAAAAATGTATTGCATGCGTGATATTCATAACCTTGACACGGTAGTTATCATTTTTTCTGTTTCTTATGGAAGTTGCTAGGAAAGTATCAAAGTGGTTTGTTTGATTTTTCGTCATAATTTGTGGAATATTGTTAAGTCCGCAGTGAAAATCGAAGGACATACATCCATTTAAAAAGTGAATAAAAAATATTTGTGAAATATTACATTTAAAAAGGATAGAAAAGTGATTTAATTTCGCGTTGCTTTCAAAACAAGTTTTATGAAATCTTGGACAAGTTGATTTTGTGAATGAATTTGGTGGTTTTGTGCAGTGAAATCATGTTAACAAGGACGACAAAGATCCTTAAGTATCCGGAGAAATAGTTGCAACAGCAGTTAGCAGCTGATAAGAAGAAAAAGGCCTGAAAAAGGCTGCAAAGATTTCCAGATTCCGAAGACCACTTTTTCTGACAGGATGGATAGTAAATATCGCAAAAACTCCTGGAGAAAGACAAATAGGAACCTCTACAGAACACCCAAAGCAAGTGGAAAAGGATTTGGGCGGATGGAGAATTGAAATGTGCTAAAAATCGCATCCGCTTTAAAGCTATAACTGCTGAACAGCGCGAGGCGTCTGTGAAATTTACAGAACCTCTTTTTGGTTGGACGTCCAGGAAGTTCTTGGTAATTAGCGTTCCTCAACTGTTACCCGGACATAAAGGAGGGATTAGAATAACCATCAAATGTGCAAGTGTACAGAGAAAATCCTCAACATTTGATTATCTACATATTTTGTATATTTGGTCATTAATATCACTATGTCCAAGTTTCCAAAAGTTTTTGTCCAACTTTCCAAAATTTTGTCCATCTTTTCAAAATGTGTTATTTTTTAATTTCCATGAATTTTCCGATTATTCATTCGATTGCAATATTTAATAACAACTGTTAAGATTCTGTTAAAATATTTGTCAAAGAATCCCATGATATAAAAAAAATGGTAAAAAATAATTATTTATTCAGTTTAAAAATGCATTTGAAATTGATGTTTTTCTTAAGTGTCTTGCTTTCCACTATTTACCCTATATAGCTGGAGACTTCCAAAAAATATTCTAGATTCCTTCAACCTTCTACTTTGCAATTACGTACAAACATAAGAAAAAAATAACTTTATGTAGTCAGGAAAAATTATTTTCTTTATGGGACACCGGTGTTCCAATCGTCCTTAAAGGGTTAAAAACGTCGAGATCTTCAGGAACTAGGCTAAACCCCCCAGTTTAAATCCTTATTAAGGGAAATTATTAACATAATCGGAATGTTATTTTAGCATTTTTGGATTTTTCTCAGTGTAGAGCAGAGCCCAAAATGCAACTTTTGGACACAAAAAATTTAGGGATTCAATATTTCAGTTCTGATTGAGGGTATTTGGACAAGTGCGGTATTATTGGGAATCTCTTTGTACAGCTCTTTCTGCATAAATTGGTCTTAATTGTGATATACTAAAAAATACTATGAGGAATCTTACCTGCTGGAGATTTTCCACTTGCACAGCTACCTCTTCAAACCAACGACAATTGACCAATTCATTGACGTGAAGTGGAGCTCTGCAATGTGGACACTGTCTTCTCTGTTCCGTTAGCCATCTGGAAATGCAGACATAGCAGCAGAGCTTTGAGCAGTGTGGACACAAATGTGCCTCCTGAAGTTTCTCCATGCAGATGAAACATCGGAAGACATCGTTGATTGTTTGCTGAAAAAGGCAGATGAGAAACAACAATGATCGTGCTTTAAGTGTCCTTGAATAATATGAATCTTTCCGCAAGCTCTGTAACAAGGTATCCCAATGTCAGGTAATTGATCAAATTGAGTTGGGAGTGTTTCTTTATTTGAGGTGAGAAAATTTAATTTTTATGTCTCTCTCTCTCTCTTTATTTCAATTGGGAGGAATCATCAAACAAAGAAAATAATAATATATATTGTGTCGCGATCCTTGACTTTATCTCGCATACGAACCACTTGTCGAATGGTTTAACTGAAAATCCATTAAAATTACACAAGTCTCGTGTGTGAAGCTCCCGAATATGGTAACGACTAGTTTCCTTTTCCTCATCATAATTTTGCCTCTTTTGCGCACTGTGTCTCGTCTTTGTCTTCTTTCTCATTTCATTTTCGCGTCTCTTTTGCCAACAAAAGAGATTAATGGAACTTGAACCTGGGAGATACACAGCGTGTCAAAAATATTTGTGGGGGTGTCTTCTCGACATGAGAAACAGTTCCTCATCAATATGCACAAATGACTCAATAAATTATAATAAAATTGATTGAATGGTTTATTTTGCCCAAACACGCGCTCGTGCACAAGAATCAGGTGCTGCTGTGTAGATGAATCATTTGCCGGAGAGTGGTTCATGTTTGACCATCACACGGTAGATTATTATTTGCAGAGTATATCAGAGTGAATTTTTGCTCGCTAGGGGGAGGCTTTGATGTTTCGCACATACGCTACCATCGGACACTTCGAATTTCTCCGGTATTACTTTATAACTTTCACTGATGGCTATATATTTTAGTAGCTAGTCTTAAATCACACCTTTCCTGAAAAAATTGGGAGTCTAATCCTTTTCCCCTAGTTTTAGGAAACAAAAATTAAAAACAGGTCCAAAACTGTAATTTTGCTGTGCAATATTTCATACGATTGTGCAGAATTAATATCACTTTTCTGAAAAACTACTATCACAGAGGGTAGAAGGGTTATTAGGAATCAGATTTAAGTAAAAATCTTTTAGGCTCAACAGGCACTTTTTGTGGGTGGAACAAAATTCACAAACTTGACTCAGATTCATCGATCGCACATAGAAGACATGGCTTCTCTCACATTTTCCAAGAAACTTCATTTTAGATGCGATCCCTCATATTCACATCTATTGTAATCTACCGATTTGATCCACCACTAAAAAGGAAAACTTAAAAATCGTAAAGTTGATAAACAAGAAGTAATTTGACTCAAATAGGTTGCAGTTGAGTAATTAATAAGCAATTTTGGATTTCTTTGATACAAAAATATTTTTCAAGCTTGCACAAACTGAATGTGCAATGAAAGAATCACATCTGCAATAAGCTCATACAGTTTACAACTGCTTTTTGACAATCTTTGACATAACCTCACTATTGTGTTGTTTTGCATGACAAAGAAAAGAAATTGTCCGTAAGAAGATGTTTTGTGAAAATTTTAGCTTGTTCACCTGCTGAAGCTCAATATCTGTGCTAAATCCCGATTCCTGCAGCTGCAGGAACAGAGAAATCTTCAATGATGCGCATTCAAACGTTTTTGTGCATATCCGGCTCCGTGGAGGAATGGTGGAATCTTGTGTGGTCTTCTCGCTTGCTGAGTTTTAGTCAATTTTTAGCTTTAAAAACTTATTGATTCGTGTAAATTTGGTGATATTTGGACTTTTCAAGAAAGTATTCATCAGATTTAACCGTTTCCGGAGTGAAATTCTCGTAGAATCAAGCAAAAAAATGGTTTTTAATGTCAATAAAACATCTCTCAGAAAAGTTCCAAAAAAGTGATATTAAAATGTTTTATTCCTTATAAAAATGGTTTAATCAAGTAGATTAGAGTTCCCTTTAAACAATGATGTGCAACTTTTAGTGTCCGGTGCAAAATTTACGGTGAAAATGGGGTGTTCAATGATGGCGTGAATCGTGTGCGATAATAGAAACTTGATTCATCTATCGGACAAATCGCCATTAAATTTTCATTTTCCTCTGGAGGAAAATCTAAGGATTTCCTGGGATTTTGTTTGGTGGGATTATGAACCTTATAAGTAAGACATTTTTTTGGCATAGTTGGAGAATCCATACGGTTTGCATGGTAGTCAGAAAAAATCACTGAACTTGAACATCATTTTTGTGTGCGAAAGTTCAAAGCCTCCCCCACATTCAATATATCTTCTAGCTGTGCAAATTAATTAAAAGGAACTGGCAGAAAGAGAGGTTTAGCCTGCAAATTGACTAACGGTCAGAACTCTTTGATGCAAACTTTTAGTAACAGAGAGAAGAAGCTGTGAGAAAGAGGATATATTTTATTGAACATCCTCCAACATCACTTTTCACACACTGGTGCAGAAGATCAAAATTTAGAGAATCAATGCTTTTTTAACTCTTTCGTCTCCTTTGGGACTATGGGTACCCATGGAAAAAAGAATTTTTTTGGACTTACTTCGAATCGATAAAAAGCCGATTCTTGTGGATGATTACAAACTATAAAGATGTCCAAATCTAGGATATTTTTTGCAGGATCCCAATTAACTCCTGAGCTAAGGTATTCTTGGTAAAAAATCATGAATTTTCGATTTTCTGCTTCCTTGCAGATATTGTGACTTTTTTCATATTTCTAGACCCGAATAAGGAAAAACCTCTCGGGGTCAATAAGTATGATAACTAATAATTACAGATTGCATAAATTCGAAAAATATTTTTTTCTTAAATTTTCAAAAAAACTTGTTCAAACTTTATGGGTACTCTCGTCCCCAAAAATCTAGAGGTCAAATTTAAGGTTATTCCGCCAATGCCCGCCATTTGCTTTTTAACACTAACCTTGTAAGAAAATTCCGAACGGGAGCGACATATGGCCGATAATTCTGACATTTGGCAGCGAGGGAGATTGTTTTCAGGGAAGTTTTTCCTATTCTTCCTGATTTTGGTAAATTCTGATTGTCCAGAGGGGCCGTATCCTCGAGATGTGAGAGTTTAATTTTGTGGGAAAAGCCAACTCTCCGTGTGGAACTCGCCTATTTGGTATCCACGAAATTTTCGATTGGAAATTTTCTCATCAAAAACCAGGGAGAATTCTCGAGTGGTATTCCCGGTGAGAGTTTGATTAATTTACAGAAAATAAGCAAATAAATTAAAATATCGCGTTTTTTATAGTTCTAAATGGTTTTTAAATGATTATTTGTCTTAATAAATACAATTTCCGTATATTTATTTTAAATTTCAATGAAGTTTTTTCTTAATAAACTGTGCAGGAATTTCGAACTTTTTTTCTTATTATCTCTTATTATTTTTCTAATTGTTTGATTTTTGATACCAATCATTTTCCAAACTGTTTATTATTTTAATATTATTTTGTTTCAGCTCACGTAAATAAGAAAACGGTTGTGGCCATTTAATAATTAGATCTTTTATTAACCTATTTATAGTCTTAATAAAATACGAAATTAAACAGATTTTTAGCAGTTTACTTAATTTTTGTTTTAATTAAAACCGGAGAAAAAAGATCGGATAATTTATAGGGTATTTATCAGGAAAAGGTTCTTTTTAGTAAGTTGGAATTGTTAAGTCTCAAAAACCAACAAAACAAATATTTTAAATAGTAAAATAATACCATTTATTATAAAATTAATAAATGGATAATAATTGAAAAAAATATTTAAAAATCGTGTATAGTTACGTGTTCTTCCTTAAATTAGAAAAAAATATATTGACTGAAATTCTTGATATTCGCATCTATATTATCATCTTTTATTCGACATACAATATAAGAAAAATTGTCAATTCTCTATTGAAAAACTATTTACAATGCTTGAAACGCTTTTCTTTAGGTTAATATAGTCTTCATTTGAGAAAATTCCTTTAAATAGGTACTCCACGTAAAATTGAATAGAAAACGGATAATGTCTAGAATTTTCCGCGAAAAACATATCAATTTTGAAATATACTCTTGAGTGATTGTATGTATACCAGTATCTTCTAAAAAATTTTCAACGATCTTTGTATTTTTCTTAAATTGACTGTAGTTCGTGTATGTGTTCTTATAGAGATAAAACCGGATTCTGAAAGGGCTGAAAGGGAATAAAATTCCATATCTAATTCTGCAATAATCGAAAAATCCTGAAACTGCCATTAAAATAGCGGAAGTGTGAATTGTTTATCGTGTTTATCAAATATTGCGAACACAGCATGAATATTTGACTAGGTTCTCAAGTATTGCAAAATGTTACAAAAATGCTCGTCAAATCCGAAAGCAATACTAAATTAGCGACTAAGAACACTTTTCTTGGCGAAAACTCGTAACCTCTCAACATTTAATATGCCTGATCGCTTGAAAATTGGTTCGAAATATCACAAAAATAGGATAAGTGTGCCAAATTTCGGCATATTTGCATGCAAGCGTCAAAGTCTCTAGTTTGAAATGTAATATTTTTAATAAAAGTTGATTTTTTTTATTCCTTCTTCTTAAAGAGTGTTGCTTGGAACCTTGCAAACCGTTTATCGTCCTTATTTACTCTAAAATCATTCTTAATACATTTTAAAATGAATAAAAATGTAGACATAGCTTTGGTGCCCTTTTTCGACCACTTTCATTCTCATAGTTCCTTGCCTTTCGGGAATTCTTCCAAAATCTTTTTCACATCATCTCGTTTGTCGAAGCTACATTTTTTGTTATTCTTTTGCATTGTATAATTTATAACAACAATGTTATTTAATTGTTTATTCACTCATTTAATTTATAATTACTTAAGTATTCAGTTTTTGCAACCAAAATAACAGCGCGCGGAATGTCAAAAAACGATTTCCACAAAAAGTTCCACACAAAAATCTCACCTGATTCTCTCCGATGTTCGTGGATACGGAGAGCGGGCAGGTGGGAAAAATAGGAGAAAATGTTACGGAGAGAAGCTCGCGTAAAATCTTCTCTGACAAAGTGGAGGATACGGGCCCGAAGTGTTTTTTTGGCTCTCGAGAAAGCTTAATGTGTCTGCAATAACATCGTGTTGAGAGAAATGTGTGTTAAAGTGTTATTCTGTGAAATATTTTGAGGAATCTGTTGGCAAGCAGGAATTTGGTGTCCTCTTGGCCACTTCCTGGACATCCCACAAGATACTGGTCGATAATTCTTCTTGTTTTAGTGATCAACATTGTAAAGGAGTCATTTGACACGCAAAAATAATTCACAAAATTGATATTATTGGCTTTTGAAAAATTGAAGTTTGTCTCCTTTTCGTTCTTTTGGGGATGAGAGTACCCATGAGTTTTCCAATTTCCCAGAGACGGAGAAAATTCTTTCTCTACAAAAGTATCATATTTAACCACTAAGACTTACAATAAAGTGAGTTTTACTGAAATTCGTTAGCTGGATATGTTGTGGTCCGGAAAGAGTTAAAAGCTCAACACAGCATTGCGTGATTTTAAGGAGTAGTATTTAAATTTAAAATTTGATTGATGGTATCAGGAATCTCCACATGACCCAAATTATTTTATGACTAAAGAAAACTGTACTTTTTTTTATCCTCTTAACTCCATCATCCAAAATACTAATAGAGAATATTAATTAGATTGGGATTGTATTACAACTAGGCGTGGGTTGCAATTGAAGACACCTTGCTAAATGTGTATTGCCGCTATTGCAAAAAAAAATCTGTTACTTTATTCTTTTCTCTATGGGCAGACACATCTCTTAAAGAAAAGTCTGCCGCTTGAAATTCTTTAAATCCAATGAAGCATTTTAGCGCTAAATTACTCACTCTCTCAAGGCGATAAATACTCATAGAAACATTTCTTGAATGAGAAATGAAGCTGCGATATACGCATTTCTACACAACCACCTGATATTTCCAACCTATAACATGCTTTGTCTCCAGCAACCAGATAAGAATATCCCTCCAGTAAATTCTTTCTCATCGTAATTCACCTGGTGCAAGTGATATTGCTCAGTCAGTGTGAGAGAGAGAATGAATTCTCACAGAGAGGGAGGAATTTGTTGAATTTGCATTATGATTTAATGAGAATGCTAATATTTTGCCATTAAGGAGTTAACCTGTACTCTTAATGTTTGCATATGATTTCTGTTATAGAGGGTATGCCATTGAGGAATTACAGTACTTTCAGAATTTAAATTTTACAAAAAAATGCTCAACGATGAGTCAATTGTAATTTTTCTACCCTTCTATTGATTCAACTATCATTATATTTCATAAAAAAAACTTCCCTTTTCCCAAGGAACCATGACAAAGCAACAAAAAAGTAAGCAAAATTCTATATGGGGAGGAAAGCTCTTGTATTGTAAGTTGCAATTTCCAAAAGTTTAAGGTGAAACATTTCCAGGATGATTTTGCTATTTTCCTCAAAATGAGATTGATCCTTCAATTCTAAGACAAAATAAACTTTAATTGATATGTAATAAAAACAATCAACTTATAAGATTGATGACTTCGTCACATTCGATCCCTCAGTTTTATATACGTAAAAAACATACAATAGATTTAAAGTTTGTTAGATAGTATAGTTTTATTTTTAAAACAATACGAAATATAAAAAAAAGAAGAGAATTAAAGAAACATTAAAAAAAGAAAAAAAAAACTAATCATCGCAGTTTATTTAATGATACCGAAAAGAATATGCGTATGCACGGGATTAAATTTCTAGACAAAATTCGACAGATGAAAAATAAAGAGAATTCTTTATTTAAATTATTAAATAAAAATTATACGATAAAATTTGTAACTTCAAACAACGTAGAATTACAGATGAATCAATTTGGAAATTCGAATTTTGATAATCTGTTATAAATCAGTAATAATGCAATTCTCGAAAATTTGACTCTGACAAATTGGTTTCGAAATTGAGTTGCAATAAATATTTCTGAGGGCATAATACGTAGAGTCTCTCAAATCTGAATCTCTCAAATTCCAACGACGTTTGGGTTTAAAATGCCAATTGTGGGGTTATGTTAAAAATTCGTATTCCGGATGAGTGAAAATCATACTTTTGTGCTTCTTTCTGAATGTTTACATACATTATGATCGTATAAAATGAAAAGGAAGTATGTTACCAATAAGACTTGTGAGAAAGTACAGGAATTTAATTCAAAGTACAATTTAATCTGAGATAAATTTCGTTAGTTTTGAAAAAATCGTTCGAATTTGGGAGGTGAGAAATGTCAAAAATACCAACCGAGCGCTCGAATTTAGGAGACTCTACTGTAATAGATAGATAGATTGTATAGGAAGCATGGTACGATCTGTGGACTGCAGACACCTAGGCTCTATTTGAGCCCCTTATGTCTACCCAACAAACCTTACTCCAACACAATAATAATAAGTAATAATAATTGTGAAACAATGTTCCATAGAAGAACAAAGCCTTCTCAAGTTTTCCGGAGAGTGTTTGCAGCTTTTTATGATATTTGTTTTTTTTATAAAATTACCTTTATAAATAATAAATTTAAAATCGAATGAAAATTTAGATTATTAAAGAAAAAATTGTGCATTTCTATGAGACGCTTAGACAAAAAAACGCTCTTTTAATAGGTAAATGCATACAAATTGAGTTTTTTTTTGCTCGGTTTCTCGTATCGGACACTAACTTTCTCGTAGCTCCTTCCCCTTCCGGAACTTTTTCGAAGGTTTTTATTTTATTGGCATTGTGCTAGTTTGAAAAAGGAAAAAAAATGGAATTCTGAGAAGAAATATAAGTATTGTCCGATATTGAAAGCCGTCCGTAGCTCTACAATGTGAACTAAATAAGTTTATATAGAAAAATAACATAAATCTTTTATTAAAATTAAAATTGAGTTTTACCATTGTCTTTTAAATCCAAAGACAATGGTTTTATGGAAAAAATTGTCAATTTTGTACAATCCAAAAAAAAAAAAAAAAAGAATTCAGAGATGAAATTCTCGAACGTATCTATATTTCTTTTGTCGATTGCTTGGTTATTAGAAAATTTAGCCAAAGAAAAACCCAATTACATCTCGTACAACAATCCATTTTGTATAAATCCAAGATACTTTCGCTTCTTTTAAGCAATGAGACAAAATTATCCGTATAAAATATTCTAACAGTATCCAGTCAAAAACTTATCTGGTTTCGTTGGGAATTTGAACTCAAGTCGTCTACCAGGTAAAATTTATCCATATGGCTTAAATGCTCTAATTTCTTAAGAGGAAGAATTTTAGAAAAAAAATTAGTTTAAGATTGTTAATTAAGGGTAATTATTGATCTAAAATTTCTATAAAAATCACTGTAAGTGCTTGATTTGAAATACTAGACCTTCAGGAATTGAGCTAAACATCTAGTCTAAAATCTGTATAACGGTATTAATAAAAGGCATTGTGTAAATGAGCAGTAAAAAGTTAAAATTGAGCAGTAACAAAAAGTGAAACAGTGATATTATCGTTCAAATTTTGGCAAACGGAAAATAAAGGGCTTTAGGGTAGAGTCAGTACTTTTTCGCCAGTAAGCACTTTTTCGCCACCTACAAATAAAATCACTTTTTCAGGGAATTATGAGCTCATGGAACTACGAAATGACTATTACTTCGTAACCTCTAGTCCAACGGATCAGAAAACCATAACTGGTGGTCCACCGACTAGATTATTTGCAAGTTAATTGAAGAAATTGTCGACAAGGTGAACAGTCACCAAAAAAATATGGAGTTCTTAATAAACTTGTCAACGCTCAGACAAATTGTCTTGCAATATTTTATGTTTTTGCAGTGCAGTATTTCATATTTTTTCACTGAAAGTCACTTTGTTATTAACTAAGCTTCGCTCTAATATCACTATTTAATAATGTTTTCCAAAAAAATAAAGAAATACGAATGTGGTGAAATAGGGCTTACTTTTTCGGTTGTGTAAGTACTTTTCGCCACTCATTTTTCCAAGCATTTTTACAAGTGGCGCACCTCGCGGAATTTAGTTGAAACAGACGTAATTGTCAATTGATTTTTGTCGCAAACAAAAAATGTGCAAAAAAGCATTCGAAATACTCTAATAATTGTCTAATATCGGCGGTAAATAAGAAAAGTACTGTGCCGTGTACTTTTAAGGGTTTTCCAAAGCTGCTGTTTCTTAAAAATCACTTGAAAACAAGTGGCGAAAAAGTACTTACACAGTGGCGAAAAAGTGTTTACAAGGTGGCGAAAAGTACTGAAACATGCATTGTTGCAGGAAATGTATTTTTTCAACTAGATGCCCAAAAATTCCCGGAAAGTCTCCTGGTTCATTAGAGAGACAATGCTTCAAAGCACTTGTACAGAAAATTTCTTTTTATTTCGACAAAAATTGTAAGAATTACAAGGGTACAAAACCTTAAGGTGGCGAAAAGGGCTTACTCTACCCTACTTTCTATCTGCAACAATTTTAAATGTTAAATATGTAAATTAGACCCATTTCTGTAAAGATTTAAGTTTTTTACTGACCATAATTAGATATTTTACTGCTCATTTTTAATATTTTACTGACCATTAAGAATTTTTTACTGCTCGTTTGTTTTTTGCCTTCATAAAATAGAATGTATACTTAACATAATACAGGGGGTCTCGTCTCGATATTAAGCATACTACCGAAATGAAAAAAACGCAATTTCGCAATAAGGACATTGGAATTTTTACATTGATTTTCATACGAGCAAGGGAACTTTCGATTAAGTTACGAAAACTTAGAAATATAAAGCAAAATAGATATAAGTTAAAAATATAATGAGAAAAAACTACAATTTTTTTTAGCTTTGAATGCTTCAATTAATTGTTAGAATATTCAAACAAGATTATGTTTAGTTTTTTTTTTCTAATAAAAGCTACTTTTCAAAAACTTCAAAAATTATTTTACAAATTATCTCACAGTAGGCAATTTGTATTGTTGCTGATCCTGAGAATCCTGTAATCCTCTGGCCAGAAGTTGAAGGGCCTTATTTGTATTTGACAAATTTGTGCTAAAGTGGCTCAAGCAGATTAAGTTTTAAGCTTTTTAGGTATATTTTATTTTATTTTTAATTATTTATCTTTAATTAAATAGAAATATGAGCATTTAATTATAAACTTTTTACTATTTTTTTTTAAATTTATTTTAGAAAAAAAAATTATAAAATATGAGGCACCGAGAATAATTTTTTTGGTTAATAATGAACTTAATTTCAAATTTAGCTAAATTTAATTTAGCTAATTTTTCTTATTAATCTTTGTGGATCATTGTACAAACAAAGGAGTCACTGAACTCGAACAAAACCCAGCAAACATGAAATGACATACCCCTTTTTTGTGCAGAAAAATGCATAATTTCGTGACAACAAAACTTTCAGAGGGATATTGATTAGGAAGGGATCTAAAGAGAAGTTCTTAAAAGACTCCAAAGAATAATAGAAACATTATAAAATTAATGAAATCGAAAAAAAAAACAAAAGACAGAAAAACAAAGGAATGCATTGGCAAGGACAAAGGTACTTTGCCCTTCAATTGGCTTGCATTTTTCCTCTATCTCGGAGAATTTTTGCAAGCCAATTGAAGTAAAATAGAAGATCTAGCTATCTAAAGGTAAGAAATTGCATGGAAATTGAATGCTGGAAGCGACAGAGAGTGATTTATTGGCAAACAAACCTCGGGTACTGAGTTGGATTCCTCATTGTTATCACTGCGTCTTAGAGCCGGTATGAGAGCTTTTCCCCGCTTTGCCATTGAGCCACCTTTAGTGCAATCACTTAAATCGTAACTCGACACAGTGCACAAATGATTGATCTTGAATTGAACCACCACCAAATGAGCAAATCCACTCGCTTTCGCGGATTAAAATAAAATAAATGTGGACACTGTGATCCGCGAAAAAACTCTTATTTTCTAAATCTACCGCAATGTCGCTGCGAGCACATTGAAGAAAATTGTTTGCATGCGCAATGCGCCTCTGGTGTTCGGAGTTCGAATTTCACACGAAGTGTCTGCTCTCTGTCTATGGATATTTCTGCATTTCGCGGCAAGTGTTTTGACATCCTCCTTTGGCTTTTTTTCTTGATTTTGTGATTAAAAAAAAACAGGGAAATATTGAGAATGCGTGAGGGAATTGTGAGTGAGAAAGGATCTTTTAGCATGTTGAAGCTTCTGGGTTGGATGTGCTTGCCAATTCCGTACTTCATTTACCAGATAATGCTGAGGATGCGGGAACAGAAAGAACGACAATTTCTCCAGGGCAAGGTATCGTAAATCGGCATCTGTTTGTCGTTGATAAGCTCCGTGATTTGTAAGCAATCAATTGTTATCTTAATCTTTAGGTTGTCCTTATCACTGGTGCAAGTTCAGGGCTGGGAGAGAGCCTTGCACATGTCTTCTACATGGCCGGATGCAAAGTCGTCCTCTCAGCTCGTCGCAAGGATGAGCTAGAACGCGTCCGGAAGGATCTTCTGGAATGTTATTCTGTAAGTACATTCTTCAATTTATATATTTTAATGGCACAGAGCAATACACTTGGCGATACATCGGTCTAAAAGTTGATTGTCATGCTATAAATCGCTATTCCCTCTCGCGCGCTTTTCTCCGGCCCCTCCAGACCACACCAACCCATCCACCTGTTGTGGTTCCGCTCGATTTGACGGACGTGAATAGTCTGCCGGAGAAAGTAGCTGGAATCCTCAATATCTTCGGTCGAATTGATATTCTAGTCAATAATGGAGGAATTAGTGTGCGTTCCGATGTTCTCTCCACTTCCGTTGATGTGGACATCAAGGTGATGCTGGTCAACTATTTTGGTGCTGTAGCCCTCACAAAAGCCATCCTTCCCCATATGATCAAGCGTCAGGAAGGTCGCATTGTCTTTGTGTCCAGTGTCCAGGGTAAGTTTGCCATTCCCCAGAGATCAGCATATGCAGCCAGCAAGCATGCCCTGCAAGCATTTGGTGATTCCCTGAGAGCCGAAGTGGATGAGCACAATATTCGAGTGACTGTGATTAGTCCAGGATACATCAATACAGCTCTCTCTCTCAATGCCCTCACCGGAACTGGGGCAGCTTATGGAAAAGTCGATTCCACCACAAGTACCGGAGCAAATCCTGATGAAATGGCTACGGATATTCTCAAATGCATCCTGAGGGATTCAAAGGATGTCATTCTGGCTCCCATAACGCCCAAAATTGCCCATTTCCTGAGATATTTCTGTCCTCCTCTGTATTTCTGGATAATGGCTCGCAGGGCAGTTAAATTGGCGGCTGAAAAGGAGAAGGAGTCCTGAGAGGAGGATCAGCAAATCCTTCATTTCTTTCACAGGTACTCCTACTGGCCAAAAACCTTACCACATTCTCCTATTCAGTAGAATTTCTCAAAACTTCTCTATTCAAAAATTTCTCCAAAAGATTTTGGAAATCAAATGAAATAAAAAATAATAAAAACGGGAACCTAGGGGACATTATTCGGGCATCTAATCTAAATCTAAAACATATTTAAAATAATCCCAAAATTGATAATTAGAAGGTTTTTGAGGATTCATCATGGTTGTAGTCAATATTTTAAGCTGAAAGCTCAATGTGATCATTATAAAAGTAAAATGGTAAAAGTCAAATTGTTTAAATTAAAAATTAAAATATCTAATTGCTTTTCAAGTTGTTCTTTATGTTTGTTTTCCCAAATAGAAAGATCTGTCTAGTCCAGAACTTTTTGAAACATCACAAATTTGTAGGATTAACTCTAGGAAGAATAAGATCAATTTTCAAGATTTTGAACACCACAAAAAAATCTAATGACTCCGGCACATCTTTTAGATCAGGAAAATTTCATGCAGTCGAAATTCGAATTCCTTTCTGTCTCACACGCTTTGCATATGTCTGTCTCATTCTTTCACACTTCTTATTCTTTTAAACATCACTCCAAATTCAATAGAGCTCAATCAAATTTGGAGTACAGTAGACTCTCTCTCAATCGTGAATATGGGGCAAAATGTCATCCGGTTTAGCGGTAGAATTTAGCGTCAAAGCCTCTGTAAATTCCACAAAAAGTGCTCAATTATAAAGAATCACGATAAAATAGGAAGAACTACAGCGAATTTGAGCAAATTAGCTTCATAATTAAGCGTGAAAACTGTCAACAAAATTTGACGCCCGATTGAAAAAGAGCCGATTGAGTGAGAGTCTACTGTACGAAAGAATGCAATAAACATATGCAAAGTGTGTGAGAAAGAAAGGAATTCGAATTTTGATTCCATGAAATTTTCTCAATCTAAAAGGTGTGCCGGAGCCATAAAAAAAAAAGATAATAATAAATCAGTGATCTTGCATAGTCAGTGAAATGTTTCTTTGTACAAAAATTCAAATTCTTGTCAAGTCGAAATACGTCCCGAAATGCTAAAACTCATGGGTATAGCGGGTGTCAATTGGCTCACGCGTGTCTTTAAGGTGGCTTGGCAAAGTGGGAGAGCACCGAAGGACTGGCAAGTTGGGGTCATTATACCCATATTCAAGAAGGGAAACAAGAAAGATTGCTCCAATTATAGGGGAATTTCCCTTCTGAGTTTGCCTGGCAAAGTGTATGCCAAAGTCCTTGAGAGAAGATGCCGAGAAATAGTCGAACCCAGACTGGGTGAGGAACAATGCGGGTTCAGACCTGGTAGAAGCACCACGGATCAGCTTTTTACCCTGAGGATGATTGTCGAAAAGGCTTGGGAGTATGCAATTCCACTCTATGCTTGTTTCATAGATTTGGAAAAAGCATATGACCGAGTACCGAGAGAACAACTTTGGGATGTACTGCACGAGTACGGACTGGATGAGGAATTGGTGGGAGCTATCCAGTCATTGTACAGAGACTGTAGTAGCTGTGTTCGTGTAAACGGATCCAAGTCGGAAGGTTTTCAGGTGAGTGTTGGACTGCGCCAGGGGTGTGTTCTATCACCATTGTTGTTCATAATATATATGGACAAGATTATGGAACGCAGTCGGGGGCAGAATGCGATTCGTATTGGGGATTTCAGGGTGAGCCATCTCCTCTATGCAGATGATTTGGTTCTTTTTGGATCTTCCAAAGAAAAGCTTCAGCGCACACTTGACCGATTTGTAAATGTTTGTGCCGAAACAGGTATGAATGTGAACGACGAAAAGTCGGAGGTAATGGTGATTTCCCGAGAATCTGTGGGATGCACTCTACATGTTAGTGGAGCCTCATTGACACAGGTGAAGAAGTTCAAGTATCTCGGGGTGTTATTCACGAGTGATGGTAGGATGGAGGCAGAACTCTCGTCGCGAATCGGTCAGGCTTCTGCAGTTATGAGGGAGCTTGGCAGAAGCGTGTTGAGGAAGGCCGAGCTTAGTCGATCGGCTAAATTATCGGTTTTCAAAGCTGTGTTCATTCCTATTCTCACCTATGGTCATGAGATTTGGGTAATGACCGAAAGGGTAAGATCGCGAGTACAAGCTGCCGAGATGAGGTACCTTCGAGCGGTTAAGGGAATCACTCGTAGAGATCGAGTGAGGAATGTGGCCGTTCGTGAGGAACTAAGAGTCGAGGAGCTGCTTCTTCGGATTGAGAGATCACAACTTCGATGGTATGGACATGTTCAACGCATGAATGAAGAAAGATTCCCCAGAAAAGCTATGCAAGCCATTGTGAGGAGACCTCGGCCTCGAGGCAGACCTAGGACAAGGTGGCTGAATCAAATTCAGGATCTTGCATGGGAACGCCTTGGGATCGAACTCGAACGTCTTCCTGAAGTGGCGGAGGACCGACAGGCGTGGGCTGTTAACCTTGGTGTCATGGGCCCGCGACCCCAATAGGGATAAGCGGTTGAAAATGAATGAAATGAATGAATGAATGTAATCTATTTTTTCCAGGATTATTAAAATAATTTAAAAAGTAAGATGAAATTCTTTTTTTTTGTTTTTTTATCCCTCTGGCAGAGCTTTTATAAATTTATTTTTGATTTCAAGAAATTTTCCTGAAATCAAAATTCGAATCTCTTTCATTGGCTCCGGCACAGCTTTTAGATCAGGAAAATTTCATGAAGACGAAATTGGAATTTCTTTCTTTCTCACATGCTTTGAATATGTCTATCTCATTTTACTGTACTCTTCTTCTTCTTTTAAACATCACTCCAAATTCAATTTAGCTCAATCGAATTTGCTGTGCGAAAGAATGAGATAGTCATGGAATACACATGAGAAAGAAAGGGATTCGAATTTCGATTTCATGAAATTTTCCTGATCTAAAAGGTGTGCCGGAGTCATTAAAATTGGATTAAACTTGAACGATATGTTTGAAAAAATAAAAATAGTGCTAAAGATGAGTTAGACATAAGGGACATAAGTAAAATGTTTGAGAAAGAATGGAAGGGATGTAAATTTTGATTTCAAGAAATTTTCCTGCTCTAAAAGCTGTTGCGGACCCGTAAGAAACATTTTTGTAATAAATATATTATCCTTTCAGACAGAGAAAGAAAATTTGATTAAAAATCGCAGGAGTCAGTTTATTGGAAAATTGTCTTTTTCCAGATTTTGGTGTGTGGTCTGTCTGGTTTTTCTCATTCCTCATAAGTTTCTTGATCACACAATAATTATTAAATTAAAGTGTTAAAGTTAGAGAAAATTAGATTCTTCACAAGTACGCCATAACAGGTAATTAATATATTCATTTTATCGTTAATTTTTTTTCTACATTTTCATTACAAGACAAAATAGGTGTGATTAGAAGGAATCACACCTAACAATATCTGAATAAATTTTTAAACGTACCTTGCAGTGAGAGCTTTATTAATAATTTTTTATGATATTTTTTATAAAATTACTCTTGTAATTCCAATTTAACGAGCAATGCAAATTATTATTTTTAATTGAGATTCTTTGCAATCTCAGCGTTTGTGGTCTAATGTGAAATCCACCTAGTCAGATCGTTTACATAGGGGAACTTGGGACAGAATGTGATAAGCTAAAGTTTCAAAATTTCATATTGTTCAAAATTATGTAAAAAAGAGAACTAAGCTGCAAGTTTTATTTACAGGAAGGTTTTGATTGCTTGAATTTTTCATTTTGATTTTTAAAATAACTTTATTTAAGGAAATATCATTTTGTATCAACTTATTTTCCAAAATCTATGCATGGATATAAAAATAGTTTAATTTAGAAACTGCTCCACTAAATGGGATTTTTTGACTAAACATTATCAATATGAGTGGATTTTTGATTAATCTGAGGCAAAAAGAATGAAAGGGACAGATAATCCTAACCGGCTAATGTGGTGAGATTCTTAAAGTGAGCTAATTCGGAATTCATGCAAATTCGATTTAGAGCTGAAGTTGGGAGACGCGATTCGATTATATTGAATCAAATGCGTGAAATTATACAAGTTTTGTATTTAAACTAAAATATCAAAGATATTTGGATGGATTAACAGAAAAATGATATATGGGTGAAATGTAGACCAGAATGTTCTCTATAATTTTGCCGTAGAACATGATCTCATCGATTAATCAGAAGCCGAGATAATCGAGGTTGTTTGTTTCTGAACTCGTTTTTTCGACCAGAGCGCCCCAAGTGTTCATTTGATGAACTTCAACTATATCAAAGAATTGTTGTATTTTGTGATACTTTCCATTCAAAACCCTATTTTAAGTGTCTTGGTCGAGTAGAAACAGTCAAATTGGCATCTGAGTAATTTCAAAGCGTTATTATGGGAAAAATCAATTTTTTCACACTTAAACGGCAAAATCGGACATATCGCATTATCTGATCGAAAAATAATGTATGGACTTCTTGGCTTAAGTCGAGAGGCGGATTAGTCAGAAACTGATGTAAATGGAATCTGATCATTATTTTGTTTATAATTACGTTAAGCCGTCTCTCGGCTTAAGCCATAAGTGTGTCTAGGTCTAGGGCATAAGGAACCAAAATATAACTCAAATCGAAGGATTTATAGGATAAGGTGGGGAAATTTGGAATCATGTCTATTTTGGAATTTTACCCTACTGCTTACTCTGTGGGGTTCGAGCAGGGAAATAATGCATAGGGGAAACTGGGGCACCATCAAACATGGAGTAGCACCAAACACTGCAATTTTTTAATAGGATATTCGATTTCAGAGGAAAAGACACTTATAGAAATTTTTAGGCATTATAGGGATGCTTGTGCACTGAAGAAATGGTCGAGATAGTAAAAATAGTTTAGAAATAAAAATAGGTGTGATTATGAAGGAATCACACCTAATTAGTGTTTGATGCTACCCCGTGTTTGGTGGTGCCCCAGTTTCCCCTACTCAACTCATTTTGAGGCTAACATAAAAGTCACATAAAAATTAAATTAATCGATTGTATATATACACTCAGTCCCGGCATTATACACATTTTCGGGACCGAAAAAACGCGTAAATTGGCATTATGCATCGAGGAAATTTGGGTATCCGCAGGGGCTTTCTTTTGAATAAATCGGCCGTAGAATGAATTTCGCGCGGAGTAAAAGTAACCAGAGCAGAAACATTAAGCTTTTTAAAAGAAATTCATCAACGAACAGTAGGGGAGACTGGGGTAAAAAGTCACAAATAGAAAATTTTAAAATTCAATATCTTCCAAGATAAATAAGAGAGTGGCTTAAATTTTTTTCCATAGATAGCCCCCATAGGTCTTCTTCAATGTCGTAAGTTTGTTAGAATTTGAACAAGGAATTTAGAAAAAAAAATATCGAAATTTTTAGCGCTATTTTTGAAATATTTTCCGTGCAGAAGATATCAATTATTAGCTATTTATTTTAAATTTGATGCACTGGTGAATATTTCCCAAATTATCTGGATATTCTTTGAATACGAATCCGCTATCTATTTTAGAATTTTACAAAGATTCTGTTCTCCAGAAAACCTTTTATTAAAAACGACCACTTGGGGTAAAAAGTAACAAAAACCGAAACAATTTGTGATGTTCCACAGTGAAAAGAAACGTCAATCCTATGTGTCGTCGCTTGTTGTTTGCATTGGTCAAACGATTTGCAGTCTTTTGTGTTTTTTTTTGTAAAATAGCTTAAAATGCGGTTTTCTTGCTCAGATAGAGAAAACGGTGTTTTACAAAGGTGTAAAAGAATAAATTTCATTTGAAAATATGTAATCTAGGTATTTTATTTAAATTTACGGAATCCCGTAATAAAGCGAATCAAACTCTGATAGTATCTTATGCCTGATACTATTTGCCCCAGCATTTTTGAGAATAGTCACAAAATTACCTTTTAGAAAACAGCTCGATAAATGTATTTCCTTACAAAATAGAGGAAAATTACTTTAACAAAGTTGTAGAGCGCTAAATTTCCTATAAAACTGCCCTAATTAGAAATTTCTGAAGCGCTCGAGTAGCTTGTAAAAAAATAAAATAGGGGAAATGCTCATAATTTTGTCCAGTTTCTTATTTTGGACACTTTGAGGATAACATTGGACACTAAAAATAAATTGATTAAAATGATGGATTTTTATTCCAATATTTGATGAATAATGAATTCTATCTAAATATTTGTTCTTTTTGGAAGATTTTAACACTAAATACGTTAAAATTTGAATATGATTTGAGTTGAAATTGCTTTGTTGAAAATTCAGTGTGAGCAATTGCTTACGAGAAATATGACAGAACTTCGTGGCTTACTTCAGTCTTATTTAGTTTTGGTGAAGTACTAACAAAGTTTGTTCGCTGTTTTTGAGTGATATTATTGAATATTCATTGAATATTGTGTTGATTCACGTTACTGATGATTTGTACATTTGACCTGAAGTGAGATTTGCCTTGTGAATTATATTTTTCGTGTGAAAAATGGGAAATTTTTTAAGACATTCACCAGTGAAGTGATGATTCTTATTTTGGACAGGTGTTTTTCTCACGAAATTTCGTGAAGTTTTAGCTTTTGTTATGACTAGGTTGGACAAATGCCTGGAGAAACAAAGGAGCATCATCTCTACGAAAGAGATATAGCGAGAAATGCCTTGAAAGGCTCCCGGAAAGGTCAGGGAATGAGCGAATCCGCACGTACTTGGAGCACCGAAGTTAACTCACTTTAATGAATGATATGGAAAGTTTCCGGGCTTCTTTTCACATTCTACGGTTCCCTTACATGAACAGGAAGAGGACTTGGTAAGATTGGTTCATCAAATGAAGAACAATGGGCATCCTATTGAGGCGGATTAGCTGTCCAAATTTACAGCCAAGTTGGACAAATTAATAAACAAGTTGTCCAAAATAAGAGCCAAGGTCACCTCTACTTATCAATTCATTTTTAAACGTATTAAAACTAATTTTAATAAAAATAAGACGATAAATAGCTTGCTAAGTTTCTAAACAACCCTTCTGAAAAGAGAGTAACAAGAAATGTCAATTAGTATAGAAAATATCGCACTTCAAACTTAGAACTTCGATGCTTATAAGCAGACTGTCCAAAATTATAAGCACTTCCCCTATCCGTTTTGTGACTTTTTGCCCCAGTCTCCCCTACTTTTTGGAGAGAGTTCTTCAATAAATTTTTAGAATATTTAAAATTTTCACCTTAAGAAAAGAAATTAAAGTTTTATTCTGAAAAAGAAGCACAGTGTTTTCAAATTTCCCGCGTCATAATCATGCGTGGCTAATTTGCCCCGGTTAACCCTATGCATTTTTCTGCATGCATAAACCTATTTTGTGTGGCTTTATTCGGTCCCAAAAAATGCATTAATCGCGGGACCCCAGGTAAAATTGATAAAAGACGAAACTACACACCTGTCTGCCCAACCCTCCCCTATACTCAATGAATATTGCAACAATTAAATTGACGGTTTTAAATGGATTTAGAATGATACATTTAAAAAATCTAGTATCCATTTAAGTGATCTTTTTAATATAAAAACCATGGGCTTTTGGGAATGTATTTTTCGGTGTTAACAGAAGCAACAAAAATCCTCAAAAAAAGTTTCATAATTTTTTCAAACAATTTTATTCTGCCCAATTTTTGCTTCTCTTAATTGAAGCTTTTTATATAACATGATGGTGTGGTATAGTTTTCTTCGTTTTCTCAGTGGGTGGTAATTAAATGTTACGTGGATTTTACTTCCTGGCCTTCTCGTAATTAGCCTTGTACCATGTCACTGTATCTTTGATGGCTTCACTGAAGGGGGTGAACTTGAAGTCTGGCACAAGGCTTCTCAGTTTCTTATTGGAAGCTGTTTTCTTGAACTGTCCATCTGCTTTGCTCGTATCAAATTCAATTTTTCCCTGGAATTCAAAGGCTTTCGTAATAGATTCTGCCACTTGGCTGATTGACACTTCATCCTCTTCGTCCACTGACAAGATCAATGGTTTGACACTGTCGTAGTGATCGAGAGTCCAAAGGAAGAGACGTGCTAGATCCAAAGAGTAAATGAATTGTCTCAGAGGCTTTCCTGTTCCAAACACCGTGAAGATTTTCTCGGTTTCTGGAATATCAGGATTTCGAATTGTCTCGTACAGACGATGAATCATGCCTGGAATTACGTGACTTACACCAGGTTTAAAATTATCATGTGGTCCAAAGACATTGCAAGGAATTACGGAAGTAAATATATGACCATACTGCTCATAGTAGGCTCTGAAAGAAGAGAATGTTGCTAAAAAAAAAAATCTAGATTTTATTCAATTATCCTTACCTATTGGTGATATCTATGAATCTCTTGGCATAACTATAACCGTAGTTAGAGTCATGAGGGGGACCATTGTGTACCATAGTTTCGTCAATTGGATAGGTAGTTTTGTCCGGGAAGATGCAAGTTGAGAGACAAGAGACAACTTTCTTCACATTGAACTCGTGGCAAAGTGCAAGAACATTGTCGTTTATCTGCATATTTTTGCGCTGTTGAAAGACAATAAAGCTGATAAATAGACAGCTTAGCTAATAAAGAGATCCTTCAACTCACCAGGAAATCCAAATTGTTGCTCATATTGTGGAATAAGCCCCCAACCATTGCCGCAAGGTGAATGACATGTGTTGGCCTGAATTTCTCAAACAATTTTCTAGTTTCTTCAAGATTCCTGCAAATATACTGTGGATTGAGTATCAAATACACTTCCCGGGTTATTTACAATTGTTTTACGTTAAATCGCAACATTTTGAGCTGAGAAACAGGAAGTTATCGTCCTTGCAAGCACTTGTTGTAACAACAGTTTCAATGGCTTTTCCCACAAGACCTGTGCCTCCAGTTACAAGAATATTTCTCGTCATTTCTGCTTCAAATATTTCTCAACAGTTCTAATTTCTTTATCACTGATAGTTAGAGCACGTCATCAACGAAAAAGTGTAGAAAATATGCTGTGTTTGCGGTTGCGAAAATGAGGAAATTCCTATTTGGAAATGACACGACTGTTGTTTACTTTTGTAGTTCAGCTTTTTGTCACTTGGTGTCTTCATCAGCATATTTTCGACCATTTTTAGACGAGTTTTTTAGCGCCAAAAATACAGTGATTTTATTATATTTTCTTATTTGTTAAAGTTGCTTTGGAAATTATTAACAATGAAAATATCATATATTTTAGAACTTAAAAAAAATCGACAAAAACTGATAAACCAGAGGTGGAATGTTAAATTGATTTAAAATTCATCTATCTATCTATATATATATTTATCAATCTGCTATTACAGCACCAAATTAAATTTATTTATATACAATTCCAAATTGACTACCACCATGACTCCCACCGCAAGTTCCCAATGATGAAAAAAGAGAAAAAATGAGAAAAATGTAATTCCGATACGAATTTTCTTTGACAGTTCTGGAATTAAAAGCCAGTAGGGGAGACCGGGGTAGATTAGCCAGAGGTAAAATTACACTCAACTCTTCCTTATCCAGCACTTCGATATCCGGGTGACAGCTGCCAAACACTGGCGGTTGATATATTCAAAATTATTTTCACTAAACATGAAGTTTGTCCAGAGTGAATTAAAGTATTATTAACATTGTATCGAAGTTTTTAATACATAATTGTGATAAAAAATGAAACATAAGCACACCATGAAGAAAATTCTCTTTTTCTTTGTCAGACAGAAAATAAATTCACACTGCACAAAATAGAAAAACCGTTGATCATTCAAAAAACGTAAATGTCATTTTGTCCCCCAGTCAGCCGGATATCGAAGAGTCTACTGTACAAAATGGATTTTTCTCGTTTCCTTTGAAATGTACTTACATTGAGCAAAGTATTATTTAATGAAAGTGGGAACACATCCCTATATTCCTGAAATATTTACAGGACTGATCCTGTTATCCTACAATTTAGAAACATTTTTTTAAAATTGGTATCAAATTATATAATTTTGATGTTACAGTTTTTGGCCCAGCATTTGGTTTTCTGAGTTTCTTGTCTAAATGTCATAGTTTTACCTCGTTTCTGGTTTAATAAAGTTAATTAAAAGATATTTTTCACTTGGATAATAATTATCTCCTTTTTTATATAAAATGAGAAACAGTGAAACAGCCCTCGGGGCAGTTGTATCCACTCTTCCGTGGCAGGCTAAAGCTACCAATGATTTGTCACTAATACGTGGATAATTGTTAGATGAAAAAGTACTATTAATATTCGTAGCAATATTGCCATTTGGAAGTGCTATTTGAGAAATAATTTTTCTTTCAGAATGTTTGCATCAATTTTCGCGCAATTAAGAGAATTGCTTAAAAAGTCGCCTAAAGCCTTTTTATTTAGATTTAAGTGACATATTTAGCATTAGTGGGCATCAGGGTATCAAGTGAAACAATATTTGGTACACTCCAATTTAAAATTTCGTCTGGAAAACTGGTGGCAATTAGTATCCCAAAAATGGCTATATCTACCCGGGCGGGGCACGTGTAGACAATATGTGTCATACTTTTTTCATTATCCTCTCTAAAAAAAAAAAAGTCAAAGATTTTAGAGCTTTGAACTACACTGTTTCATACAGCCCATATCCTAATGCTACTTATGAAACATAAAAACATTAGACAAATCTTATCATATTTTCACAAATTATGCGTTAAGAAAAAGCTTGATTTGCTGGCTAATTCTACTCCGGTCTCCCCTAATAAGCCTAGATCATCTTAAGAGGTTTTTATAAGGTATGATTGTTCCATTGCAAATTCGGGGTTTGAAAAACTCGAAGGATATTACTCACTACATATCGAAGGATACACTACTATATATCGAAGGATATTGAATTCTTTGTTCAACACTTAAGTTCATATTTTTTTTTGAAGAGAATTACATAAATTTGCTCCTCATCTCTTCTAGAATGTTACTGTATAGTGAAAATTCTTTAGATATAATTTGAAAACTTCTTAAATACAAGAAAAATACGCGAGCGTAAAATGCTTCTATTGGAAACAAATTAATCCAAATGGAGACAAGGGAAATTTTCTAATTGGAGACAAACAGTGTAAGTGAAACCGCGACGAAAGGCTTCAAAAACCTTTCTGAATTGCTCTTGAGTGCAGAATTTGTTCTTATTCCTGGTCTTTTCTCCTTTCCCATCTAAAACAATAGGAAAATCTCTCCAAAAAAAATCATATTTCAGGGGTTTCCTATTGAAGCATTTGCAGACACTTCAGAAAAACCCTTTTTGTTCACGAAATAGATTAGCACTTATTTAATTAAAATTAGCCAGAAATATGACATAAATGTTAAACGAAACGAATAAACAACCGTTAATTCATTGTGTTTTTTATTGGAAAACATGGTCGATCGATGAAAAATTCGATGGTGAAATTAACAAATTAAAATTTGTGAATATGAATGGATTTTCGATTTATTTGGAGCAAAATTAACTAAATAATGAAACTGTGGTAAGAAAATCGGTGGCACACTCTTAGAAAAGTTTAGACGTGATTACTAATGAAAATTAGTTGTTCGGGCGATTATTATAAAATCTATTTAAAATAGTTCTTATATTCTTAAAACATTATACTCATAATAAATTTATTAGTAGTGAGAATATAAGACAATATTTACGTGGATAAGTTGCGGCAATTATTTCATAATGCTTTCATACAATTATATTTGCTTGTGTTAATTAAATAAAATCATTATCCCAACTAATATTGGTCACTAATTCCTTTTAGTTCTCACAACCAATGTAAATAGATGGGCCTATATTTTCGAAAAGTTATGACTACTTTTCCAATAGTAAAGAGTGGTTTTTATTTTAATAATGCGTTGAAGCTCTTTCGAATTTTAAGCAACTAATAAGAAATATGCATCACAATGAATGCTATATAGTAACCACAACTAATATGATATAGTTATTACAGCCAATAAGATGGGTATCAACCCCATTTATTTAGTAATTGGAACTAATATGTTATAGTACCCATTACTATTTTGATTTAGTTGTGATAACTAAATGAAAAGGATACTTTAACTAACTGTGGTCAACTATTTCATTTAGTTACCCAAACTAAATATATAGTTGGGTCTATATTTACTATATTTTATAGTTCTAATAACTGCATATGAGCTTGTACGAACTAATTTTTTCTAAGAGTGAGCCAAAATGCCGAAAGCCAAAATCCCGAATGTTCAAAATCCTGAAAGGGATGAAATCATATGGGGGAAAGGGAAAATGTTTAGAATAATTTTCCAAGACACAAAAAATTTCCCTTTGCCTCCAGAAAGCGCGGGTGCAATCGTGGGAGTAGCTATGACACTTTTAAGAATTCGGGATTTTGACCGGGACCCATAGAAAATAATAAATATAATAATTTAATAATTTATAATGATTTGTAATTTATGTATGTATGTAATTCAGCCTGAAGCGGGGTTTCCGCCGTTTACTCGTGGAGGCTGTTGTTAAGACGGCGGCGGCCGCCGCTTGAGTACAGCGTCAGGGTATGGGCGGGCTGTGGGTTTAGTGGTATGGGGCGCATTGGGCTCGAGTGTTCAAAATAAATAAATAAAAATAATAAATAATAAATTTAGTACTGCATTTATCGTGACTACAATGACGTTTCCATTTGGAGTAGCGAAAAACTTCCATTTGGAACAGATTTAGAATTAGCTTAATTCACCCTAGTTTTCGAAATAGAATTTTTAAAAATCGTTTTTTCGATTAATCGAATCTTTGATTAAATCAGAAGAAGTTGGGGGGCTGTGTGGATGTCAAGAGGCGTCCGACCCCTACAGAAACTTTAAAGAACAGAAGAAGAGAAGAAGAAGATGAAGTTTGGGTGTCAGAAGAATTTAACGAGAGCTTTCCAAAATTATTGAATTATTCCTAATAACGATTTTTCAAGATTAAAAGCTTAAAAGTTTCTAGAGAGTGTACTTTTTAAATTAATGGTATGTTTTGGACTCACTGGAGAGGTCCTGAAATTTCTGACAAGCCTGAACCAATTTCAAGTACCTGTTTATCACTATTAACTTTTATCTAAAATTCAATAACAATAATAATAATGCTGGCACAACATTTCATGAAGGAACAAGGCCATCCCGCAAGGGGATTTCTAGACATGCATTATTATTTTTTTATTGTACTGGATGAGGTTGTCAGTCCCATGCCCGTGGAATCAAGTGCAGTGAAGCTCACTGGATGCAATCCGAACACCTTTAACGCCAGAATAATTCCTGGTGACCTAAAAGGGGATTCGAACCCGGGACACTTGCATCATACAGCGAGTGCTCTACCACTTGACCCATTGAGTTCCCATCAATTATACCCGTATGTATTTATATTTTAGACGATGTTTTGAGTGATTTATAAATCGGTTGTGAACCATTAAACGGTGACTTGAGCACTCAAGTCTCGAGTTCGCAAATTTTGCAAAGTATGGGACGGTTTGCTAACCGTTTTCGTCTAGAGCTATTTCGAAACATGGGACAATCAATGGGCGAAGTGGTAGAGGTTTTGGGGGTTTTGGCGTTAGGGGGAAGTGGGGCACCTTTGAAATTGGAATTTTTCACCTATTTTTAAATAAAATTGAACCTTATCGTGATTCAATTTACCTTCTCAATCTGTTTGTACAGCTAAATTATATCACGATAAGGCTCAATTTTATTTAAAAATATAGGTGGAAATCCCAGTTTCAAAAGTGCCCCACTTCCCCCTACAGTTAAACTGCATTAAGTGAGCTTCCCTTCACTTGATTCCACGGGGCATGGGGCTAACAACCCATCCCTGTGTAAGAAAGAAAAGTAATTATGGATGTTTTGAACTCTTCTTACGAGAAGGCCCAGTTTGTTCATGGAATGTTGTGCCACTATTATTAATATTATTTAGAAACATAATTATTAGAAATTCAGTCATTTAATTTTTTTGAATTGTCTTTTTAAATTGTCGGTAAATATGCTTTATTTCGTGGATTACAAATTGGTAGCAGGTGAAATGACTGTTCGCACTGAGGGAAATGGATCTGGGAACCGGGGTTAGAAAGAGGTGTTAAATATGCACCATAGCAATCGGGGTTTAGATTTACACCAGAAAAGAGTGAAAAAAGTGAAATTCACACCAACTTTGCTTTATAAAAATTAACTCTGCCGAGTGTTATTTTCACACTGTTCATACAATCTCCGAAAAAGCACATAAAAAGTATTTTTCGTCATCTAGGACAGTCACAAATATGTCTTGAGTGAATTTAATATACTTTCGCTTCATTACAATATGAGAAAGATATATTAAATGTATTATTCAGGAAAATAAATCGCCATAGAAGATTTAAAGCTCATCGAGTGTTAAATTTACACTGCTAGTAATGACGCTATGAGACTACAAGATAAGTGTGAAAAGTACACTTAAACAGCGTATACTGAACACCTCCCTGGGGTTGATGAACAAAAAGACGCTATTAATTTTTCAGATGACTCATTTGGTTCAGTCTTTCTTGTGCGTCGGTCGACTTGAAATAGTAGTGTGTGCCCGCGTGAGTGTTTTCTTTGTTTTCGTGAAAAAAATTTATAATAGGATAAAGTTCTGCGTGAAAAAACGGTAAGTGTTCGAATTTATCTTTAGTATTGCAAACAAAATGAAATATTTACCAGAAAAAGAAAAAAAATCCGATTTCTATGAAATAGGCAAATGCTGTGAAATTTGTATAATTTCTGTGTTTAATTTTCTTGCTATTATTGTGTAATAATATGTATATGCTTTATGTCTGTTCTAAGATTGAAGAGAATTGTTAAATCAGGATAAAATTAGCAAATAAAAAGCATGTGTTGTGTAGTGACGTGATTAGATAACTTGAAATTTAGATGCAATTGTAACTAAATTTCATTGTCAAGCAGCACACCATCACACTAATACTCATTTTGTTACTAATTTATTCATTATTTTTTGACTTATCACAGTTTTTCGGAGAAAACAAACCCTATTCCAGAGAACTTTTAATATTGGAATTGCAGCGGTATTAAACATGGAGATGTCGACGTAGTCACCTTAGGGATGCTGCGATTTATGTGGGTATGTCGAATATCTCATAATTTTGATAAAATTTAATTTCTTATTTTTTGTCTGCATCTATTTTTAAGCTTTTGTTTAACTATGATCCGGACACAAGTTCTGCACACTCGGAAAACAAGCTTTTGCGGACCTCAAAGGAAGCGTAACGACAAGGACTCTCCCTCTAAAAATTCACATTGCTGAAGGTAAAATTTTTACTTTATTTTTAGAACGTTTTATATAGAAGTTTCGCAAATTTTCTTTCATTGATCATTGCATTATGTTTTTTATATAGGTAGGTACTGCTTGACAAAAAATAAAAAAGTAAAACGTAAAAGAGTAAAAATATTATTCTCTGTTTTGTAGGGAACTAATTCGCTGAATTATTTGTTGTCATTTGCATTAAGTAACTTTTTCTGCTTTTGTACTCATGAATTTTAAAGGAAAATCCTAAACTAAACTCCCACAAAACTTAATTTTACTTTTTTATTAACGTTTTTCACATTATTTACCAACTCAGTAATTTTTTTGCTATTCAAGTATTAATTTTTTGGGCACATTAATTAGAATGATCGTTAATTATTTTCCCGTCCTATTGACAAAATTGTAGAAAATAAAATTTTAAGTAATCATCATTTCACAACTACTTTTTAAGATATTTTTAAAGTAGATTCTAGTAAATACTATTAATAACAAAACAAAACTATTTAATCTTATTGTTCAACCATCTTTTTTTTGCCACGAATTATCCCACTATTATAAATTTGAACGTTAAAATAATATTTTTTTTTAATTTCTATTTTTTTTTAAGATTGGCAGCGCCACTTTGAATGAACTGTACATCGAGCTCAGTTAGGACTTTGGATTTATCCCTTAGACTTCCAAACGAAAATCGCTTCTACAAAAAGAATGTTGCTTAAATGTTGGTTGACTAGAAAGGGCCCAAAGCAGCTGCTACAAAAGATTTGGTAAGATCAACAAAAATAACATATTCGACACATTGATATTTTTTTTATAAACCATACTCGAGAAGTTAGACATTTAAAATATTGTCTTTTAATTGTTATACCAAAATTAAAAATTTGAAGTTCCCGTTTTGTAATATAAACTTGATTTTTAAACGAGGTTTTTCCAATTTTAGTTTTAAAATGTGTAGTCTCTTTTTTTATTAATTTATGCGTTGTCTTTTTAAAAGTGTTTGTTTCTCTTTTCCAGATTCAAAAAAACTTGGTACATCTTTTGATCTACACAAGATTTTACAACTTGGCCTGTTCGTGACACAATTCGAGAAAGGGAAAGGAATTGTAGACTCCAAGAAAAGCCAAATCCTTTTCGGTCCAGTATTGAACGACTACGATATTCATTCATGTAAAGAGGAAATAATAAAAAAAAATGAAAACCACCTATATTTTTTTATTGGGATGGGTGTAATATGTACACTCAACGGGGGTACAATTATTTACACTGTAGATAGTGCTACTATAAACCTCAACGTGGTTTATCTATTTTAAATACCATTGGTGTAATAATAAACCTCGAAGGGGTTTCAAATTCATTTTATGGCGTCGGTGTAAAATCTACACTCGATGGGGTTTGACTTTTCTATTCAATCTTTTTAACCCCCGCCTATTACCAAATTTACTACCGGAGAGGTTTGGTTGATTCGGGGTTAGAATTTGGTGTGAAAAATAACCCCCGATTTGTGCATTTTTCACACTCATATTTTTCTCAGTGCGATTGAAGCCTGTTAATTAAATCGCCTTAATTCAATTTGAGCTCCGAAAAACGACTGAAAAAAAAATCATGAACCTCCATGGACATATTTTGGGGTGGAGTAAGAGGCGAAGAGGAGATTTATATGAAAAATTCTGTCAGATCGAAGAGATAGGAGAACTGATCAATCACAAGATGTTTCAACCTTCTCTTTCACCCTCTTTGGTTGTTTTGTGTGTGGCAAATGAAGAATTTGCTCTTGGCCATGGACACTGTTACACTTATTTAAATTTTAAATGTTCTATTATCCATGTTTTCTCTCTATTAATCGTACGGGTATTGTTATTTTTTTCATCCAATTGTTTTAGCTTTTTTTGGGTGATTTTTTAGTTTGAGAAACATAGAAGAAAGAATAATACGGTGGCGTGTTGGTGTTAAATGCAAATTTAATTTTAGTGGATAAATCATGGAGCATCTGCTTGAGTTTTCTACCCTGGACTCTTTGAGGAAGGGTAATAGAAGAACCTTCTAATCTATGGTTGTGATGGTAATTGCTGTTAAAATAGTTGTATATATCGTGAAGAGGCAAAACAAGCCTAATTTATTAGTCTTATGGGATAGCATGTCGCTGTCAAGGAAGATGCACAAATAGGAAAACATTTTGGTGAAGGGTATAAGAGAGCGTGTTAACAAAAGACTCCTCCAAGATATAAGAGAAAATATAAATTTTAGATTTCCATCTCATTTTAAATCAATTGTTGAGATTGGAGATGGAAGAGAAAGTCACATGCGTTTGTGCAAATGACAAAGAAGCGTGGAATTGAAATAATTAGGAGTTCCTCGGTGCTTTATTTATATCCCATCTTCAACCATCAACATATGTATTTGCATTTGCACCATCATTTAACGATTGTGAAGAAAAACCGCTCCGAGGGATTCTAAAATATTTGCATGTATAGTTTAGATTTTATGGGCCCCCAACTTATGATGATTTGCTATGAAGACGATTTGTTAATCATTCTTACATTGGTCTCTTTGCAATTTTATAACCATTCCATATTGACTCTCTCTGATTAAATTTCCTGGTTTTGACGATGAATGAGCACTATTGTTACCATTATCTGTTACTTCTCGAATTTAAAGAGAAAGCAGTATAAAATTTCCGTTTTTTTTTAACTGTTACGGGACTAGAGATCAAACTATAATGGATATCAATTTCCTGGTCTTTAGTGATCCTCTCCGCACTCCACAACTGAATATTTATCTAAAATTCTTTAAAACTAAGTTTCTTATAGTATATTTCGAAAACGGCTCTAAAAAATTCTTTCATTTTATACGATTTAAAACATTTCTTCCATAAACCAATGCCTTCAATTCATTTACTTTTATCGATTTTTCAATGTCAATTATTTGTGTCTTTTAAAATTATAACAAAACTAATAAGAATTAAGATTACCTGAGTCTGCGTACATATAAAAATAAAAAGTCAAAGTATTCAAAACCAATTTAAGATAGGGTAAGTGTGCCAAATTTCGGCATATTTGCATGCAAACGCCAAAATCTCAACTTTGAAATGTAATATGTTTAATTGAAATTGATTTTTTCATTCCTTCTACTTTAGGAGTGTTGCTTAGAACCTTGTAGACAGTTTATCGTCTTTATTTAAATTAAAATTATTCCTAGGGTAAGTGTGCCCAATTCCGGCCAGCTTGCTATTTCGGCCACCTTTTTTGTTCCTCGAATTTCCATGAATTTTTAGTTTTTACATACTCTAGAGATTATACAATGGAAAAGAATAACAAAAAATGTAGCTTGGACAAACGAGATGACGTGAAAAAGGCATTGGAAGAAATTCCTGAGAGGCAAGGAACTATGAGAATGAAGGTGGCCGAAATAGGGCACCAAAGCTATGTCTACATTTTTATTCATTTTAAAATGTATTAAGAATGATTTTAGAGAAAATAAAGACGATAAACTGTCTACAAGGTTCTAAGCAACACTCCTTAAGTAGAAGGAATAAAAAAATCAATTTCTATTTAATTTCTTTGGCGCTTGCATGCAACTATGCCGAAATTTGGCACACTTACCCTAATACATTTTAAAATGAATAAAAAAGTAGACATAGCTTTGGTGCCCTATTTCGGCCACCTTCATTCTCATAGTTTCTTGCCCTTCGGGAATTCTTCCAATAGCTTTTTCACGTCATCTCGTTTGTTGAAGCTTTTTTGTTATTCTTTTGCATTGTATAATCTCTAGAGTATGTAAAAACAAAAAATTCATGGAAATTCGAGAAACATAAAATGTGGCCGAAATTGCAACATGGCCGGAATTTGGCACACTTACCCTATTGGAATGGATTTTTGATAATTTGAGTTACCTTAATCGGTAATAAATCCATATGCAGTCAAAAATTATGCGTAAAGATAATTCACGGAAAGCTTTATCTGGTTAGTTCGAGCATACCGCCAGGCTGGAACGCTTCACCAATGCTTTCTGTTACGTTTTTGCATAAGATATTTTATAACCAAAATTGCCCAATTGGATTGGTATTTGGAATGAATTTTTATGTGCTGGACACACCTACGGTTTACGTTTACGCAGATAAAGCAGGTTTACGCAGGTTTAACGTGATTATAATCAAATTTATAATCACGTTAAATTAATTTCTAATCCGTCTTACAACTCGGAAAATATTGTAATAGTTATTAAAATACACATTATTTTGTGAAAATTTTATGGAATTAAGATAGCTATTATCGAATCCTTTCGTTTGATGTACAATATTAGGAAAGTGAAGTTAAATTAATTGATTTATTAGCAAATGCAAATCTCAGCTTTAAAGCGCTCTCCTGAAAAGTTGGCCATTCGCGAGTTGTTCGGATTATATTCTCAGGGATCGAATATAGTAATGTCAGGTCTATCCTCCCATTTTCTTACTATCGTTATTGTAATGCCCAACGCACAATAACTTTTGTTTTGTAAACATGTTTTTGACATTTCAATGAGAGTGAGTGAGATTTAGATCTAGTCATCTCACTCTTCCTCATAGGAAATTTTGAAAACATGTTTACAAACAAAAGTTATTGTGCGTTGGGCATAATACGCCAAAATTTTGTTGTTATAAATAAATCAATCTCTATGTTATGGATAAGGCTCAAATTTTAACATGTTAGTTGTGCTTAAGGTCTTTTGATTAAATAAACAAATAATTCAATATTATCCCTCTAACCCGGGTCAAGTAATAAATAAATGTTCAAAAATTATTATAAAATGGCTCTCCTTGTAATTGTCATAATTTGATATAAATATTACAACTAGAATTAAATATTAAAACTCTTCAATATACTAAAACCCCGTCTAGGGATGTTAAAATGAAACAAAAAAAAAAAAAAACGATTTTCGAAAATTAATGTCGAATGTGTCAAAATCTTCATTTTCAATTTCAATACACTCACAGCCCTCACAGCTCAAAAAGGGCTTTAATAGGTTTTTGCTCTTTATCAACAGGTTTAAATAAATTTCGATTTTAATACGTTAAAAAATAATTGCGCATAAATATATTAATTTAATATTTATTTTATTATAAATTTTCTCTACAATAGTATTCAGATTTTATACCAACTTCTGAGAAAAACACTTCAAATTTTGCTGTCGTATAAAGGAAGGATTTAGAGAATCTGCCTTCCATGCTTAGCGATTAAAAGCGATATCAGTAAAATCATGAATTTTACTATTTTTCTCTTTTGTATGTATTATAGGTTCACGATCGTTTAATTTATTTTATAAAAGAATATCAATAGTTATTGCTGTTTATTCAAAGGTCACTCTTTGGGATTTTTTCCATACTATTTGCTCGGAAAGTGAATTAAATGTAAAGCAATATAAAGAGACAATTTCTTTGATATTTAGGGGAGACCGGGGAGGTTTGAGACACTTTTTCATGTTTTGACTTTGAGACACTATTCCAAAAAACCACGATAGTGTATTACAATTTTATTCGGTCTATAGGATATTTATGCGTTTTGCCTTTATAAAAAGTACTCGATAGAACTTGGAAAACAGCTGAGTTTTCTTGGAGAAGATAAAACATTTTATTTGACGCTTTGTCCCAAACCTCCCCGACGTGGGGCAGTATGGGACGCAAAAGGGGATGTTTGGGACGCGTTTTTTCTCGTATAATTTGTATTACTGGAACACGTTAATTAATTTTAAATACCAGATTAAAAATATTTCTGATAGAAATAAAAATGTTTCATCTTTTATTTTATACTTAAAAATTAATATCAATTTTATTGGTACAGTAGAGTCATTTATTGTCAATCAATAATTTAAAGTATTTTCTTATTATTTTCCATCTACCTTTCTTTTCTTTTTTATTCTAAATATTGCAATCATGATTATCAAATTCCTCAGGCGAGTAGATTTTCTTGCAACTCTTAGTTTTGAACTCATTGATGGATTCCTGTTTGATTTTACGACAACTGCATTGTACCTGTTTTCTCATTATTTCTCTGAATTAGCTCTCGTCTTGCCTTTTCTGGAGAACTTTTTCGAGAAATTTTTCAAAAAAATAGTTTTTAACTAGATTGGGCAAAGATCGAATATCCTCTGAGAAGGAATTATTGATTCCCAAGACAATGATGGTTTAATTGTCCCTGTAGTTAGAGAAATCTGCTCCACTGGTAAAGTTTGCACAAGAAGGAGATTTCCAGTAGAAACTGGGCATTACTCTTCATTTTGACAATGAACAATTGCATACCACCTACAATCTTGTCGAAAATAAAAGTCCCATTCATTCCCTTTCAGGTGTCCCAAACATCCCCTAGTGTAGTTTTAGTATTTAAAAACTTTATGTAAAAAACAAGAGCGTATAATCTCTGAAACTTTTATAAAAATATGTTCCCAGATTACACTGCTAGCTAATGAGATGAAAAAGTTTTGATTATATGTCGCTGATATAAAATACAAAGAGGAAAACTGAGACGTCAAAATATACGATTTTTATCAATTTTTAAAATGTTCATAGAATTAAAACAATAAAACTGAGGATATCCATTCTTTTAGTCAAGATACATCTTAATATTGCCTACGATACAGTAATAGTTAAATCCCATTTATTTCAAAAATTAATTGAAAAAATCGCCTTGTCCCACACTACCCCTGTCCCATACCTCCCCGGTCTCCCCTATTGACCTTTACTAAAGTGATTTTGTATAAATTTTATCCAGGGGGGTGACTAGCTCTGAAAAAATGCGACCGATTTTAGTCTAAATTTTTCCCTGTTTTCGTACATATTTCACGAGATATCTCCAAAACTACGTAGTTTGCCAATTTGGGGTTTTCGGTTGCCTATTCAATATTAAGTTGGCTTTTATTTTGCATTTATATTTTTTGCTAATTCATTCTACAGTGACAGAATACAGCTAATAAACCTAAAAGTTTTTTCGGCGCGCTAGAAACAAATGGGAAACATAGGAAATGTCATGCTCCTGATTTTATCGATTGAGAAATTATCAATGATGCAAGGTTCTGCTACTCATATGACTTGTATTCATCATAACGTCAATCAAAGAAGGATAAAGGAATTCGACAACTCGTTACATGACTTAATTGTTATTTGGCCAGGGGTAATTATGTAAAGTTTATTGGGACAGAGAATCATGATAAGTTGTGGTGGTCATTAAGAGTCAGGAGGAGTCATGCCAGGCAAAATTCCAGAAGAATCACGCGATGGTGAGAAATGTGAATGAATTAAAGGTCAGTTTGGGTGCTTAATTGAATATCCCCAATAATTCCATTAGATATCTCCCGTATCGAAGATTCTTGTAATTGATTGAAATCTATTAGGATCCCGTGGATTTGATCTCAGTGCACCATTTGTGGTGCGTTTAACCTCTAATCTGGCCACATGAATGGATTGTTTGCCCCCCTGTTTGAAACGGTGTGGATAATTTTGTTTGAAAATAAATGGATGTTGTAAATAATGTGTCTTTACATATAATATCATTTATTGATGGTGTAATGCAATATTATTGGAGTTTAGAAATTCTCTATAGGACATACGATAAGGCAAATACCATTGGCTGTTTTCGCGTTGAAGAGCAAAATTATATATATAACAAACATCGTGTTTTACATGAAGAAAATACATATGCGGAGGCAAAATATCATCATCATGATCTCGTCGCAGAGAGATAGGTGAATCGATGAGGGAAGACATGGAAAAATAAAAAGAAAATTTGTATAAATGAATGGGAATGTGAGGAAAAAAAAAGACAAGAACAGATCATATGGGTGACTAGAGAAACGAAATTACGACTCGCACTGAGATTATATGGATCGGATACGAAAATCGATTGATACAAATTGATTCGGTTCTTTGAAGATCTTGTCTTGGTTTCTTTTTCTTTATAATGTTCTTTAAACTTTTCTCTGTCTCTCTTTCTCTCTCTTACTCTCTTCAGCAGTAAAGATCTTTTTGTTCTTTCACCTTGATCGTTGTTGTTTTTTTTTCTTACCATCCAACTCTGAGTATATTCTTTACTTCTTTATTATACACTGTGTGACCCTCCTCTGTGGTGTCCATTGAGTGTTTTAAATATTGGAAGCATTTCGATGTAAAATGTCATTTTTTTTATTCCATGCCTCAATTCAATATAAAGTTCTCCTTCCCAGAATGTTGAACATTCTGTAATGGATGTATGATAACTTTTTCTTCTCTATCCTCCACCAATATTACATCGATCAAGAGGATTCTGTCGATTGATCAAGTATGGGAGTGTTAGACAATAATTTGAGGAAAAGACTTCACTGAAGTCTGGGGCATTTAAGAAGCGTTATCTGCTATGTAGCTTTTAAGACCTTTACATATTGGACCAAATTTCATCAATTTTTTTTCATTTTTTTTTCAACAAAATATGAGAGAACGAGGATGTATGGAATGGGGGTAGTTTGGGACACAACGAATATCAAAATACATTAAACCAAACCACCAAATATTAGTAAAATATGTCTTGCCTGGATAATCCTCAGTATTTTATTGTTTAGATTCCACGGATTCTGCAAATCATTCTTTGAACAAAGTATCCCAACTTTGCGAAATGCTGAAACTCACAAGGTAGAGTTTTCCGTGAATCATCTTTTGACGAGACTTTTAAGGCCATAAAAGTTTGTTTCCATTTAACACTGGCACATAAATGTTCAAAAAAATCATATTATTTCGAAATTTATAAAGAAGTGACAAATTCGCAAATGATTTAACCTTCATTCTTGCAGCAATTTCAATTCAAGCAAATTTAATAAAATCGTTTCGAAAATAGGCCCTCTAGAGAGTGGTTGAACTTTGACTTTCGAAAATTCGATCTGAAGATTTTTTTTTTCGGATAATAAAACAGCTGTGAAAAAAGTATAGCGTGAATTTGGAGATTGCAAAGGAACTCGAAGTTACCAATTGTGCTTGGATTTTACAAATCGGGGCTTTCAAGTATAGGGGTGGCAAAGCATTCCAGGCTTTGTGAAGTGTTCGAACTCGTGACTTATTTGAGCCGATTCATAAATCATTCAAAAAATCCCACAAAAGAGACGAGAAATAAAATTGATTTTCGGACAAAAATTACTTATCAGTTCATAACCGCTCCACAAACCGATTTGAAGTGATTTATATATCACTCAAAACATTGTCCAAAATATCTTACGAGTAATATAACTGGATTTTGGATAAAAATTAGTTATCGGTTATTAATTGGTTCATTCGGTTGAGACTTGTCAGGAATTTCAAGACCTTTCTAAAGAGCCCAAATATGATACCATTCGGTTCAAAAATGCGCTTTCTAAAGCCTTTTAAATTTAAACTTTTGGTATGAGATATACACTAACGGGCAAAACATTAAATACACCCTTCGTAAGCTTAAATACACGTGATTTGGACCGGGAAAACGCTGTAATATCCAGTTCTATTGACTGAAATAGTTTCATATATAAAAACCTAAGAACAGTTTTAAACAAGATTTGAGAAAATACATGAGCTACAAAATTTATAATTTGAGGATCAGTCAAAAATTAGCTTTTTGGAAAAAAATGCAAAAGTAGCCCCACATTCTAAAACTGATCTAATCTTTTAATAATCATTTAATATAAGCTAAATACTATTAGTAAATATTATTAAGAGTCAGAAAAACTGAAAATAATACCGAGGGAATATTTTTGGTACGGATTGTAGTCGGTTTCCGGTGTGATGTGTTCTGGAAGGGGTTTCTTTGAATATTGAAATTTTCAGCCCAAATTCTACTTTTTCATATATTTTTTTTTTATTATTTTTCAAATTACTATTTATTATTGTTGCAATTTCATTTCTTTTACTTCATTATTTTATTTAAAAAACATGAATAAAATCATCAAATTCAGTTTTCCTCGAAGAATTTTTCTTTAGCTTTGATAAGCGCCTCACAAATTCGGGGCATCCTGTTGATCAATTTCTCCAAAATGTTAGAAGGAACTTTGCCCACATATCCTGAAGTGTTTCCACCAAGACTGGAACTGATGTCGCGCCTAATCTCGAACCTTGTGGTCGAGAAATTCCAAGAGAATTGCAATGAGGCTACAATCGAGTGACTGGCGTGGCTAATGCATTGAACAATTCCAAAAAACGTGATTTTGGGGGTTTTTTGGAGGGGTTAGGGAGAGGTGGAAGGAAAGTAAAGGGCACGTTAATGGTCCTTCAGTCGACTTATGGAAGGCTGTGGCAGAAGGTCCCAAGTCGCTATGTCTAACCGTTTGGAGGGGGTGGATTATGTAAGTAAAGTGTAGCCGATAAATGATTCACTTGATAGCTCGAATGAACGTTTTACTAGTCAATCGCCGAAATAATAATAATGATAATAACATTAATATAGTTATTTACAAAATTATATTATTATTATTATTATTATTATTTCAGTGGTTCTAGTAAAACGTTCATTCGAGCTGTTGAGTGAATCATTCACCGGCTTCCCTTTACTTACATAATCTATCCCCAGGGATTAGATTGTACCTGAGGTACCTTCACGGAAAGCTGAAGCTCCTACCAAACAGAACAAATCAAAAGCATAAAATTATGCTAAAAAACTTGAGCCCCATACATCACTTTTTTTTGTATCACTGTTCCCAATGATCCCTGTTTGGAATAAACGACTATCGAATTATTTTATAAAATTAATATCTGTGAGTACTACACGATTATACTATATTGGGCCTTATAAATTTCTAACACAGTTTCTTGATTCTTTTGAATAATGTTTCAAGAATTTTCAAAAATTTGTGCAGAAAAAGTATTTTGCGTTTATTGGGATTGCTTTTGTTTTGTTTGGTGATATTCGTTTCTATCTTTTTATAATATTATATATTATATAAGTGATTGTACAGATCTAAGAATTAGCCGAGAGACGACCTAAGTGTATATAGTTGATACAATGATTAAACTTTTCTATCAATTTTTCATTAATGGCATCTACACACTAGAGAAATTTATGTCCATATTGAAGAGTTTTTCCTACACAGAAAAAAAATATTTTGTAAAAATGTTTGTAAATGTTTGTGAATTCCTATGGGGGAGTTACGAAATGCTCGTAAATTGTATAATCCACAAACAAGCTCGTAAAATTTTGTACTTTTTCCACAAACATTGTTCGTAAAAATGATCATTTGACGAACATTTTTTGTACTTTTACAAACATATGTTCGTAAAATTTTGTCATTTGTTCGTATTTGTTTGTAAATTTTTGTTCGTCTGGCAAGAATTTACGAACAAATACCAACAAATGACAAAATTTTACGAACATTTTTTGTGTGTTTACGAACATTTACGAAGAAATGTTTGTAAAAGTACAAAAAATGTTCGTCAAATGATCATTTTACGAACAATGATTGTGAAAAAAGTACAAACTTTTACGAACTTGTTTGTGGATTATACGATTTACGAGCATTTCTTAACTCCCCCATAGGAATTCACAAACATTTACGAACATTTTTACAAAACATTTTTTTCTGTGTACACAAGCGTAGGGAATTTGCTTCAATATGGACATAAAATTCTCTAGTGTGTAGAGGCCACAAAAGTCGTTTCTAGGTTTAAGCCGGGGATATGCCAAGGATCTAATACTTTATTCAATAAATTTTTAGTTTATTTTTTCGGTATGATGCCCAACGCACAATAACTTTTGTTTTGTAAACATGTTATTGGCATTTCAATGAGAGTGGGTGAGATCTAGATCTAGTCATCTCGCTCACTCTCATAGAAAATTTTGAAAACATATTTACAAACAAACGTTATTGTGCGCTGGGCATGACAATTAGAGCTGAGTATAATATACCTAAAAGTGCACCCTTTTTCAGAAGCTCTCCAAAACTCAGTTTAAGTATAATAGCATGAGAACATAGAGGACGAACTATGAATATCGAGAAGGAACCCGCACTGTGTGATTTATTGATGCAATTTGTAAATGAACATTGATATCGCAAGTTTTATCTTTGTGAGTTTCTTAAAATGTTTATACCCATTCAGATACACGGGGGCGGCCTCAATTAACTATTTATTTATTTTTGAAAGGGTGAGTGATGACTCTTTAATCCTTCTACTGGTTTGGTTTCTCCGGAGTCCAACACCACCCAGAGTGACCCAGTGTTTTTCCATCTTCCCGCCAAACAAGAAATGACACATTTTTTAACTCATCCAACAACAATAAATAGGCAGGAAGAATAATAATGCACAAGAAAAAAAAAATTTACCACTGTTAAAGGGGGTATAGATTAATTTCACCTGTGACTTTGTGCATTTGGCAGGCAGAAGGAGAGGTGTTCATTTGAAAAATAAACTTTGTAAAACAAAACGAATTATTATATCCGTTCGTTGGGTATGTTGGGATAAGATGTGAGTGGAGCAAGAGGTGGGTTGACAAAAAAGTGAGTGCCTTTTGGAGAGACTAAAAGAAGAGAATAAAAAAAGCCACTGCGTTCCTGGATTTCTCAAAGAGCCATGGGGTGAGCTCTCTGATCTCATATAATGTGGTCTGTCACAGAATTGACATGAACCGATTAATAAGGAGTTAAGAAAATTATTTATTCTGCTCAACTGTTGGATAAATACGCTGAATTAGTAAATGATATATTGAGAAGAAAGGGAGAGAGAATAAAAAGGCTCAAACTGCGGGAGAATACTCAAAATCATTGATATATATTTTTTTTTATTCCATCTTTTCCTCCAGGAGTTAATAATATCAGTAATCCAAAGAGTTATTATTTTATTAGTCACACATTCAATGAGAGAAAACAAACTTATATGATCTTCGCTTTGAGCTCATTTATCTATCCATAGAATTATCACTCATCTTCCAACAATTCCATCAATAGGGTGTTGTTATATGTTATGGCCAGTGTAAGAGTCATCTCGCAGGAATCCTAAATTTTTATCAATAAGAATATTTTCAAGAATATTACAAAATTATTATGCCATCATTAAATGTAATTAAACAAGTTCGATGTTCAAGAAATATGAATACGTATTTGAAATAAAAATATGATAAATACAAATTCATCAAACCGGTAAAAAAATTTACCTATTCTTAAAAAAAACACTTGAAGACTGACTCTGATACTTCATCTCAGGACCTTTTCATTGACATTAAGGATTATTGTAAAATTATTACAGTCATTGGGTGGTCCTATAATACGGACTTTAAACCTAAAGCAATATGGCTCGTCTCTAAATTCTTCTCAATCAAGATTTTTTTTTTGGAAAATTTCGACTTAGGGCTCAAATAGATTCAGATTTATCTTGGAGAATATTTAACTTTTAAATTTATCAATGAAAATGGAAAATCAATGATCCTAGACCCTCAATGTATGACAGAGGATCTGTTTCATATGTAAAATGTATGCCAGTGGATCTCAGAATCATAACATGATTAGATTATAATAATATAAATTTTTACTGCAAAATTTTACAAGTGAAATATCATCTAGGAGCAGCCTGTGCCTACTTGGGGCTTTATGATTGCATATTATTATTGTAGGGTTAATGATCCATTAAATTCCGAAAAACGAATGAAATTGCTTTGTTATTCAGTATTTTTAGAACGGGCTAAATCTTTAGTTTGACACCTCTGAGGCCCTATGACAAACCGACCAACCTAACAAATAAAGTCTTATTATTCTTAATAACCAGGTTTTAAGATCAAAGGCGTACTTTTCATTTTCAACAAATTGAAGCATGTTTAGGTTCACTTGAAAAGTCTTTGAACTCCTGAAAAATGTGATCCGATGTTAAACTACTGCAATTAATATGATACGGTTTTAGGTATTATAATTTCTATGTCATAAGCTTCTAACTTCTTCATTGTAATATATTATCTGCGAATAGTGTTAGGCTCTTTAGAGCCTAGTAACTGTACACAAGGGATAAAAGTCATAAATTTCACATATGGTGAAAAGAATTTAAATTTTAAGGCGTTTAGAAAAATATTCTGTAATTATGCTTGAATATAAAAAATAAGGTATGGTCGTAATTTTTTTTGATTGAACGAGTAGAAAAAGTATTATCAAGATTTTATTTTTAAATCTGTAGACAAAAGCATGCTTATTGTGACCATAAGCCATGACTTCACCCTAAATATATATAATCTCCTCGGCTACATTATGGTGTGAATTGCACCTAAAATACCTATGGGGGAAAATATTATGAATTATTATCAATTGTAATTCATTTAGCTAGCTTTTCATATTTCACAATTGCTTTTCATATGTGTGTAAGAACTCAACGTTGCTTTCTAGATGGGTTTATTTACTATTGTGTCAGAACTAGAATTCTCATGTACAAACATAAATATAAAACTTCGACGGTAGAATTTTATTGTATTTATATCAACCGGGTTAGATGAGCACAGGGGCAATTTCGAACAATACGATTTTTTTTTTAATTTTCAGAGGATGAGAGCTATATTTATTCATAGAAAGCATGCTTGTCCACCGAAAAAAATGTACAAGTTTATCCAAGTTATATAGAAATAATCATTATTTTACCGAAATTGAAGCAAAAAGTGTTTTTTGTCTTTAATTAAATTTAAAATTCAATAAATAAATTAAAATCATGCTAGGGGAATATTGGCATGGTTCGCACAGACTGAAACTGAACCTTCAAACAACGCAAATTTTCTCTTTGTTTTTTTTACAAAGAGCTAGTTCGTCATTTCTTAGCAATAAGATAGATAATTATCAAGCTCGTTAGACGAGATGAGAAATGGTAAGTCAGCTCTTTGCAAACAAAGAGAAAATTCACATCGTTTGAAGGTTCACTCTATACGAACCATGCCTACTTTCCCCTAATTCGTTTTTGCATTTTTTTTTCAAAGAATTCGTCGTTAATCAGAAGAGAGGGTTCGAGGAAGTATCATCCAATTTTACTGCTCGAAGTCCAGAGAGAGACCAGTATTATAATCCCCCGATTTTGAGTTATATATATTTCGACTCTTTACCCCTCAAGGGGCTGTATTTTGGTAAAATTTTGAAAAAAATCTGAAGTTTCGGGATTTTTGACATAAAGCTGTTTGTCCGTCTGTGGCTTTATGCATCTGTCGGACCGTTTGTTCGGCCGTTACCACGTCTAGAGTCCGAAGGGTTAGAGATAGAGACTTGGGTCCCTCGGGGGATCTGCCCATAAGTGGACTCTGGGACCATTAACATGTCCTTCATTTTCCCCTATCCCTCCTGTTTCCCAACAAAATCATGTTTTTTTTTTTGGAATCACTCGAAAATGCATCGCTGATTTTTTTTTCGTTTTTAGACATGTTTTAGAGATTAACCAGGCAGACATTTCGTACTTATATGAAAATACTGCTGAATCATTCCTAATAACGGGTTTTCAATGGTATCACGCTTGGGCTCGTTGGAAAAATCTTGGAATTCCTGACAAGCTTGAGTCCATTTCATTCGGTTATAAGCCGGTAATGAATAGATTCATAACCAATAACTAATTTTGATACGATATTCAATATTCCTCAAATCGGTTATGAATCGATAAATTAATTTTTGTTCGAAAATCAAATCTATTACTCACGGAACTGTTTTGGGGATATTTTGAATAATTTAAGAATCGGTTGAAATCGGTTGACCGAGTACCGGTAAACGGGAAAAAGTATTTTTGAGGTATAGCATCAATGTTACGAGTTCGAGCATTTCGCAAAGCCTGGGACGCTTTTTGTATCTCTTAGTTAGATATTTAAAAACTTTAATAAATTTTAAAAGTTACTTTCAAACTTGAAAAAAGGGGTATGCAGATCAGTCTTAAAAAGTACGTGAATTTACCCTCTCCTTTGGATCTTTAATGGCAAATAAAAAATTAATAGTGCCAGAATTTTTATTTTCTTGGAGAGATGAGTTATATTTCAACATCGTGATTGGACATTGATGTATGGCCTATGTTGTAGTATATACCCAAGCAGTAAAATAATAGCTGATTAAGGCTTTAGAAGCTGCTAAATAATAAAATTTACTGTGTTTTGGAAAATTAAATAACCAAATTCGCAATACGCAATATACAAATTTGTGGGAGTATATGATCTACAGTTCTCCCTACAAAATGTTATTTGTTACACCTTAATTTCTACTCAAGGTTTCGTGTTATTTAAAATAAAACAATAGGGGAAACTGGGGCACCACCAAACACGGGGTACCACCAAACACTGCGATTTTTTAATCGGATATTGTATATCAGAGGATAAGACCGATAGGAATTTATAGGCACTATAGGGATGCTTGTATACTGAAGGAATGGTCGTGATAGTCCTAGTAGTTTAGAAATAAAAATTAGTGTTTGGTGGTACCCCGTGTTTGGTGGTGCCCCAGTTTCCCCTACGTGCGTTTAAAGAAAGAGTGAAAAGACATTGAAGAAATTAGTATTTAGTAGAAGAAAAAAAAGACCAGAGAAAGACCGTACAACCGTTCAAGAAAACGGATGGAAGCGATCTTTGAATTATTAGAAGTAAAAACGTAAAGGGAAAAGGCAATACAACGCCAACGAAGAACTGGATGACAAAAATAAATAATTCAAAACACGCCGATACAAGATCCGATAAGACAGTTAGATTCGTTTGGACAGTGGGAGAAAGATGAACTGTGTTGGACATAAAAATAGACTTGTCTTAATTGAATATACAGACTTCTTTCATGTTTTTGTCCAGTCGCATCTTTTTCCGTATTTTGTGTCCTATGTGACCTGAAACTTCTTTTCCTCACTGAGAAATCCTATGGATCATGTGTGTCCACGGATGTCTCTCCACAAGAGCAAAATTTGTACTTACCACACTCTGTGGCAAATTGTGTGTGTAGTCTTTCACTCTGTTCTCATTTGCCAAATGGTGGTTACCCATTGAACAAGAAAGTGAACCGGCAAAAGACAAAAAGGGCACGTGAGAACGTAATTGAATTTTTATGTCATATATTTTTCATTTTCATCTGAAGAGAAGATATTTTGATGGATTCATTTTTTTCTGCAACAAAACTCATTTCAGTCTCTTCGATCTTGGACTTTTATTCATTTTTTTTTGCCTCCTCTTCAATCAATCCCATACTCAATTGTACATCTCGAGTGATCATGTTCTGCAGCAATACTTGATGGACATCATGGACAACACACACGATTGTGTATAACTTGAAAAGAAATATTTTCGATTTCACACAAAGGTCATCGAAGAAAATTGTCATCTTCCACCTACAAAGGTAAGTTTTACTATATAATTGATTCTATACGGTCTCAATCTCACCGATTACATCTATAAACTCAAAGATTACCGAAAACATTTTAAGTGATTCTGTCGTTAATCAATGGGAAATCAAGATAAGATCCCAAAATATGGTGTTCTCCGAACGACATATGATATTAGATGATCCTTTTGTACGGGCTAAGTTTTTTTTTTAAAGAGAAGTAGAGAATGTAGATATGAGGAGGATTATCTCACAATGCATCTTATAAAAGACCATCAAAGAATGTGGCGTTTCTGTGTCAATCGGGCTTGGTTTGTGTCAGAAGAATTCGGGTTCACAATTTTTAATCTCATAGTGTAATTCTGACACAAGGTGAAATCACTTTTAGGACAAGGTGTACGTTGTTGTAAGTTTATGAGACTTTTTTCTTCAATCTAATTTTAAGTGATATGGTCGAGTAAAACAATGGGCTTTCTCAGCGTTATTCACTTTCACTTATATTTAAAAGTTCACTTATAAATGTGGAGCTCAGACAAAAAATGGCACATATCCTATGGCTAAAGCATAGGATATGTGCCATTTTTGCTTTGACTACTAAAATGGTAAATAGTACAGGAGAAATAGGGCGATATATTTTTGTTTTTTGAACCCCTGTAGCTCGGAACAGGTGGATCCGAGCAGATCTATCTATGCAGATTCAGATTTGAAAATAAATCGTATTCTAATAATAGCTTTATATGCAGATGACATCGCCTTTTACACTACTCTAATTCCGAACTATACGGAATCATCAAGACATCAAATACCTTGATTATTGTTCTGATTGGATGTCTATAAGAAACCATAAGGCTTCTCAAATATCAAATTATATGAGATTGCTAAAATTTCACTCTTAGGGCCTCGACAGACCTGTGGATTAGCCGAGAGACGGCTTAGCGTAATTTTATTCGAAATAATTATTAAACTACATTTCCATAATTTTCCACTAAGTCGTCTCTCGGCTTAAGTCGTAAGTGTGTCTAGGGCATTACAAGAGTAAATTTTTAATATTTTAAATAACATTTTTCTTCAATTTAAAACTTCTGACCATTCGGTTGTAAATCAATTAAAGCCTAGAATCGAATGAATTTCCCCATGGAAAAATGGCTCTCAAATCTTAGTCGCAGTAAATAAAAAAAAACCTAATGCAGATTTTGGAAGGTCATTTTATTGTGATTCATTTAATCCATTTCTTTGCTTTATTCCAATGGCTGGTTAGCAAACTCCCGCACCTTCTTCTTAATTCCCCTCATCAGGTTCTTGACAAGCTCTTCTCCACGGGCTCTGACGACGTTTTTCCATTTTTGCTTGAAATCAGGCAAACTTTTGGCTGGTTTAGCCTTTTTCCTGAGATCCTCCTACAAAATTCCCCAATAGTTTTTAATAGGACGCAGTTCCGGTGTGTTGGGCGGATTAAACTCTTTCTGCACATAAATGACTCTATTGTCGTTGAACCACGCAATCGTATCCTTAGCGTAGTGGCTTTATGCTAGATCTGGCCAAAACAATGGTGGAACATGATGGCTTCGATAGAGCGGCAGAAGATGTTTCTTGAGACACTTTTCGATGCAAATCTCTTTGTTCATGATCCCGGTCATGAAAAATTCTTGACTTCGAAGACCACACGAGGAAATTGTTATCCAAACTAAGTATATTTTCGGGTACGTGGTGTAGTTCTTGTATCGATACTTGCTGTGTACACCTATGCGAGTCTTTGCCGTATAGTATTGTTGTCCAGGCAATTGGTGGAAGTCGGCTTTCACGATGATTTCGTTGTCCATTAAAACACATCTTTCAAAACCTTTTTAAGAAGGTGATCATTCAGCTTTCTGGACCTTGTTTTGGCGGACTGTCGTTGCTTATCTGTACGATGAGGTGCAGGTTGGGCTTTATAAGTCACTAAATTATTCTTCTTCTTAATTTTATGAACTAGGTAGTGTGAAATACCCGTCTTTTTGGCCACATCTCGGAGGGATAGAGAAGGGTTCCTCTTAAAGTACCCAGCACCCTTTTTCCCATGTCGCGGTCTTGAATTCCAGGCTTCCTACCACCAGCTTGCTTTCGGACAATCGTCTTTGTATCCTTGAATCGCAATACTACCTTTCGGACTGTTGAGCGCGACTTTCCGGTGAGTTTTCCTATTTCCGCATAAGTCGCATTTGAATTTTGTAGGTAAATGTCAACTATCTGTTGTCGGATTCTCTCCATCTTCTTGAGATATCTCAGCCAAAAATCAATATTTTTAACGAGAGTGCTATCAAAATAAAACTAATAAAATTACAACTAACAAACGAAAAGTAAACAATAGTTGAAACTATTAAAATCATATCAAGTGTTGGGAAAATTCAAACGATTCCACGCTTTAGCACTATTTCAACTATTGTATCATTTGTATGTAATACTTATCTATCTTATATTAAATTGAGTAAGTGCTCTCTATTATCTAGTGCTTAATTTTTTTCTTTATTCTTTATTTACTAATACAATTCAAATATACTTAATAATGTAATTTATGTTGAAGCAAGCAATGATTTAAAACATTCACTTTGTAATTGATGGTATTCTGTTCTTAGAAGGTCAGGTGGCATTTCATGAGGTCTTCTAAATCGCATTCGATGATCAAAATGTACAACAAATAGAATCGGAGCTATGGCAATATAAAAATTTCTTTTACGCCTTACAATTCGAGTCAAGGATATAGAGAAGGTATTAGGTTGTTTTTTTGATCGAGTATTCTAAGGTTCAACTATACCCCATACTAAAACTTTAATCCGATACTCGTAATAGGCATTGATCGACTTTCTCCGATCGGTCTCAAATTCACAGAATGGATGTTTGGAATATTCCTGATGACTGTCAAAATATATGTTGATGTAAAGTGTAGGTCCGATCGGATATCGTCAAATTCCACCTTGAACAATAGAAAGCTCATAGAATTTGGGGTAATAAGGACACCTAATGGTTTAAGTTGTAAAATGGTCGCTTTAAGAAGGAAGTGTCCCAGGTTCTATTCCTCAATAGGTCACTATATGGTTTCTCGTATTATAGGCATTAAAATTGCATTATAAGTGAGTATCGCACTGTACTATGCTGGGAACGGAATTTAAAACCCTATCTCTGTGTGAAAAATTTTTAATGCATGGTTAGATATCTTGCTTACGGGGACTCTAACTCTGCTAATTGCCCCAACATTTTTCTTATTGTTAATGTGAATTACCATAGTGCAAGAAGATGTACATCATTTGGATAACTTGTCCCACATTGATTCTTATACACTCAGGAGGTTGTAAAATGTTTCATTTGGCGGGAAAACAAACGAAGTGCAAAGTGAACAGTCAGAGAATCAGAAAATGAAGGAAAAAAAATGAAAACGCCAAAAGGCTCTTCCCTGCAACTTCATTGATTTTTTTAATAGAATAAAATTAATCATGCTGATGATAAAGTGAGCAACTTCTGCGTCTCGATTCATACATTTCACGGTTCTCCTCTATTTCTTTTGTTTAACACCGAAGCACTCCTCATCCATGGTGTTCTTACGAGATGATTCCATCAATGTCTAATTTCCATGTGCCCTGGGATATGTTAACTCCACACGATCACTGATTTCTGGTTCTTTGGTATTCATGGTGCCCTTTTTGAGAGTCGCAGGAAAGCATTCGCTGGGAAAAATAACTCATTTGGCATGGGGCATATTTTTGGAAATTCCTCTCCTTGCAGCATTGGTTGGTTGTTGTTTTTTTTATGGACAAACCACACTTTGGAGGAAGACACATGTCCATTTTCCCAATTCGACAGCACAGAATGGAAAAAAAAATCATGCGCTGTTTTTTTGGGAGTTCATTTTATCTTTCACCATGAATATCTTCAAACTACTTAAGACGTCTCCAAAATGTATGTTCCTAAGATATCGTCTCCTTCCGGTAATTTATTTTATCCACATTCTTCCACCACTGGATTGCAATTTTGTATGTTGATGACAAGTTTGAATGTTTTGGAATTTTTCCGAAGAACACCCCCAATTTGTAACACTGAGAAATTTTTCAAGACAATACCTTATACAAAAATAATATTTTTTTGCAAAATTTATTATATTTTTTATAAGTTTTAATACACGGGAATTGTCAGTCAGTGAAATTATACAAGCAGGCAAGAAAATGGCGTGGAAAAAGATATGGGAGAAAAGCTGGTGAGGCATTGAGAGTCTTTGTCTCATCATCATGCTACTGTGAGTTACCCTGGCATCCAACAGACTCTTTATACATTTCATGCTACATTCCACCAATAGGTATTACAAGAAAATCAGTCAGTTGGGAATCAAGGAGAAGATGGTGGGCGAAAGGGGAGAAAGAGTGGTATTGTTTTATTTTCTGGAGTTCTCTCGTTTGTAATTAAAACACGTTGTTGGCGGACAAAAAGTCGGCAATTAAATTGTTTTGTCGGATGGAACTGAAGAGAACAAAGGGGGGTTAGAGATGAGGAAATTTTGAGAGCCAAGAAGGAGGAGGAACAATGACAAAATTATCAAATCGCACTGGATTCGTCTGAAACAAAATGCGATCACGAGAAAAAAAATGTCGAAGAGCAAGGTAGAACAGGGAAAAAAGACGTTCATCATTGGGGGAAGTCAAATGAGAAGAATTAAAATTAACAACATCAACTATTTTGTTGTTCCCGAACTGAGTTGATACGCATGTGAAAGAGAATTTTCCTAGATAAAATTGGAAGTTTAGAAATTTTCAAGCAACGTATTTTCATGTAAATATTATATTTGTATAAAATGTTTAAACCATTTAAACTCAGGCTTTAGTTAAAATTGTTGAAATTTTGATTTCAATAATTTGAAAATATTAGGAAAACCAATGGTGTGTGCTTGATCCAAAAATATCAAAATTATACATGTTCCAGGGATAAAAGATATCAAAGAATTCAAACAAGTAATACAATAATAGGGGAAAGTACTCTCCCTTCGAACTTTCATGCCTTCGAATAATGTGAATTTTCTTTTACTTTTCCTAGGAGACTTACACATTTCTATTAAATATTAGTTAGCTTAACATCAATATTTAATAATTATGTGATAATTAAGTAAAATCTCTTAGGAAAAATAAAAGAAAATTCACATTATTCGGAGGCATGAACGTTCGAAGGGAGAGTACTTTCCCCTAATAACAAAGCGTCCCAGCTTTGCGGAATGCTCGAACTCACGAGATAGAGCTCACAGTGAATTAGTTTTTTTGCATAATCTTTTGGTATCACTGATCTACTTAGAGATCAGATTGATTCATAAATCACAAAAGCATTTGAAATTCAAAAATTCGATACTTAACCGGTTCATTACTGATGAAGACCGATGCAGCCGCGTTAGAAATTGCAATAACTTTCGAAAAATTCAAATTTAACCATATCGGTTGAAAAATGAGCCTCCAAAAATGATTGATCTTTGACCTTCAATAATTCAAAATGGCGAATTTTCCGGTCATAGGTATGTTTAGGGAAATTTTCGCCTGGACTGGCTCTAAAACACATCCGAAAATCATTGAAAAAGCTTGGGCAAATCTTGAGAAAAACCAAAAAACATGGTTTTTGGAGGAGATAGAGGGGGGTGGGGAGGGGGAAAAATAAACGCCGAGAGATTTTGTTTTTTTTATTGATGGTCATCGAAGACTGGAAGCCGATATCTCTTACCGTTTAAGCTCCAGAACAGTGACAAGTTGAAAAAAAGTCGATTATATAACAGCTCTCTTTTTGAGTTTGAGCAGCAATAGTACTAGAATAATATCCCATAGAGGGACTACGCCCACGCCCCTGGCAAATTACCTGAAATTTGAAGCCACTTTCTCATACTTCGTTGTAAATTTATATGGGGATTTTTTAGCACTCGCGACCGTTACATTAAATAACAGAAAAGTGAGAAGTTTTTCCGTAATATAAGATACCTTTTCGTATGGAGGGATAAATATGCTAAATTTTTGTTTAAATAAATTTTTTCCTCGGAGCACTGTGACCTGAGTCCGAGATAAATTTAGGAATTGGCTTCAAATAGCTCCATATAAAAAATTAACTTGCCACTTGTAAAACTTGCCACATATAAAAAATTAACTTTCCGCAAGCGGAATTTCTAATCACACTTTATTATTCTTTCTTATACAGGGATGAGATTGTAAATTCCATGTCCTGGACAATAAAGTCTATAATGAAGTGTACTTCTAATTCCAGAGATATTTCTAGTAGATTCGAATCTGGGACACTTGTATCATAGAGAAGATACTATATCACTTGACCTATTGCGTGCCCGCAAGAAATATATAATATACAAAATATTAAAATTTTGAGCCTTCTACGGCTTCTACGTAAAAAAAATTTCTAACATGAGATATCAATCTTAATTTATTTTCTAAAATTTATGCATTATAAATATTTTTTTATTTTAAAGTTTCTATTCTCGCGTATGTTTGTCTTAAATCTATAATTCAATGAAGAATCTAGCTCTGTAAATCTGACGAAAATCTCTCCCACTGTTCCACTCGGTTCTTGGCAAAAGTATGCAGTCTTCAAAAATGCTCTAACCAGATGACACAGAAGCAAAAGAAATAATTAAGAGCAGAATCCAATGCGAACTTATGTGTGACTTGGAAGTCTTGATTTTCCTATCTCTTTCTCTCTTGATTCTTCCTTTTCACTTTTGGCAATCATGGGTTAATTTGGCCAAAATGCTATTTCATATCAACTTGATGGTGCATTCCGACATACTTTCGTTGTCGTCTCTGTGGCCAGAATGTGACGATCGTCCGAAGAGCATTTGCTCAGCATCCCCGGAGGCCGTTGCGTGGTAGAGTGCGGATAATTTTTGTCTGTTTTCTCTCATGGCAAATTTCCATTTTTATGCACAACACGATGGACAGCAAAAAGACTGACTTTCTTCACGAATGGCCCGAGAGGTCTGTCTGTATCGGAAAAAGGTGGTGCACATGGAACTAAAAATCAGCTCATATTGATCGACAAAAATATTCATTCATGGTGTTTTCTCTTTCTTATGCATTGGCATAATATGGATGGATACGGACGACACTCTTGCTGATTGATGCGAGAAGAGGCAGCAGAGAATGAAAGAAATTGCTCATAAAAATTGCATTCACCCGCAGAGAATTTTCTCTCCCATCCATTAATGTTCATCAAGGATGGGATGAATCTTCTTATCTTTGGCTCCTCTCTACATTTCACTCTTGACCATCCATCGGCAAATTGCATAGTCGATCGCATTCATGAGATGCCACTTGCACCAAGTACATCAAACAATCTTTAGTACCAAAGCTTCCAGGCCGAAGAACATGAATTATAATAGTAGGTTGTGTCGCAGATGCTTTGCATATCATTCTTCTGGTGTTGTTCAGCATTCTTGCAATACAACCAGAGAGTACCTTACCTTCACCGGCCATATACTCCCATTTTTTTTTCGTATAGCAATGTGAGACAAAGTATAATGAATAATGATAATTTTACAAAATTATAACTTCTTTTTTGAACAATTTTGTGGTGTCTTAAGACAATCTTTCACTTTATTCTGGCTGGAGATCACCTTCTCTCTGCACTCTATACTCATCCTTTTATCGATCGCGGACCATCATTTGGGGTGTTCTTGTACATGAAGAATTCTTTGCGGGAATTGCTCATTGTCACAACTAGCTATAATTCCATAATGTTCCATACCGGTGAGGAATGTATGGTGTTAAAATGCGAGAGATCGCACAAGTTCAAATGAATAAATAATTGATTGAAAGTGCTAAAGAGACAAAGTCAAAGGCAATTCCTCCATATCTCAATCCATAAAGAAAATCCTTTACCAAATAGATTCACAACAGTCTTAGAAAGTGATAATTCTTTCGCCTCTTTTCACACTGAGATTGCCACATTGTTTGCCTACTTGCGTATATAAATATTTCCAAGGGGTTAACAACTTCATTTAAAGTTGATAAAATATAAATGTTCTATATCAACTGTAAGAATGACCTTTGTCGATTAAAAAAATCAAAAACGGTAAACAACAAAAATTAATTGTCTGCTCATAAACTGATCATTACTTTTAATCCTTTTAATTAACACTCGGAGTTTCAGACTTATCCGTGACTGAGAAGTTTTTATCTACACGGTAAAAACTTTTGGACTTTTGGAATGACTAAATTTGAGTTGATTTCGTTTTATACAAATTTTTTCCTGAAATTTGGAATAGAATTTGTTGCACTCGGCTGTTTTGTTCCCACTGTCAGGAACAAATTGGTACATATCTTTTATAACAATATTATTCCTACATCTGTAACATATTTGTTCCAAAAATTTTCGGTGTCCGTGGACGAGGTAATTTTTGGAACGAAATTGTTACTCATATGGGGAATGTTTTTGTTCCCATTGTCGGGAACAAATCCGTGTAAGTGATTTCGTCTTACAGTTAAGGCCTATACTTCAGTCGAGATGAATTTCGGTGGCGAAAGTTCATAAGAAACATCAAATAAAAATCAACTTAAGAGTGTTTTATACAGACGCGTGCATGACGAAATCATATGCGAGTGCTGGCAGCAGGAGGGGAAGGGGATCTCTAATTAAAAAAGTGAAACCATGTAGCACGAAAATTGCCACAGATTTGGCGTCCTCTTCGCTTCGGTGACGGGTGATTGAGTATGAGAGGAGGAGGGATACGATTTTATACTAGACAAGCTATTTATTTGGAACAAATTCGTGACTAATATTGGGTATCTTTTTGTTCCTCCTAGAAGGTACAAATTTGTTCCAAAAATTTTCGGTGTCCGTGGACGACTTACATTTTGGAACAAATTCGTTACTAATATTGGGTATCTTTTTGAGTCTCGTAAAATGAACAAGATTGTTCCAAAAAATTATGGTGTCCGTGGACGAGCTAATCTTTGGAACAAATATGTGCCGAAATTTTTTATCGTGTATGAATCCTAAACTACATCAATAGGTTAATAAATACACTCTAGAGTCCTTTCAACCTTTCATCTTGAAAAATGTTAAATAGAATAATTAAGGAATTTTTGCAATTTCTATTTAGGCAATATTTAAAATATTACGAAATGAAAAGTCACACAACGGCTAGATGAACGGACGAATAGCATGGCATCTAAAATAATTCGGATATCCAAAATTCTACTAATATAATAAGGACTCAGGAATCACACTTTATATAAGATTTTAAATCGATGAATTATATATTATAATTTACATAATATATACTTATACATACATATATAATATAAATAGTTTTTTGAGCAATAACAAAATTAAAATTGAATGAAAAATATTTTACGAAATTCTCGAACTCGTGTGTTTGATGTTAAGCGTTCCTGATTTCGAAATTATTCCTTAGTTAATAAATTCATTTAGCTGTAAATCGTCTACTGTGTTCCTCTTTTCATTTCCGTCATTCTTCAAACCACTTCAATTAGCCTTAAAATTCTAAAAATCTAAATTTAGGCTAGTCCACTGATAAAATCGAAAAAAATCTTGTATAAGCGCTTGTTCCAATAACGACCTTTGAGTTTGGATTTTGATCAGATGAGGTCTTAAAATATTAAGACTAAAGATTTGTATTTTTTTCTTTATTTTTGAACTGCTTTGGATTTTGGATCAGTGGCAGTGAAGATTACATATAGATTCTGGTTCTATAGACTGAACTATACATTTTGAAAGTCGTTTTTGCGCTTATATGGTTTATTCTTTTCTAATTCCTTTGGCATTATTTTTTAACCATTCACTGGATAAACTCAAAATTGATAACATAAGCTTAAAGTTTGCAGTTGCTAAATCTTTAACCCCTTTAACCCCTTTAACCTGGACCTCACATTCATAGAAACACTTATCTAGTGACTAATGACCCACTTTGTTAGGGTAAATGTCCTAATTCAAAACCATTTCCAGATGCTTTAACTTTGACGGAAGATTCAACATATTAAGTTCATATTTTTTCTGAAAAGAATTAGATAAATTTGCTCCTTGACTCTTCTAGAACGTTACTGTTTAGTGAAAATTCTTTAGATGTAATTTGAAAACTTCCTAAATACAAGAAAAATACGCGAGTGTAAAATGTTTCTATTGGAAACATATTAATCCAAATGGAGACAAGGGAAAGTTTCTAATTGGAGACAAACAGTGTAAGTGAAACTGCGACGACAGGCTCCAAAACCTAGTTGAGTTGCTCTTGAGTGCAGGATTTGTTCTTATTCCTGGTCTTTTCTCCTTTCCCATCTAAAACAATAAGAAAATCTCTCCAAAAAAATCTTATTTTCGGGGTTTCCTATTGAAGCATTTGCAGGCACTTCAGAAAAACCCTTTTTGTTCACGAAATAGGTAATTATTTCATTTGAAAACTTCACGTACCGTTATCAATTAAGATTAGCACTTCATTTAACTAAAATTATCCAGAAATATGACATAAATGTTAATCAAAACGAATAAGCAACAGTTACCTCATTGTGTTTTTCATTGGAAAACATTGTCGATCGATGAAAAATTTGATGGTGAAAAGGTACACTTTTAATTTTTCTGAGAAATTAACAAATTAAAATTTGTGAATATGAATGGATTTTCGCTTTATTTGGAGCAAAACTAACTAAATAATTAAACTGTGGAATAGAAAACATATAAAGATAATAATTTAGTACTGTATTAATCATGAAAATAATGACGTTTCCATTTGGAGTAGCGAAAAATTTCCATTTGGAGCAGGTTTTGAATTAGCTTAATTTACCCTATTTGCCTTATGATTTTTATGTTTTTGTCCTTTTAAGGACGAGAAGGTCAAAAATTGGGAGTCAGATAAAATCATTTTATCTGACTTTTTGAGCATAACATAACTTTAAAGATCAGGATTTTTTTGTACCACCGGGGACCCAATCGCGGGTTGATAAACTGGCGTCTTGGATCCTTTGACTATCGGACTCGGTGACTCTTGATGTTTTCAGTCTCGCGAGTCTGATGAGCACATCACCTGAGCCTAATGAGGCTCAGTGCCTTTCGTCACTTTTTCTCGATCCTGACTCTATATTACCTATAACCTCTAAGTGAGCTAGAATCTCAATCTTAAACGTGGCAAAGTGTATGAAATGTTGTTTGCTAAAGATCCACATTTCATAAAAATATATGAGAATTCCTACGATCATAGTTCTAGTAGAATTTTTATCTTTATATTGTGTTTCTGGATAGGTAAACTCTTGTAGCCCCCTTGACATATGATCACGGTTTCTTGAGTGTTTTAAAGATTCTTAAAGACAGAGAGAGAATTTGCAATGATGGGGTGAGAAATAGATAGAGTATTTACACTTCCCGGGATCGATGGGCATCCGGATGACATGACAATGGAATGGAGATATTTGCCTGTGCAACACCTAGATAAATCGATTGTTCCCGTGTAGATAGTACATTCGGTGAGAGCTTGAGACTGACCATATCCACACAGGGAGTAGCAGCATTGTTTATTCCATTTCTAAAGTCTCATGCTCCGTCCGATCGATGTCCCGGTACTCTTGCGCCTGGACCCTTACTCTTTCTCTTCTCCTCCTCCGTATTCCTTCTGACTTCCACTGGATTGAGTCATTCATTGTTTCCAAATGCACCACAGCGGACTGTGTGAACGGTTCCAACTGTGGCGCTCTCGCCTCACAGTGACATGTTCGATTTGGTGTCCCCATTATTTGTCTGTGGAAATACAATAAATTTGAATTCGATTTTATTCAATTCGAAACAATTTGTCACGTGAGTGATTAATAAACTCCGCATTGCGCTGCACTGGACAGAAGCGGACAAGAAAAGGAGGAAAAGCGACCGATAAGCAGCATCCGCATGTTGTCGGCTGAGATCTTTTTGCAAACCAACAAAATAGTGAAAATTTGTTCACTTTCTTTTTTTTATTTGTGAAATTTTTTTTTGTGACTTATTAGAATGCATTCAAGAATAAGAATGTGCAATTTTATGCTTAGAAACTTGATTATCTGACGAAATGCTTATATATATTATTGTTAAAATCGCTACATAAAAATTAGTTATGTTTGTTCATGAATTCCAATCATTCCAATGCAATTTATGTGCAAAGGGTGAAAATATTTACTTGCAAAATAAAGAAAAATATTTGTTTTGTATGATGCCTTTTCAGAAAATCAGAATAGCTGATGAAACTTTTAACGTGTTAATGGGTCATTTTCGAATAACGATTTTGTTGATAGTAAAACATTTACTTAAACATTACAGATTTAAATTAATGCCAAATTATAAATTTTTGTTTATATTTTGTAAACACTTTGTTTTTCTGTAATTTTTATATTTATTTTTTTCGGAGTATTTTGATTTATAGAAGATACTTAGCAAAAATAGCAGTACACATAAGAGCATTAAAGTGAATCATTTTGGTCGATTTTAGGATTTTTCATGAACTTGATTCATTCCTTCAAAATAACACATTTTTAGATATTAGAAAAGCTATTTTAAGTTGAATTTATATTTTTTGTTAACAATATTATATATATTATTGCTTAAATTCTTCAGAAAGAGCAACGATCACTTCATTTCTTTACATGTTGAAATTTCCTTTTCTATCCCCCAGGAATAACTATTTTGACATAATTTTATGAATTACACGATATTTCTGAGTAAGAACATTTAGCCGTCTGCCAATCCCACTGTTATCGGCTAAACGGTTAGAGATAAGAATTTGGGCACTTGGATTATTCTAGTTCTCTATAGTGAGTTTTTTTGTTCCCACCCTTTAATCTCCTTGCTCTCAGGTCTTAGGCCTTAGGCCTATTTTGACTGATATGCTGTCCAATAAAATACCTAAAAAGGATCAAACTGTCAATAACATAAAAGATACATAATCAATAAATAACGGAAACGGACTACAACACACTTAAACCCACTCCTATAAGTGAATACCCAAGAAGCAATTTTTTCTTAATATAGTCTTGTAGAATTCCCTAAGTAAGGCACTATAGAACCAAAAATCTTTTTATTTGCTTATAACGCTCTTGGTTCCAACACTGAGATTACTAAAAGGATTACTCTTAAGGATCTTAAGAGCTTCTATAGGAATTTCAACAGAAAATTCTCACTTTAAGCCTTTTAAAAGTGCACTAAAAGACTTTTCTAATACTTGGTTCTATAAGGCAGCTATTTTGCTTCTTGGGTATAGCCAGACTACTCTATAAACTGATATTTGCATCATTGACGTGATTTTTATTTTTCTTTATTCCTTTCCATCCTTCCTGAACAATGACTTTTAGGATATCTTAAAAATGCATCGACATATTTGTTTTCATTTTTAAATATGTGTTAAAGGTTGTTGAAGTGTTATGTTTATATATATTTATTTGAATCATACATGCCAATGACCTTGAATAATATTTTCTCAACGTCAATGGTTCGGGAGTGCGTATTTTTCTTCAGATTCAGACAAGTTTAAATTTATTATTTATTTAAAATGCTTTTGTTTTTATGGGCAATTTATTCAAAACTAATTCAATCACTAAAATAATATAAACTCACATTAAACCAGTAATAAATTTCTAGTTGCGATCTTTACAATCTTAGTTGTAATCCGGTTTAAATTGTTGGTGAACTACTAGGGGAAAGTGCCCATGCTTTTTACACGGTCCCTAGCATTATAATGACTACATTTTCCCTATCTTTTTCAATAAATATGACTTATCGCACCAATACATTAAAAACTAGGGGAAAGTTTTTTTTTCACCTCCACCCCAAGGTCTCAAGCTTGTTGAGCTTGACTAGGACCGGGACATTTCCATCCTTGTGCATTTGCCAGTAAACAAAATGTGAACAACTAGGGGAAAGTGTCCTGTTTTTAAAATATATTGCAGAGCCAAATTTATTCAGAAATATATGAAAAATTTAGTTATTATAAAGCTTAGGACCGTGCAAAGCATGATCACTTTCCCCTTTCCCTAGGGGAAAGTGCTCATGCTTTACACGGTCCCAAGCTTTATAATGACTAAATTTTTCCTTTTTCAATTAATATGACTCATCGCACCCATATTTTAAAAACTAGGGGAAGCTTGTCTTGTTTTTAAAATATATCGCGAAGTCACATTTATTCAGGAACATAGGAAAAATTTAATCATTATGAAGCTTGGGACCATCTAAAGCATGGGCACTTCCCTCTACATTAACACTTGGAAGGATCTTAGTGGCAGCCGCTGCCAATTTAGTTTTCAATTTTATTTTTTATATTGATGAATATATCATTTCGCCTGGAGGCCTGGGGACCTATTCTGAAGTTTATTTGCTATGTAGTAAGAGACTACATAGCTTCGTTGAAATGTCTCTGTGTGCGTGAGCCACAGGATGCCGAGCTTTTGCCACTTCACATTTTACTACCTACGAATACAGGCACTAAAACACTTTGGAAAAAAGATGATACCTTATTGAAATGTATTTTACAGATTCTAATCGAATTAATAGGTTTTTCCGCGATTAAACTGTACAAAACTGTCTTTTGCGGAGCTGTTGTTTTTCATTTAGTCAACAACGAAAACTCGGCGGTGACTGAGACAACTACCGCAATTGACGAAATTCAGTGGAGACACACTGATTGAGACTGAAAATCGCTATTTATTTTCGCGGTAATTATTTGAATTCAAATTGCATCTTTTTTGGGAATGGGTGCATTAATATTGTGGGTGCATTAAATTACCCATTTTCTTCATTTAAAAAAGAAGTAAAAGTAAAGTAATAAATAATTCCTTTATTTCTTGCAAAATGTTTGTGGCATTTGATGATAAATAATTTAATTTCTGGGTATAATCGTTATAAAAAAATCCTAAAAATATCAAGAGAAAAAATAAAAAGCTAATTGATAAGTCAAAAACAGTTTCAATTAAATTTAAATTTATTTACAGCAAATAGAGTTTGATCCTCGTACAAGAGCGTGGTAAAACAGTTAAATGAAGGCCTTGGGGTAGTTAACGGGGAAATAGAAAACGATAAAATTCTGCATTATTTTCAAAAAAAGTTTTATGACATTTTGCTAATAAATTGACGGTTTTTTTTTAATAAAACTCATTTAGAGTTAACAAAAATGCGGTCTACGATAATTCGTAATGAGATGTGAATTAATTTTTATGGGATAGGACTATTTAATTACTGTTAATTTAATATGCTTGCACTGTACATAGGGAAATTTAGGTATTAAAGCTTAGAAGCTTGAGGGTATTGAGAAAGACAAGGAGAAAAATTATTAAAATTCTATTATAATTTCTTATATCTTTCTTTTTTAACATCTTTAAAAGACAAATTGTTATTTCTAAAGGATTTTTCCTTTAGAAACTTTTCAATTTGAAATTTGAAAGCAACATTAAGGCTTAATATAGTTATTTATGCATTCTTTTTATAGCTTTTACTAAAACCATATTATTGGGATTAAAAAACTCTCAAGTTAGAAATAATTTTTCTAATTTCATTTGTATTATTTATCGGAAAATCACAATTTCCAATTAATTGCAAATTTGAGTACTAGTGATTGAATTTTATCTATACTTTATTTATAAATTATATTTGCATGAGAAAATTAATACTCCCTCTGTCCCAAAAATGTCGTACATTCTTTCATATAAAATGTATTAGCAAAAGTATGAGTTTTTTTTGGGACGGAGGGAGTATTAAAATTGGGCATCGTTCATAAGAAAAGCTTTTTTTTTGGTAAATACTCTATCATTACTTATTGTTTATTGTTTAATATGATATAATGCTTCTGAAAGACAACAAGAATATTGTTATAATATTCTAAAGCGATATTAAAGAGTTCTACTAATTTTTGTGTTAAGAATGTAAGAGTACTTCAGACAAAATGTACGTAGCTTGCAGAATTTTTAAGTCTTTTTTTTAGCAAACCTCGTGGATTAAGAACTATTTTTTATATTTATACTTCTTTATAATTCTTTATTTTCACTAATTATCTTGATTAGTGAACACGAGACCTCAAGTCTTTAAATGTTTATATCTTTTAAAGAGGAAAATGAACAAGTTAATACATCAAAATATTTTATATCTCTTTTTTTTTAAATTTAATTTAATCTTCTCTTTTAAAGAAATGAGAATATTCTTGCTCCCTCTTTGAATTCGAGCAATAAAATTTAAGGGTGGCACATTTTTAAATAGGCAACCATACATCCATAAAAAATTAAGCTTAGAAAAGAAATTTTAAATTCAAATAACAGCAATTCTAAGCTTTCAAACGTTAGATGTAAAGAAATATTCTAATTTTGAGTGGACTTTTGCATACAAAAAATGCAATTTTAAATATGTGGAATTTGTGCATAAATTTCATATAACTTTAATTTTTTTAGCATTTTTTTCATTTACTGAATGTCTTCAACTATATTAAAGACATTTTTGGTCAATTTCAGAGAAATTTTTGCCATCTAGGCATGTCCAAGAGGTGCCTAGATAGCTTTTGACTATGTAGTCTCCTATCTAGTCAGGGGTTGTCGCGTTTTCAATTCGTTAACCAACTTAACGAGTCCCAGAGACTAGATAGGGATACGGCAATACTGAAAAATGTGTCTCGACTACACTCACACACATTCACCAGCAGTGTACATGTACAGCTACAGTGAGTGTCAATAGTTTGTTGCCTAATGGATGTTTGAGAAATCAAGTGAAAAAAATGATAGAAAAAAATACTTTTCCAAATTTTTCTTTTTGCAGATGAGTTCCTTGTAATCCGCAGATATTATTTATAATTTTCAAAAAAAAATAAATAATTTTATTTCATATCAAAAATAATTGTTTTCCAAAAGTTGGTCATTTTTGAAAAATCAAAAGTTTGTTGCCTCATTAAAAAAACTAATTCAAAATGATGAAAACGTGCAACCAACTTTATGTAAACCGGTTACATTTTAAGCTTATGTCATTTGAGAGGCAAATGGTGGATTTGTACATTTTTAAGGCTGTCAATGGTAAATATATAGGTGTAAAAGTGATGATAAATAACAAGAAATAATCAGTTTTTTGATAATTCATAATTTAGGTTATAATGGCAAATTACAAAAAGTTGAAAGGTGGGATATTGTCCAGAGATACTGCTGGAAGGAATCGGCGTCGCTTAATTGCCAAATTTTATGGAAATTCATGAAAAGTTATACATAAAATGATCAAATATTATAGTTATGAGGCACGAGTACATCTGAAAAACGCTACTGGTAGACCCAGGGTTTCGACTCAGAAAGTCGATAACCGCATTCTAGGTATCTCTGATAATAACCCCATGATGTTTGCTTCAAAAATTCAGAGTCGGATGGTTACAGAAGGCATACAGGCTTCATAACCAACCGCAATTTAATGAAAGTGGTAAGAATAATTACTTGGTTTGCAGGTTTCCATTGGTAAACAAAACCAATCTGGTTAAAAGGTTGTAAATTCACTTGGAGCATGCTAAAAACGTAAAAATACAACCTCTTACGCAGTTTGGTTTTGCTTACCAATGAAATCTTGCGAGCCAAGTACCTATTCTTATATTTTCTTTCATTTTGAGTTTGATTTTCGAAGCATTTGAAGCCTGTATGCCTTCTGTAACCAGCCGACTCTGAATTTTTGAAGCAAACATCATGGGGTTATTATCAGAGATACCTAGAATGCGGTTATCGACTTTCTGAGTCGAAACCCTGGGTCGACCAGTAGCGTTTTTCAGATGTACTCGTGCCTCATAACTATAATATTTGATCATTTTATGTATAACTTTTCATGAATTTCCATAAAATTTGGCAATTAAGCGACGCCGATTCCTTCCAGCAGTATCTCTGGACAATATCCCACCTTTCAACTTTTTGTAATTTGCCATTATAACCTAAATTATGAATTATCAAAAAACTGATTATTTCTTGTTATTTATCATCACTCTTACACCTATATATTTAACATTGACAGCCTTAAAAATGTACAAATCCACCATTTGCCTATCAAATGACATAAGCTCAAAATGTAACCGGTTTACATAAAGTTGGTTGCACGTTTTCACCATTTTGAATTAGTTTTTTTAATGAGGCAACAAACTTTTGATTTTTCAAAAATGACCAACTTTTGGAAAACAATTATTTTTGATATGAAATAAAATTAATTATTTTTTTTGAAAATTATAAATAATATCTGCGGATTACAAGGAACTCATCTGCAAAAAGAAAAATTTGGAAAAGTATTTTTTTCTATCATTTTTTTCACTTGATTTCTCAAACATCCATTAGGCAACAAACTATTGACACTCACTGTATGTAGTCAGACTACATATATGTAGTCTGACTAGATACGGTCAGAATTGGCCCCCTGATTGAATGCGTGCAGAATTTATCTGGCTATTTTTTCGTTGTAAAATTTTTAATAAAAATTAAATATTAATGTAAATATATTGCAAAAACAAAAAACTGCACTCGGAAGGACCAAGTGGCAGTTGCTGCCATATACATTTTATATGGGAGTTTGACGTTCTGCAGATGTAATTTTCTTGATTGTTAGTGTATAAAAGCCTTAAAAGAACAAATTGAAAGTGTTTTTGCAAATTATTGAGAAGAATTAGGGGAAATATTGAATTGGGAAATATGAATAATTTTGGGAATTATTCAATTTTTCTCTTACTTCAAAAAGCTCAAGCGAAGTTATTAGAAAATAGTTAATAGTATTTACTATTGTTCATAAAGTAGAATTTTTGCTTTGAAAAATAAGAGAAAAAATTAAACATTCAAAGGCTGCCGCATTCAAAAGCACACCTCATTCCCTTACTCCATGATTCTGATAAAGATGAAAACATCGAATGGTTAAAAATCTTTAGATACAGTACCCAAGGAGGTGAAATTTCTGATTCAGACACCAGAAAAGAACTGACTAAAGCTTCGAATATTAAAATATAAGTAAAAATATCAAAATATTTTGTAAAATCCGATAAATGGCAGCGGCTGCCACTTGGTCCTTCCGTGACACTTTTAGTCAGGGTTCTACGAAGTGTTAAATAAATAACTGTATTCTTTTGAATTGTTGTTGAAAAACGATTTTTAGGGTATTAAAAACGAGCATGCCACAAAGTTTAAACTTAGAAAATTGATTGGTGTAAATGTCGTCAGTTTATTGTATTTTATTCCTTCTTCCAAATACCACAAAATCGCTTTTAAATTAAAATGTACACATGTGATCAATTTGCAAGTGCAAAGCTGTGGGAATCTGCTTTGGAGGGTGCAACAGATGAATTGGATACAATTAGTCAGCCGAAATTGATCCTCAGCACGAGGTTTCCACTGCAAATGTCACGCGGTGAATGCGGAATTGCTTCTTGTGCACTAAAGACTGACCACATGACTGACAACAAGGCTTTTGCACACAATCCCAACTGGGAGCATGTGGAATCAATCATGAGATTCACAATAGCAGATTAGTCTGTCACTCTGGGTTAACCGTCAGTTTTGTGACAAAGACACAGTCTGGTGGATTTTTTTTTCTGATGGAGGGAAAAGAGTGACAAAATACACGAAATGCATGTCATTGCATGAGAACCAAGAGAATTTCAAAATGATTTAACCGGTGGAGATTTTTTTTTTCAATTTAATTTTGAAATGAGATGTAATAATTCATAAAGGAATTCTCTAAAAGAGGGTCATTGTCACTATAGACTCGAAGAGGACAAGTTTTGGTCTAAGAAAGAAAAAAAAAGAGAAATGAAGTGCTATAAGAAAAATTGGCACAACACGCAGAACAGCACAGGGAACTATAACTGACTGTGAGTGAAAAAGAAGTGGATAAAATATTAATTCCTATGCAATTTTTTCTTTATTGAAATATTTTCTCATAATTCAATTTTTGAAGGAAAGGAGAGACTCCTTGCAGCGTTAAACTTGCTGAACTCTTTCAATACAATCCTTCATCTTCCATCTTCGGGGTCTCCTTGTTGTTGTCTTGTCTTTTCATTCCCAGATGACGATATTTCTTTTTTCAGGTATTTTGCCTGTATGCTCAGCATATACAAATTATATTGAGCTATTTCTATATACTTAACAATATTTAATGTTGGGTCGATTGAACAGCAAAAAGAAGCAACGATGGAGGCAACAAAAGTAAAGCAAATAATTCGTTTATGCAAACAAAATCCAACGCGCCACACCTAAGGGGGCGAAAATACGGCATCGCAAAAGATATTCCACCATATATATAATGGTTGGGGCATGTGGAGAAAGAGGGAAGGGGTTCTCAGCGGGATATTCGATGTCTGTCCATTATGTGTCCTTTCACACGAGTCAGACACGCTACTTTACCCATCACACAGGATGAATCTCTCTGGTGGCTCTTGCATTTTTTATTCATCCTCAACCATCTATACTCAGTCTCAGTCCTCACCCACCCTGTGATTTCTTGTGGCCACAACCCGAGCGCGCAAACCATCCAAAGAGGTGAGCCCCAGCATCCATATAACAACCAAAGTGTGTATACCTATATGTTGAGATTCAACATTCCCGGTGTCCGGAATGCATCAGGTTCTTCGTCTCCTTCCTTTTTCTATATGTTAAACATGATATTTATGATGAACACACATATAAATCCAATGTATTTATGTAAATTCTCCACGGAGAAGCGCCAAAGTTTTCATTCTCTCGAGGATCACATTATTCTTGTCTTATAAGCCTCACCAAATGTTGATAAATTGGACTTTCTGCTCTGTATTTTGCATCATTTGCTCAAAAGATTTCTCAGCAAATTTGCCGAAACATTTGCAGTTTTCTGCTTTTCTAAGAGACACAGAATATAGTATCACATAAAAATTTGCCGATTTTTGTTAAAACTTTTTATAGTTGGTCATTTAATCAATAAGAAAATTGTTATACAAATCAAAATCTTCTGCCAGGAATTTTCTTGATAATTCTCTGTTTACTAGCAGAGTCTCAAGTTTCATTCATTGGAAATGAAAACCATTTAATGATACATTCAGAAAAATGAGCATCCAAATTGGATAGTGTTAAATTTTTCAGGACGACTCCTGTATTGACATGATGGAGGGAAGGGTCTGAATAGAAGGTTAGGATTGGAAGTTACTTTCCAAGTGACATTGCATGACTAAAGGCACGATGGTAATGAAATGCGGCAGCATCAGAACGACTAATATGAACACTACTTCGACAGGGAACTCCTATTGACACTTTTGTTAGAAGGTTAGAATTTAGTTAATAAAATGTAAGTAGGGAACACCGGGGTACAATTAGCCAGGGGTAGAATTAGACAGTGATTTTTTTCTCGATTCCTTTAAAATGTACATTGAGCAAAGTATTTTTTAATGAAAGTAGGAACACATCCCCATATTCCCACATTGAGAGAAATCCGAAAAAGTTAAAATAACATTCCGGAAATGTTAATTTTACCCTGCATTATTGATCCGAAATGGGTGTAAATATTACCCTTTTTAGGTGTATTAGGGGCTAAATTAACCCTTTTTAATGTTAATTTTACACTTAATAAGGTGTAAAATTAGCACTGAAAAATGTTGATATACTTTTACACCTAAAAAGTGTTAAAGTTACGAGGAAAAAAAGTTAATCGCATCCCCTTTTTTTCTCAGTGCAGAAATATATATAAGTCTGATCCTGTTATTCTACAATTCAGAAGCATTTTTATAAAATGGGTATAAAATTGTAATTTTTATGTTACAGTTTTTCGTCCAGAATTTGGTTTTCTAAGTTGTTATTCACGATATCATAATTTTACTTTGTTTCTTGTTTAATAAAGTTAATTAAGAGATATTTTTCACTTGGACAATAATTATCTATTTTTTATATAAGATAATAAACACTGAAACAGCCCTCGGGCAGGTGTAGGCACCTTTACGTGGCGGGCTAAAACATCAAAGATTTTTTCACTAATGCATGGATAATGGTTAGATGAAAAAGTACCGTCGTTGCGGGTGACTTTGCACGTTTTTTCGCTGTTTTTCAACTTTGCCCTCTAAAAGTGGATAGTTAAAGTGAAGGGAGGGGGGTTTTTGAGTAAAATTATTTGTATTCAGTTGTTAATGAATGGATTTTGTGCCACTAGTATTAATTTTATAAAATTTTACTATGTTTAAAAAAATCAAGAAAAAAGGCTTGCACTGGGGATAAGGTGCGGGTGACTTTGCACTTTTTAATAAATACTAAAAAATCAACAATTTCTGATAATAAACGGCAATGAAAATCTTCACATCTAAGGGTAAGATGCACGAGATCTACAAGATAACATGATCGCCATCTTGATTTGACGTTTCTGTCCGCCATTTTGAATAACTGTCAAAACCTAAAACTCGTCCGATTGGGTTGAAATTTTAGTATGTTGTAAGTGATATCAAGACCTTTTCAGAACGTATCTATGTTTCAGTCTACGTCAAGTATTCACCTAGATACAGAGGCTCAAAGTTTAAAAATTTGAAATATTCATATATTGTCGACCTTTATTTTCTAATCCTGAATTTTAAAACCTAAACGAAATGCCTCAGTAACTATTAAAAATGGCTGAGGCTTTTATTTTATATATTTATTTACCCTTACATAATTAAAAAAAATGAAAAGTGCATTTATTTATTTATTTTATTTTTTCATATTTGCAAAAAAAAGTTTTTCAGATCTCCAAATAACATGCTGTTATAAAGAGAAATATTACTTTTCTTTTTGTTTGTTCTTTTATTGTGATGGTTACGATAAAAGAAGCTCTCCGTAGTTCTGTATTTATGAAAATGTCAAAAATTTGAACTTAGAGCCCCAGTATCCAGACAATCGCTTGACCTAGGTCGGATTTTATATATGTTCTGAAAAGGTCTTGACATCAGCCAGAACATACTAAAATTTCAGCTCAATCGGATAAGTTTTTTGTTTTGACAGTTATTCAAAATGGCGGACAGAAACGTCAAATCAAGATGGCGACCACACCATCTTGTATATCTCGGTCATTTTATCTTAAATTATCAAAAAATTGGATAATTTTTAGCCAAATACTTCTATAATAAAGCTTAAGAAAGCCCATTACATGCAATTTTATAATATAAATCATGCGTTCTTAGGAAAATTATAGTGAAAATAAAGTATTTTAATAAAAATAATGAACAAAATCGAAGTGGATTATTCTAGCCAGATAAATTTAGAATAGATTTGGGCAATTTACTTCTCTAAAATTGATTTTGGAATTGGATCTTCAGATAACTTTTTCGCGGAGTCGTTTTTTGACAAAATACCTATACTAGGATTTCATTGACTATTACTGAAACTACAAGAATCCTTTTGAGGATCATTGTACCTTACTTGGTACTTAACATATCCCTATATACTTTGACATGGTAGACCGGATCGGCGAAGACTATCAATAAGTGCTAGAATTATTCAAAGTCTCACAAACAGCAGAGTGCAAAGTCACCCCCCGAGTGCAAAGTCACCCGCAACGACGGTACCATTGATATTCCAAGCAATATTGCCACTTGGATGAACAATTTGTGAAATGGATTTTTTCAGGATGTTTGCATCAATTTTGCCGCAATTACAAGAATGTCATAAAAAAAGTCGGCTAAAGCCTTTTCCTTTAAGCTTTAGTAATATATTTAACATCAGTGGGCTTCAGTGTATCAAGTGAAACAATGTTTGATATAGGGAAAACTGGGACACCACCAAACACTGCGATTTTTTAATTAGGTATAAGATTTCAGAGAATGAGACTTACATGAAATCATAGATACAATAGGGATACTTGTCCAGAGAAAGAATGATCCACATAGTTCAAGTAGTTTAGAAATAAGAATCTTTTTTCGCAAAATTGTGAGATTTTAATAATTTTAGTCATTTATATATCTACCTGGAAAATAAAACTTAAATAAAGTTATATCAAATTTCACTACACTAGTACTTTCCTACATGTTTTGGGATAAAATTTATCTATCTACTAAAGAAATTAATGTTCACATTTTTTTAAAAGAATATAAAATCCATCACAAAACAGAGTTTGGGGCACCAACAAACAGGCAAATTTCTTACAATAGCAGATGTCGCGAGCGTAGCTTGAATGGCAAAATTTTTCCTCTTATCTTTCTTACTCTTCATCTCCCTCTTTGTTCGATTTCTGAAATTTATATCCATTCATGGGATTTTCATTCAAGACTCAGGAGAAATATAGTTTCAAGAACCCAATTTTGCATTAAATGATTCTTAAATGATTTTAATCAAGGATTGACGAATGATTTCTCGATTTTATTACAAATAATCAGAAGAGCGCGCAAAATTTGAACTTTAGGTATAAGTGTTTGCCACGATTTTAGTGGCGCTGATTTCCATTCAGAAGTCGTATTATTGTCAAAATGATGAAAAATCCATTGAAAAATACATATGTTCGGTGTGCAGTGCTTTAGTTTTTTGCTATTTTGGTCACTCATTCTAAATTTTGCAGTGCTTTTTTGAGAATTATTTACATTTTCAATACCTTCTTTATAATTAAGAGTTGTGGTGAATGCCCAAAATAACTTCAATGGGTGAGAAAAACAGGTGTTTTTTGGTGCCCCAGAAAGTGTTTATTGATACCCCGGGTGGTTGGAAAAAAGTGAAAAATGCATGGTGATACAATTTTCCTTTTTACGGAAAATTGAAGTGCTTCACATCATCCTTGTATACATTAATATGCAGCCTATACCTAAGAGTATAACATAGGGTAAGCAACATTTTTCTAAAATTCACAGTTTTCTTAAGAAATTCAGTCAAAATCGCATCTTTCAAAAGTGTTTGGTGGTACCCCAGTTTCCCCTATCCAGTTTAAAATTTCGTCTGAAAAGCTGGTGACAACTAGTGCCACAAAAGTGGCTATATCTACCCAGGCCAAGGCACGTATAGCCAATATGTCGTACTTTTTCAAAGTCAAGGATTTTAGTGCTTTGAACTACACTGTTTCACAGCCAATATCCCAATGCTACTAATGAAACATAATAACATTAGACAAATCTTATCCAGTTTTTCACAAATCATGCGCGAAAAAAGCTTCACTTGCTGGTTAAAAGTTCCCCGGTCTCCTCTAGTATGACATTTTTCTGTAATATACCTTTTATTATTACCTTCTATATGGTGTTAAAACTGTCAATAGCTGTTCCTTTCATCCCTTTTACCCTATATAGTTCAACAGGTTCTCTAGAAATCAGAGTGCATGAAAGTTTAATGTTGAAATATTAACGTCACGTTGAAAACACATAGCAAAATTTTATATAGATTAGACGAGTACGGAAGACTGGGGTACCATCAAACACGGGGTAGAACCAAACACTAATTTTTATTTACAAACTACTTGGACTATCTCGACCATTTCTTCACTGAGCAAGTATACCTATAGTATCTATAAATTCATACAGATCTCGTCCTCTGAATCTAGTATATCTAATTAAAAAATCACAGTGTACGGCGTGGTTCAGTTTCCCCTACTTACATTTTCTGTTTAGAAGAAGTATTAGGACATTTATGGTTAATTACATGAGCACATTACTAACGTCTTGATTTGTAAACCATTGGTATAATCTTTTGATAAGATTATATGAGTCTTGGACGGACTAACAAACTACCACTTAGAAGCGATAGATTACCTATATAATTTAATATGAATTTAAATCTTCTATTTAAAATTAAGCATCAAAGGTGAATTGTGAAAAATTAAGTATCAATAATTTTATATTTAATTCTCTGTATGTTAATTCTAGAACAGCGAAAAATCCCATAGAAGTATATACTTGTGTCTGATCAACACAAAGTGTTTAGGCCTTGTTACCGAATTTGTATAATTTTTATGATTAATCCAAATTTATCTGAGTGTATATAATATTTATTGAAACCGCACGCCCTCCTGCGAAATATATTAAAGTCAGTAAAAATTGTTTTGGCAGCGCAAAGGAACAACCATCGAGTTCTTGAGTGAATTTGTGCGGTTGAGGAAATTCATTGGTGTGGTGAAACACTCAATCATGTAATCAAATGGTACATTTGAATGGTCAGAAAGACAAAAGAGCCACACATAATAGAAGTTAAAATTACAGTGTGAGGCTCTCGTGGAGGTAATGGCAAGTGATGAAGTGGAATTTACAGGGCACGCGACTGTCGTTAAGTGAATCCTCTCCTTCTTCCACATTCATGCTCTCTTGTTGGAATTATTTGTTGGCTAAAGCTAAACCACTAAAGCGGCACATCATGGATCTCAAAACCCAGAGAATTCGCATGCAGAGAAATTGCTGCGAAAAGTGACGATAATCTTCCCATTATCGACTCTTAGAGGGTATTTTTATTTCGGTAAAAACGAAAGACTTCAATTATCGCAAGCGACGAACCCGATATTTTTTTTTCTTACTCGTGACTTCCATGGGTTTTTTTTCTCATCTTTTCTCATATAATCTTCATAATTTCATAATTTACATGATATGTTTACTTTTGAAATGAGTCGTAGTTCAAATATTGAGACTCAAATGATCTGTAATCGAGCATTGAACTCACGGCATATATGGATTTTTCTCTCCTCACCCAAAACACCAGAAATACAAACAAAAGACAGTTTTGGGTAAATATTTCGCTCATGACAGGGCAACAGGTGAATAAATTCAATCGTTTTGGTCTTATGGCGGTGTTATCTTTGTGATATTGTGGGTCTGAAAGAAGAATTTTGAGGAAAATGTATGGAAATCCCTGAATTTAGGTAGGACTTTAGAATACTTATATCATATTATAAAAAGTGCATGAAGTTTCTAGTTTACTGTAAAGAAATTTATCATATGTTTTATGTTGTTATTTGGTCAATAAAATTTTCGTGGGGAAGATGAGACCTGAGCATCTTTCAATAAAATCCAATAATTTTGCAATAAGATGTTTTACAGCCAATTCACATCAATTTTAAAATACTTTCAAGATAAATAATTTACATATGATAGATTTATGAAGGGGAATTCAAAACTCTAAAGTATTTAATTGATGGATTGACGACTGCGAGAAATGGCAAATGTTCTTTTGCGAATGTAATCATATCAATTAGAGGAAAATTGAATAGGATAAATCAGTAGAAATTATCACCTCAATAAAATGATGTGCCTTATGTGAAGGGGTAACATGAGATTTCTGAGATGACTTTGGTGGATTAACCTCTTATGTATATGGATTTTCCTTTTTTTTTCATTGAGATATTAAATGATGTGACTATCTACAATGCCTGATGGTATGGCTTTTCTCACGCCGCCAAACATGCGAAAGAACACAAGAAGTCTTCATGAGCATTTGTGGTATAAGTCTTCAGAGTTGAAACACTAAATTCATCATTGAAGGATAAAGTGACTCCTATCTCGTCTCCCTCAAGTGTCGAATGTGTCTGTCTAGAGTTAAATATTTAGTGGGCAAACAAAGCGGAGCAGAGTGTGACATGCCATTGAGCTCGACCATTTTTCATCTCACCATCCCAAAGATTTGTCGACGGTGACTTTTGGGAATGGATGTTGATATTAAAATCAGTTTGAGCAAATATACATTATGAGGATTTTCTGTGTCTCAAAATGCACTTAACATGCTTTGAGTCAATATTTGGCACTCTTGTACCCCTCATATTCACTCTGTTTCCTCAGGCGAGACCTAAAGGCAAAAATGTGTGAAAAAAGAGATAATTTTCCGCCAGGTTTCCCTTGAGGATCCTCAAAAGTGTATCTTGTATGGTTTGTCATACTGTCGTAAAAAATTACATGTATTACACAGGGTTGTTCATTAAAACAAAATCTCATTTTTCAAAATCTCAATCTACTATATATTTATATATATTTAACTTGATATTATGAAAAAAAATTTCATGACATTGTTTTACTAGTCAAAATAAAAAAAAACATTTTTTTTGTAATTCAAAAACCCATATTTAATCCCCTAATAAATGTTATGCTATACAATTTTTCCTATGTTTTTGAATAAATGTAACTTCGCAATATATTTTAAAAACAGGACACTTTCCCCTAGTTTTTAAAATATGAGTGCGATGAATCACACTTATTGAAAAACATAAGAAAAATTTAGTCATTATGAAGCTTGGGACCGTGCAAAGCATGGGCATTTTCACCTAAAGTAAGTGAAGTATATTTCGAAAGTGGGACACCTTTGAAATTTAGCCTTTTTCTCCTATTTTTAAATGGAACAGAGTCTCATCATGAAGTAATTGAGATTGACAACTCTTTTGTCGAGATAAATTATATCACAAGGTTGAGTTCCATTTGAAAATACGTAAAAGCCCGATTTTGAAAGTGGCCCAATTCGAAGATGTCCTACTTCCCTTTGTACATGAAGGTCGAATTAATAAAATTATTTTTTAAAAATTTGTTGCAAAATATAATTTATTAACATCATGTTAATAAATGTGTTTTCACGATGAGTTTTCAAAAAATCATTTTTTTGAAAACCCTAGCTATAAGGGGTAAAAAAAATTGAATTTTTGAATGGCCATATCTCCGATTCTAATTATCGGAATGCGAAAAATTTTGGTGTTTTGGAAAGCCCTCGTTGAATATTATAACCGTACCGACACCCCAATTTCATCTGATTTAATCGAAGGTCCGATCAATCAAAAAATCGATTTTCGATTAATCGATCTCGAATATTTCGAAAACTAGACAAATTTAAAGAAAAAGATTTTAGTATGTTATAGCTGAGGTCGAGACCTCTCCAACGGTGAGTCGCACTCCTATCTCGGTGTTCCCTGACCTGAGCTATAATCAAAAATGTCTTGACTGGACCATATTTTCGGTGTTTCTGAAGCGATTTTGACAAAATTTTAGTATATATTGTATCTGAGACCGAGATCTTTCTAATGATGGGTCCGATCCGTCTCTACATCAACGCACTATACCCCGACCCTTACTATATCCATATGGACCGGACACTATCTTTAACGTTTATTAACCGATTTCAATGGACTTTTCTTTCTTTTGTTGGCCTTCCCCACTCAGACTATTTAAAATAGAAAATGACTAGTGATAAGCCCAGATAAGCTTATGGTAGCTGAGATTCTTTACAGATGACCTCGAAATGCGTGCAACTCGGGGTGCTTGAAACTCGGAATGGTGAAAATTCGATTATGAGTTGAATTTTGGGGGAAAAAAATCACGTCGAGCCAATTTTATCCATTTCGGTGGCCGATAACCGTTTGCTAGATGCGATTCTTTACCTTCAAAATTCAATTCACAATCGGATTTTTACGCATTCCGAGTTGCAAGCATTCCGAGTTGCAAGCATTCAGAGTTGGAAGCATTCCGAGTTGCACACTTTTCGAGGTCGCCTGTAAAGAATCTAAGCTACCATAAGCTTACCTGGGCTTATCACTGGTTTTTTCTATTACACCTTATATATAATACTTTGAGAAAAAAACTACTTTTCTACATTTACATTTTAAGTTGATATGTCATTTTCCCATAGAATTTGCCTGTGCGTTTCTAGTTGATTGAAATGTTGAAATATAGTTGTTTAGAAGAATAAGAGATTGGATAAGCATTAGAAGAGTCGCATATTGCTGCAAGATGTTAGTGTGTAAATATTTAATTTTTACGCTATATCTCGATTTCTTTTTTCCCATTTATCACACATTTCCATACCATCAGCTTTCGGTGTCAGTTACTGGAGGATTATTTGTCACGAATTAACAATTAAAGAGTGGAGTGAAAAGGAGATCTCACATTGTGAAAATGTTTGGGGCAAATTTGATTTGGTGCTAAGCGTTGGAGCAATTTGATGCCCATCGTGTGACTGATTCTTTGATACGATGAAGCTCTTGGAGATATATTTTCGCTCGTGAAATTGCCGTTTTATTGTCACTGAAACGCGATGAAAAAAAAAACAGAGAGTTGGATACAAAAAAAAATTGTGGGCTAAAATTGCTTTTAAGTGGAATGACTGATTTAATATTATTCAGCGTTGATTCTCCATTATGTTTATTAATAAATTCACATTTACAGAGTCACTTCTTGTGACGGTATTTGCTATTTTATGGTTTCTCATCTTATCGCTGAGAGGCTTTCACTCCCTGCTCCATCTTCCCATAGTGGACACCAGGGATCCACCAAGTGGACCCAAAAGTCATGTATGTGAATATTTTTTCACACTCTCTAGGCAAATCACCATATACACTCCTAAGAGGTCCGCGTCCACTCACGAGGATGGACAATGAGGCATGAGTTGGTGTGAAAGATGCTGAGGAAACAAAAGAGAAGAAGAAAATCTCGCGTTAAGAGTGACATCAACTCAAAAAATTCGTTTTATCTCTTGGCGCTCATGAACATTTCGCCCACACATCATCATCATTTAATATCTCGTGCTTTGGAAATAAATTTGTACATTTGTGCTCTTCATTCTTTTTCTTCATTTTATCGCATCTCTCTTTTCTCGCCGCTCTCGCATCATAACACTACAACTTTACTCAAAATGCCTCTCTATCCCCCTAAAAATTTTGCAATTATTTCACCTTATTCTTTGGATGATTCCTGGCTCAAGCATCTCTTTTTCATATAATTTCTTGTCACCTCTTTACAAACAACTCCTCCCAACTTACCTATGTTTATAGTTTTCAGTGAATACCTTGATGTTCTTCGTATATTTGGATCAAAATTACACCTTCTGTCCAAATGACCATAATGAAGTCATTATTCCATAGCTAACACACCGGCCAACAACTATCTAATTTGCTCTGGCATCGTGTTTTCTAAGCGATCGTAATTTAGTGTTTAAATTGATTTTTTTTCTAAAAATCTCTTCACACACTCACGCATCTGAGTGCTGGACCACCGCTAAAGTGGCATGGAACAGACATTCAAATCCATAAATGCTCGTAGAGTCTTCAAGAGTATTTCATGGAATCTTACAGTTACCACGTTGAAGGGGATTATAATTCAGAAGTTTATAGATTTTGCAAATTTCTAAATTTTAATTTTAATTCAATATTATTATTCATATAATTAGATAATTCATATATTTATTCATATAATTAAATGAGAATTAGTTTTCATTGACTTTTAATTAATTATTTTTTGGTTAGCTGCTGCCAACATATCACAACTAATTTCATTAGGAAAACGGTAGATAGTCAGGATTGATTTCTTATTTTTGAAAAATCAGAAATTTATCAGATTTTAGCAAATATTTATAGATAGGGTTTTAATAAATCGTTACTTTTTCATGCATTATAGGTTTGCTTAAACGAGTATATTCGCTTATTCTTATGCATCTGTAAGTCTTGTGATATCTTTATTTATAGTGGTTCTTCGATCAAGTTCTGCGATCAGTTGAAACTCCCTTAATGACCAGCGCACAATAACTTTTGTTTGTAAATATGTTTTCAAAGTTTTCTACGAGAGTGAGTGAGATGACTAGATTTAGATCTCACTCACTCTCATTGAAATGTCAAAAACATGTTTTCAAAACAAATGTTATTGTGCGCTAGGCATAAGGATGTCTCTACTGAAAAATAAATCTGCCAGATTTTTTATTGTATTTAAAAACGTTATCTACTCAATATAAGAAATACCAACAATAGTGTTAGTATATTCTATAAAACTTATAAGAGAATTTAATATAGCAACAAAGCAATGTAGGCTAAATATTCTCCGGGCATCTGCCAGAATGCTTGGTAATTCATTTCTTCTTGCTTTTTTTCTTTTATCCATTTAAAACAGTGATAAAATCTAAAAATTACACGTTAGAAATAATTTTAAATTATTTGATTGTACCCTCCATTAAATAATTACTATTATTTAAGAAGCATAGAATTAGAGCAAAATAAAGTCAAATAGTGCTCAGTGAGAGATTTTTATTTCGGAAGAGAGATTTAAAATCGAAATATCATCATTTAATTGGCTTAAATAGAAGTTAAAGGATTAGTTTCTCTTTCAACCCGTACATTAATCCTAATAGCGCTAAATAGCGAGATATTTTCAATGCCAAAGAATTGTGCTATAAGGTCATAATCTTTTCTAATAGATTTAAATTAAGTTGACTTTTGATCTTCGAAATGCTGACTTCTGACCTGGTGCTTCACCTTTTGATATGAATAGCCCTCTATTTCGTTGAGAGAGTGATGTTATGATGGGAGGAATTGGTTCCACTACACTTAAATGTATTTTGTTTCGTTCCATTCCTGCTCTTGTTTGTTTATCTTCTTCCATATCACATAAAATATCTGTCTTTTGTTTTTATTCCTGTATTTTTTTATTCCCTCGCACCTCTTCACATTATTTTAGTGGCCTTTTTCTTCCGTTTTCATGGTAAAATTCGGGGAGCGAAAGATGTCTCCATGGTGATCCACCATATGCTCCTGAAGTGGGTGGCACTTTCTGTTAATGATCATCGTTGTAGTATCGCTAAATCATTCATCCCACTGCCCCCCTCGGGTTCCTCATCACATTGAAGAAATATCACACTATTTGACACTTTACATATGTATATAAAATTATAGCGAAAAGCACGAGATAAGATCGGGTGATTGCACCAATGGGATGTTGGCTTAACATATTGGACCATGGCGGAATGTGTGGGAAAGTATGTGCCACGGAACATTTCCTGGGTTAACAGACCGATTTAAAGAAGTGGGATCGCGATGCATGAGGAGTTATGTCAACGTGCAATTAATAAATGCGCGATGTGTTTGCTCAAAGAATATTTTCGCCAAATTGATTGTCTGCATGGATATGATTAATGAATTGGCGCATATTTTTTTTCATCATGGCATTTTTAGTTAAAATCCACAGCTATTGCAATCATATAAAATATTGGTATTTTAAAATTCAGATTTAACTTAGGAATATGTAGGGTCGAAGGAACACCTCTTCGACAGGGAACCCATATTGACACTTTTGTCAAAATCTTGAAATTTATTTTAAGTATCTAATAAAATGTAAATAATATGACGTTTTTTCCTTAATCTACGTTTTATGATAAGGATAGATGTTCAAATGTTGTATTCCAAATGGTACAGAGACAGAGTAGGGTGTCAATAGGTCCTGACACGAGTTCTTAAAGTGTTAATAGGCGTTCCTTTCACACTATATTTCGTAGTGATAACAAAAGATGGTTTGGTATAATCATTCCCAGCGAGCACCAAATGATAACCGATTTCAGTTCAGCTGAAAACATAAGTATTTTCAGCTGAAATTTTGGTAACCTTAAAATGACACTCCCGAGGCAGAGCCATTTCCATTTTTTTAGCACTTTTTGTTCTAGAACTGCTGACTGGTCAGCATATTTTTGCTGATCGACTCAACAAAAATACTGAAAACGCTGCCCTTTTCAAGCTAACTGTATTCTCTGAGTTGCGAAAAAATTTAAAATTATAACTTTTTATATTATTTTTGTTAATGAATTTTGGCAGGGCACCGTAAAAACTTGTAGTCGATACTTCTAGCTCATGAGTAGATCTATGTGAAAAATATAATAAGAATAAGAGTGTTTTACTATTATAAGTTTACAAAAATAAAAATTCATTAGAAAATAATTTTGAACGAGAGATTATCTCGTTAACAAACTACGGTAATCCATTATTTTATCATAACCAATATATACACAAATAAGTATTATAAAAAGTTAATTTCTTTTAAAACGAATGCAATGTTTATGGATATATTTTTTATTATTGTTTCACATGAAAATTAGTCTTCACATTTACAATAATTAAGCTTGTTTTAGCTTATTCCATTGAAAAATCATTTTGTGAATTAAATCAAATGAAATCGTAATTAATTACAGAACAAACCTTTTCAAACATATTTTGAAAAGGTCGTTCATATAGTATTAGGCCTACAAAATATCAAAAATTGCAAAGTCGTCGTAAACTAGATATCATATGAAAACGTAAATAAGTATAGATTTATTTAAAAGAAGTTAATTGTCTTACAAAAAAAGCGAGGCAAGCGTCCCCACTTTACTACATTCTTAAACTCTTGATTTCAATACTGTACCCCATAAGTAGTTTTAATAACTCATTTACATAGAGTAAATAAAATTTCATAGAGGTCCAAGTAATGAAATTCGCGAATTTCACATAGTTTTTTTAGTGTTATTTTATTAAATGTTTACCGGGCTACAATCGAATTAAAGCGACACAATGATAAAAAATAATAAAATAATTAATAATTTTTTTTACTAATTCATAATGGGTTCCTAATCACTTCATAATCAGTTTGAACCGATTCAGACATATCAGAGATTTCAAGACCTATCCAACAGCGCCAAATTTGCTAAAATCGGTCGAGAAATACCCCTTTTATAACATTTTCAAACTTTGATTTTCAAAAAAAAAAAAAAAACATTATAAGGACTAAGTCAATAGCATCTTGTATGTGAACAAAATCTGTCAAAAAAATTCCTAAAATCTAGTAATTAGTTCTTCCTTTTACGACCTAAAAACTCTAAAAAGGATTTTTTTGTTCCCCCCCCCCCCTTCAATCCCCTTGCTCAGTTCTTAGGCCTTAGGCCTATTTTGATCGATATCCTATCCAATAAAATACATAAAAAGGATCAAACTGTCAATAACTTAAAAAATAAATAATCAATAATTAATCGAAACGGACTACAACAAACTTAGTCCGTTTCCGTTATAAGGACAAAGTCAATAGCATTTTGTATGAATGAAATGTGCTTCAAAACAATTTCTAAAGTCTAGGACCTAAAAAGGATAACTTGTACTGAGAGAAATCCGAAAAAGTTAAAATAACATACCGGAAATGTTAATTTTACCCTGCATTTTTGATCCGAAATAAGTGTAAATATTATGCTTTTTAGGTGTATTATGGGTTAAAGTTACCCTTTTTCATGTTAATTTAACACTTAAAAAGGTGTAAAATTAACATTAAAAAATGTTGATGTATTAGGTGTGATTCCTTCATAATCACACCTATTTTTACACCTAAAAAGTGTTAAAATTACGAGGAAAAAAGTTTAATCAAACCCCTTTTTTTCTCAGTGTGGAAAGTATTTGAATTAGAGACACTTGCATCATAGACCAAGTGATATATAGTAAGGCCATGTAACTCCGACGATTGCAAAACTCGGATGCCGCGACCGATTTAACTCCGATACATCCACTTAAAATATAATTTATATTTTTAATTCTGTAATTAATTACTGAAGTATCATAATATAACTATTCTACTTTAAGAAAAACCAAAAATTATATTCTTATCGGTTTAGTAAGTGGGTAAAAGAAATATTTTTTAAGCTCGGGTCAGCTGGGTTGTGTACTAAAAATTTAATTTCTGAGAAAATTTTGCTGTTGACAGCTCGTCGCTGGAAAAAGTTTAGTGTTTTTTCTATATAATAAAACATTATTTGCAATCAAAATTATTAATAAAAGTTAGTGTAGTTATTGATCTACAAGGTGAGTAAGAGTTTATTGATAATATATTAATAATTCATACAGAAATAAGTGATTTTTGTGAATGTTTACATTTCGATGCATGTCGGATGCGGTGAAAGTCAATGTTTTGGTTCAGAATTTGCATTGTTCAGGACTCTTTTTCTGTTTCAGATGCCAAAGGGAACAAAAGAAAAGACCTATAAGGACAAGCCCGACTCTAAGGAAGGTATTAGGAATGCCTTGCAGTGTGTACGAGATGGTTCTACCATAGCATATGCATCCAAAACATTTAATGTCCCAAGAACAACACTGCACAACAAATTGACTGGCAGATACCCGGAAGAGTGCCCCAATGGCAGGCCAACAATTCTTTCAAAAGAACAGGAAAAAGAACTTGTCAAATGGATCCTGGGATGTGCGGATGGCTGGCATCCCATCGGGAAGGAACAAGTTCTGGACAGAGTTAAACTCATCTGTGAGGTCTACAAAATTCCAAACCATTTTACAGCTGGAAGACCCGGAGACGTTTAGTTCAGGAATTTTCTTAAGCGTCATCCAGAGCTCAGCATGCGCAAGCCAAAATCCTTCTCATTGGAAAGAGCTACTGTTACTGCTGAAGACCTCACGGAATGGTTTCAGAATTGTCTTAAATATTTCACAGAACACAACCTTCTGAGCATTTCACCAGACCGTGTTTTTAATTGCGACGAAAGTGCCTTCTTTTTGACACCGGAAGATGGAAATGTCCTGTCCAGGAGAGGTTCACGTGTAGTTCCATCTCTTAAAAATTCAGGACCGAAGCAATGTATCACAGTACTCCTCAGGGTGTCAGCTACTGGCGAACTTGCTCCTCCAATGGCTGTTCATAAAACTGACATTACTCCAAAAATTGCCATTCACAACGCAGAAGGATGGAAAATGGGAACGTCACCACAGAATGGCTGGATGGATGGGCCACTTTTCTATGCTGGTCTTTATTTCCCGAAAATTGTTTTCCAACATTCAGAGGAGTCCATTATCAATAACCAGCACGATCAGGCCACCGACAATAATCCTTCAAATGATCCAGTCATCCCTGGAAACCAACTCTCTGCAACTTCTGAGACTCAACCGATCTTCGACACACTAAAACAATGCTATTTCTGGCCAGGAGAAATTCCAAAACGTCGTCAGAAGAAGAGGGTCAAAGCCAGCAATGTCAAACACCAGTATATTGTATCTTCCGAGGAAATTATCGCGGAACAGGAGGAAAAATTGAGGCAGGATTTACAAAAAAAGAAAGAAATTGCTGAACGGAAGTTGACCAGAGAGAGGAACAAAAATATAAGGGCAGAAGAAAAGGAGATAAAACTAAAGGAGAAAAACATGGTAAAGGAAAAGGCTCAAATGCCAATTGAAGCTGAAAAGAAAAAACGTGGAAGGAAGTCAGCCAAGAAAACCGAGGAAAAATCAAAGAATTGAGTGCAATCTTAAAATAAATAAAAATATATATAATTAAATAATAAATTAATGAAATGAATTGATGGAATAAAACTCTAAAAAATGTTTTTGAAATAATATCTTCTCATTTTTATGCATTAAACTTTTCCTTAAAATGAGCATCCGAGTTTGATCGAATTCAACGGAGTTACATAAAAGCGTCGCAGTAACATTCTTGCGCATATATTAATATTATCGTAATTTTATTAATTTTCATCAATATTATTGCTAAAATTCTATTTCTATTATGATTCTAAATTAAACAAAGAATAATTCTATTGATTTGGAATGGCGAAAAAAATATTTCATCAATCCAAAAACAAGCATTAAAGTCGCACTCAATGAAAAGTATCCGGATTACCTCTCTTTACTATAGTATTTAATACCTTGCATGGCTGCATGGGTACTCAATGGGTCAAGTGGTAGAGCATTCGCTCTATGATGCAAGTGTCCCGGGTTCGAAACCCCTTTAGGTCACCAGGAATTTTCCTGGCGTTAAAGGTGTTTGGATTGCATCCAGTCAGCTTTACTGCACTTGATTCCACGGGCATGGGACTGACAACATCATTCCGTATAAGAAAAAATAATAATGCATGTCTAGAAATCCCCTTGTGGGAAGGCCTAGTTCCTTCATGGAATGTTGTGCCAGCATAATATTATATATATTACGGCTGAAGGACATGAGTCATTTTTTTAGTGCTCGAACTTCACGGAGAGAACAGTATATAATATTTAAATTTCAAATTGCTATCATAAAAATCACACCTTCAATGAGCTTATGATATTTCTCATTGGCATATTGTATGGCTTGGCTGTCATGGAGTGTTTTGTATAAAAGACCAACTGGAACAATTATTATTTGTAACAGAAACATCTCGATGCGATATTAATTGCTGTCTCAGAATAGCTGCACAAGAGATAAGCACGATGAAGTCTCTCAGTATTAAATATTTTATATATTATTGAAAGCAAGTTACCCGTGAAATGATCACCAGTTGTAATTAATTTCCTCTCTTCAGTGACCATGGTTGATGGTTGGGGAAAAACACACAACCATACAGACGGAAGCCGCCAAACTGTGGGCAGCAACTCCAGAGTTGCTTCCCGTCCAGGAGACTCTTCGCTCAAAGAGATGGTGATTAACGCTGTGTTGTTAATCGTGTTCTCATTCCGCGCCTCTTAATTACAGTTTCGGCTAACGAACGACAGAATTGCTCCGCCTTCGAAACTTACACGTAATAATCATCATTCGGCATCGAGATAGAGTAGGAATAAAGGTTCCTTCCTCTACTCATTCTTCCTCCTGCTCATCTTTTTTTTTTATTTCTTCACTTTCTGCCGTCCATTTGAATTTGTATCAAAACATCTTTAGCATAGCGTACAACAAACACGCTACTTCCAACCAAGTATCTCTCACGCCGCTAATTATACTGTTCCACCCGAAATATCCACCAATTACACTTAACAAAAGAGACGAGATAATTGATTGTGTTGGGTGGTAGAGGCAATAAATACCCATATTACCGTGCCGAGGTGCTAATTAGGTGTGTGATAAACAGCCACAGTAACTATTCTCACTTTCACCTACCGGATCAGCTACCAAATCATATACCTGAGATGGTGAAATATTCTTTAGATCATCACCATCATCAGCCATTGACACGATCCTCAAACGGAAATTACTATCGCAATTATATTATGGTTTATTTATTAATAGGCCTATAAATCTCCCCAAATTTGTTATTTATGTTGCTTTGAAATATCTCGTAACTCCCACAGTTTATTTATTACATATATTTTTTTGGATGAATAGTTCAGGGGAATGAAAAATAATTTTTCATAGCAAGGATCAACATTGATTTGTCAAGACATGGCATAAATTATCACCTCAAGCATCCTCGAAAGTATCATGCAGATGATAAAACGTGGAAATGCTGTAAGGATTCGTGAGACAGTGGTACTCCTGAAATTATCTTCGAAGCATGAAACTATTTTAATCTTCGTGCTGGATTCTTCAGCATTTATTTCTTTCCTTCGGTAAAGCGTTTATGAAATTATTAAATATCTGTTTAATTGCTTTATTTTACAATATGTGACCTAGAAGATCTTTAAAGATATTTACCGATGTTCACAGGGTGTTTTAATGAGATTTAATGTCTTTTAGCTTATGCCGAGAGATGAATTATTCAGAAAATGATGGAAATATCATATGAACAATATTTTGTTTATAATTTTACGTAAAGCCGTCTCAAAGTTTAACGTAAATACCGTCGTTTAAAAGTAGGTTTTGAAATAAATTTTCTACCTGTTAAAAACTTTGACTAGAGAATAAAGGAAGAGAAGAACAAGATCAAAATTCCATGGTACTTTTCTCCCATATGTTTTCATATTGATATACTTTCATTGTAAATTCTAGTTAAATAAGATAAAATGAATTCGTCACATAATAAGTAAATAAAAATAATAAAAATTGTAGGTACACTGAGAAAAGAAAGAGGCTGCGATTAACTTTTTTCGTCATTACTTTAACACTTTTTGGGTGTAAAAATATATCAACATTTTTTAATGTTAATTTTACACCTTCTTAAGGGTAAAATTAACATGAAAAAAGGCTAATTTAACCCCTAATACACCTAAAAAGGGTAATATTTATACCGATTTCGGATCAATACTGCAGGGTAAAATTAACATTTTCGGAATGTTATTTTAACTTTTTCGGATTTCTCTCAGTGTACAGCTTTCTATTGAGGAACTAGGCCTTCTCATGTAAGGGTGATTTTTGGGACATATTTTTTTTCCTCATACAAGTATGGGGTTGTCAGTTTCATGTGACTTCATGTGACTTCTGTGGAATCAAGTCTATTGAAGCTCACAGGATGTATAATAATTCGAACAACTTTGATGCCAGAAAAAAATCCTGGTGACTAAAGGGGATTCGAACCCAGGGCGGAACACTTCTGTCCCTTCTATTACTTTCCATATACTTAAACTATTGCAATGTCGGCCAAAATCCCGAAAGGCCTAAATTCCGAAAAGCCTAAATCTCGAAAAGCTAAAATCCCGAAAAGCCAAAATCCCAAAAAGCGTAACTATACGGAGGATAATGCATAGGACAATTTCTCTTTCTCTCCAACAAGCGCAGGTGCAATCATGGGATATAGCTATGATATTTTTAAGAATTCGGGATTTTGGCTTTCGGGGTTTGAACCTATTCGGGACTTTGATCCCTTTGGCCCATTCAGTTATTTTTTGGCTACTCCGGATTTCGACTTTTGGCTTAAGTCGTAAGTGTGTCTAGGGCATAATATTCACTCTTTCTAAATGAATTGTATCTTATCGAGGCTTATTGACTGAGTGATGTGTTTGATAAATTATGGTTTCAAATTCCTGTAGTAAATTATACTCAGGTTCACTGTTCTACAAGTTTTTAAGCATGAAGTTATATAGATTTATTTATAAAATAAAATTCTTGTAATTTTTATAGGTATTGCATGTACTCAACAAGGAATTTTGCATCCTCTTGTTGAGACATGAACTCCATACAAGAGTAATAAGAGCATTTTCTAAGAATGATACTTATGGGTTCCATAATTGTGTTGTTTCAAGTGAACGTTTACCGTCTGATTTAATCCTTTATACAAAATATCATTGAGTTGTAATCATGTTGATTTACCGTCTTTTAAATGGACCCCATCCCATCCCCACTTTGGGTGAAGATAGAAAAGGAGAAGAGAAGTAATACAGAAATTCAATCAGGGATGTTTTAAATATTCAGAAGAAAAATACCTTGATTAAAGTTTTCTTTATGCACTTCATTTTTCTTTATTCTTCACAAACCAACTGCCATAATAACATTTATAAGAACTTCAATCAAATTCCATGGAATTTGTACACTAAATAAACATTAATTTTCTGGGATGTTACTTTTATTATTGTTGTTTTAAGGTATATTCACTTTTCTCATGGGCATTACAAAGCCAAAAGTCAACATGATGATGTGACTTTCGACCCTCTTTAGTTTCTTCTTTTTTTTTTCAACGAAAAAAGATATCACCATTGATAGAGGATCTCAAATGTGTTGACTTTATTCTCCAAAGTTCCCTCCAACAATCATATAAATTTTCTTATAATTAATTTTACCCTTCTTTTATCTCAATCCTCACACTAAAGTTGGGTCTGAGAGTGCAGAAAAAACCACCTCACTTCACGAGGACTAAATGGATAATCATCATTTAGACTTAAAGATACCCATCATCTTCGATATTTTTCCTGAGCTGACTCTTGCTTTTTTCTCCGGCTGCCCTCAGTGGTTTAGTAGAGTTCAATTTGTGAAATTGAGTTGTTAGGCATAACTACCACTTATTTGATGGAGGTTGCGAGAAGAACACACAAGATGAATTTTGAGCAAGTCGACTGTGTATCTTCATCTGAGATGTTGGGATACACAGAAAGTGGATGGAAGTAGAGGAAGAAAATGGATTCTCATTGGCAAAAAGGTGATAATCGTTTAATTTAAAATGAAATTTAATTATAGTGCGCTTCAGTTTCAGTAGAAAAACTACCATACAGTAAACAACTGAGCACGTGCTGATATGCTTTTTTAGACACTTTTCGCTTGTACAGAAGTGGTAGGAACTTTGTCAAAACGGTCTCTAAACCGAACATTAAGTTTAATCATCATGGTTATTGTTTTCTACAGAATTATCTATTTTTAGCATTTTTGGCTTAAAATTATCAAAATCCTTAGAGTAGCTATGGGGAGGACGTTCGAATAAAAAATGTGTGCCTGTTTTTATATAAAATAATCTTCTTCAAATTGAATAAAATAAGTGTAACTGGTACTGATTTGTCGGATGATTCACGCACTTTTATAACCAATTGAATCACTTCACGTTTTTGTAATTGATAACTTGTTATCACCAATTACGTGAGGTCTACCAAAAAATCGGGAAAGATATTCTCTTCCTTTTTTGGAAGAACATTTTTCATAGCGGCTCTTGATGCTTGGACATCTAAAAAGAAAATTCAAGATGTAGGGTTGAATCACCACTTCTCGCCAGTGCCCTACTTCTCGCCACCTGTATTGAAATCGCTATTTTTCACGATTTATGAAATAAATGAGACGTAAAGTTATTTGTATTTTTATTGCTGCTACGTATAGAGTCGAAAAATAACAATTGTTCGTTTTGAATTTAAAATTTTGAGCATTTTTTAGAGCAATATTTTAAGTAAGTGCATCAATCCAATATTTCTTACTAAATATGACAAGTGCCATGAAATTTTCATCGACCAAATTTACGTTTTTGGATAAATAATCTGTAATACTTAAAAAATTTATTTAGTTTATTAATATTTGATTTAATATTATTTTTTAATGTAAAAATGAGGCATGGCGGAAAGTCGTAATGCTTTGAATTAATTTTACCACAAGTCACCATAGATTTTTAATAGGCGACGCTAACTTCACTTCGTAGATTCTCAGTTATCAAAACTGAGGTCCAATTTTTGAAACTCTCACTCGCACCCGCGAGCTCTTTAGTGGCCGAGAGAAATCCACTCGCACACCCTGTAGATTTAAATCCTTCTGTAACGACTTCTTCATAACATAAAGTACTCGTTGCACGTACTCAAGAATTTCCGGGGTGTGCGAGTCAATTTCTCTTGGCCACTAAAGAGCTCGCGGGTGCGAGTGAGAATTTCAAAAATTGGCCCTCTGTTTTGTTTATTTTCTGCAAGTCTAATAATCTGATTTCCCAAATACAAACCAAAGAAAATTCATTTAAAGTGAGTATCAATAAGGTGGTCATAAGGAAAAGGAAATGCTGAATGTATTCTTTGCATAATATTGCCCAAAAGTTTGGACGTTTCCAAGAGAAGTGGTATAAAGTGGCGACGAAGTGGTTATTTTTTCATTGTTAACAAAAATCAGTTTTTTAAGTAGTCCAGCATTAAATTGGAGTACTACCTTTTCGACAAATCTTGAGTTAATACATTTCAGTAACTTTGTGTCAAATTTGAGATATTTTATAATAAGGGGTCAAAAGTTATAATTCAATTAATATCATATTTTTCTAAAAGTAGCGATAAGTGGTTACTCCACCCTACTCACTATAAGAAAACCTCAGATTCGAGCTTTTCATTGATCATATAAATTAATTTTACACTATCTAGCACTGTACTTCATCACTAAACATTATTCACTCCAATTTTTAGCCAAAACGATCACCCTGAACATAAGAACTGTTCACCTGTTTTGTTTACACTCTCAAGAACAATTAAAAATACATGTGTTGAGGAAACTCAATTAAAATTCAATTTTTGAGATCGCTTCACTTTCTCCTTAGAAAATGTTCTAGCCTAGCGGCGTTAGGCTAGAACATTTTTTAACGGAACGGATGTAAGGTTTGAGGCTTCTATCTCTCATGGTTTCCGAGATAACCGTCCTTAAAATTTATAGATTACCATATTACACTGTGCAACAAAATTTTCTCGAATTCTTTCAAATGACCGATATTTTTGAGTTCCTTGGTGTTCCCTGAAGATATAACACAAAGAAAATCATGGTCTATTACGCAGAGTTTTTGATTACACTGTGCAACAATTTCAAACTTTTTTTTTGTCCCTGGGTTCTTATGCTATTTTTTCAAAAACGGATAAAAATCTGCTGAACTTTTATTTCTTACTTTGTAATGCCCGATAAATCCCCTGAACAAATGGTTCGCAAAACCAGGGGCGCTCCCAAAATGTCAAAAACATCGAAAGCAACTGATAAAAATATCGTAGGACTTTTAACAATCTGTTTTAATAGAGAATCATTTTTCGATGTACCCTAGCAATAGAAAAAAAACGAGCACTAGCATGAGAACCCAGGGACAAAATCATCGTTGCACAGTGTTATTATTTCAAAAAAGACTGAAAATCTTTAAAATTTTGAAATGGATAGAAATATTTTAATTTTAATACCAGTATGTTTCATCGCAGTTTTTGAACGTAAACTTTTGTAGCATGTTATAAAAATCACCATAATATCGATATCTAAGGAAGATTTATAGAGAATGACATACGGAAAATATTCTCAGAAAAATCTATCCCCTATTTCTTAATTGTTCCTGCAATTACCAAGGCTTTCCTCTAATCTTTAAATACATTTTAAATCAAAGGACATGTTTCTTGAGCGTGAAAACTCTCCTTGAAAAAAGATCTAAGATCTCTGGAGATCATACACGTCATCCGACAAGCTGATACATTTCCCTTAATTGACCTGCTACAAATACTATGTCTAGTAAATTATGAAAGCAAATTAGCGTTATTTCGGAAATAAGAACCCCCTCGAGTTTGCTCACAAACCGAATTTTTAATAACAGAATTACACCTTTATAGAGTGATCTAGGTTCATCATTGGTTTTTCCACTCTATAATTTTTCGGCCCCTATTTTGTGGGCGCAATACTTTTAATATGTCCCTATTAGAGCGCCTTCATATTTTAACGCTTTAAGATTTAACCTTCTCAATTTTCGCCGCCCCTATTTTTTTAGGCGTTCTAATTTAAATGTCCTAATTTTTAAATATTCCCAATTTCATACGCTATTATTTTTTTCTTTCTAATTGTTTAGAGTATAGGAGCTCTAATTTTATAATTGCTTATATTTAAAGCGCCTACACTTTATAATACTTTCAGTTTTTAGTCTCCCTAAGTTTGTGGTTGCCTTAAGGCACCCCTAATTTTTACGGCGCCCGGGGCGATTGCCCCTTTTGCCCCCGCCAGGGTACGCCTATGCCTAGCGCATCCTCTTCGTAAGTTTAGCTCTGTGTGACAATTTGTGGTTCGAGATGCAATCCAACCCCGTCCGATCGGTCTCAAACTTTATCCATTTTAATCAATTTACATGAGATTCGAGATAAGATTCATACATGAGCACTAATGTCCTAAGGTTGAAGTATAATATTTTCAACCCAAATTGAAGTTTTTATTACTTCTTTTTTTTTATAGGTGCATTGTTTGAAACATTGAAAAATTGTTAATAATTTTTATTTTATCAAAAATTATTATAAATAAGTTAAAATAATAAAAATAGAAGGTATTTTGAAGATTTTGATTATAATTTGGAACACTTTATTGAAATTTGTAATAGATTTCTCCTGCTCTTCCGGAAGTATTCTAGGGATAAAACCAATAGCTTTTCATTCATAGAGGTAATACTTATTAGTTTCTTTAGGCATTCTATATTCTAGAAATTTAAATATTTAAAAATTTATAGAATTTCGAGAAACAAAACAACTGTCCAAGTCCAAACATAACATAATTACAAATCAGGCTTGTACTCGTTGTAAAGGTCTTGGAATTTCCGATAATACTGAACCGGTTCATAACCGATAATTATTTTTCATTCGACGTTCAATTATATTAAACTTGAGGTGTATTGTGGGCAATATGTATATATGTTGAGTGATTTATAAATCGTTTCAAATCGGTTTGTGAATCGGTAATGAACTGGTTATGAACCGATAAGTAATTTTTGTCCAAAATCAATTCTATTTCTCTTAGAACTAATTTGGGGTACCTTTTGAGTGATTTATGAATCGGTATGAATCGGGTTAGGTTATGAGTTCGAGCACTTCACAAAGTTTTTGATGCTTTGCCACCCCTCTATTGTTCGAAATTTCATTATTATTTCTTTTTTTGTATTCTTCTTTTTCTCCCCACACCATTGTAAGGGGTTGCTCTATTTGAATTGAATTGAATTGAAAACTAAAAACAGAAGTTCAAGCTTTTAATGAAAGTTACTTAATACCACACCTATATTGCTTTAACGCTATTTTGAAACAATGTTGAAAATTGAAAGCCTGTAAAATCAAGTTTGATATCCTTATAGAGAAATAGATATTGACAAAAACATTAAAAAATACATAATTTATGGATTAAAATAAATGACCATATTTGGAAGTTAAAGCATCAGCTGAATATGGGAAATATAAGTAAAATTAACTGCAATTTGGGTAATGAAATCCGACACTGATTTACGATGTGACAAATATCGATTTACAATTGTATAATAATTACTAACCGCATAAAAAAGTGCCTTACTTCTTACGCGACTACCAATCTGAGAAAACGAAAAGTATCTCTTGCCTTGCACAACTTCGCGGTTTTAACTTTGATGTGGCTTATGAAAGGCAAAGAAATTGTAGAGTTGAGATCTACATTAATGAAATTCTTCTGACATTTCTCAATTAATTCAATTAACTTTGTATCAATATGTATATCAAGTTACCATAGCGGGATGATGAGGAATTTACATTTATTTTAATAAAAGAAGTGAACCACTTGAGTGGAAACGCGCTCTACCACCGATTTTTATTGACCAAATCGCGAGTTGACTGCAAAAGAATATGGGAGAGATTTCTTTTTTCTCTTTCTCACCAATCGAGTGCTAAATAAATTTCTGTAATTTGTCATAAAGTTAAGAATGTGCATTATGTATAAACGGATGGTAATTTATTACATTTAAATCACTGAATAGTCCCCACAAAGGTACAAAAGTTGTGAATTTTTAAATATTTAAACACACTAATCTGTATGACCTTGATAGAGACTTTTTTCGGGTTTCTTTTGACCATTTATTAGTGTATATGTAAATATTGTCATGGATGTTAATAATTTAGCCACTTAAGCTGCCAAGACACCTCTTTTTTTCTACACTTAATCCATTATTATAAACGATTAGGCGAATGTCTGGCTCAATAGAGTGCAATTTTCCATCAGTTTCCTGTGTGTCTCATTCTCATCCCGCACAATCAATAATAATCAAGTATTTGATTCTTCGATGGAGCTTTAATGATCTAACATATAACATATCTATATACTGAGAGTTGACTTAATTTGCTATTTTGTTTTAAATTTTTCCAAATAATCCGATTGAATGAGAAACGATGTCCATCTTTTTTTATCCTTTTCTAAATTTTTTGGTTATTGATTTCATAATCCAAATTGCTCGTGAATTGATGATGATGACCTTTATGGTTAAAATTTCTCATGGCATTGATCTGTCTAGCTTATATTTATTGTCCTGTTAGTGGGTAAGAGGTTAAACAGTAAGAGATTATGACTTTGATTCTTTGGAGACAACTCTTTTACAAATAGACTTTTGTATACAAAATGTAACCTTAATTTACCTTATCTTTATTAAGGAAAAACATAAGCTTTTTTACTGCTCGAGCTCAAAGAGAGAGCAGCTATATAATCGTCTTTTTTTCAACTTGTCACTGTCCTGGAGCTTAAAAGGTAAGAGATATCGACATCCGGTCTTCGATGATCCTTAATAAAAAAAAATATCTTCAGACGGTTTTTTTCTTTTCAAAACTATGTTTTTGCGTGTTTTATCAAAAAGATGTTCGGGTTCAATCCCAAGGCGATTCTGAATTTGAATCATCCACCTTGTCCTATGTCTGCCTCGAGGTGGACGCCTTCTCACAATGGCTTGCATAGCTTTTCTGGGGAATCTTATGATTTTCCACATTTAAAAATTAATAAATACTATTGGCGGCATTACATGTGGCCTGTTTCTACTTATGGACTCCTCGCAAAAAACTTCACCATTCGTCACAAAATGATTTTAAAAAGCTACAAAATTAACACTAAATGTACCAAACTCGGTCAAATTCACCAGCTTAAAATACTTTTAAAATTAATACTTGTTTAAACGGTACAATCTCGCTATCAAACTTATGAATTTCATAAAATATGCATGTAATCTATTTTTCAGTTTTTATATTTTATTTTTTTTCTCTTTTCGAAGTAATATTTGTTGAGGTCACACCTATCGCGGTGTGTTATTTGACCGAGCGCGCTAGGCAAAACGACCAAAAACGGTCGGTAGGTTTAGTATGAAAAATATTTATAGTAAGGTGGGGTAACCGCATTGTTTTCCGTAGAGTGCTACTTAAACGCTTATTTTTGGACTGATGAAATTCTTTTTTACTTCTTCTAAATTCATAGAATTGTTCACAGTTTCCTTCAAAAACATAATATAAAAAAAATTATCAAAAATATTAAAGGAAATTTATAAAAAAATGATAATTCTGAAATAAGTTAGTATTCACTAAGTGGATCGCCTCTTTGCTAATTGGATCAAATGGTCTTTTAATTAGATCACTCAATTTACAAGCATATTAAAACGAGAAAATAATTTTTTATTACATTTTTAAAATTTTTATTGTATTATTTCATTTTTATTTAACACTAAACCTACCGACCGTTTTTGGTCGCTTTTTGGTCAAATTACAAGCCGCAACAAATTTGTCTTGGAAAAGAGAAAAAAATTAAAATATAAACACTGAAAAATATATTACAAGCATATTTTAAGAAATAAAGTTCGATAGCAACATTGTATCGTTTAAATATATGTTAATTTTAAACCGGTCAACTTGACCGGGTCTTGGTAGGTTTAGTGCGTTTAGTGTTAATGTCAACGGCAATCTTTGGTGTAATATCAGTTTTATGAACAACCATTGGAGAAACAAGTTGGGCGGTAGCAGACACCATGAAGGGTGTTGTGGCACGTTCCTTCGGTCCAGAATTTTTAAGAACTGGCATAACGCGTGAACCTCTTTCCTGGCCAATACATTTCCATCCTATGGTGTCAAGAAAAACGGACTTTCGTCGAAATTAAAAACCCGGTCTAGTGAAATGGTCAGCAGATCGTGTTTTGTGAAATATTCTCGACAATTCTGAAACCATTCCGTGAGATCTTCAGCAGTAACCACAGCCTTTTCCAATGAGAAGGACTTTGGCTTGCGTATGCTGAGCTCTGGATGACGCTTGAGAAAATTCCTGAAACAACCATCTCCAGGCCTTCCATCTGTAAAATAGTTTGGAATTTTGAAGGTCTCGCAGATGATTTTGACGCTGTTCAGAATTTGGTCCTAGCCGATGGGATGCCAACCATCCGCACATTCCAGGATCTACGTGACAAGTTCTTCTTCTTCTTCGTTTGTAAGCCTCATTGGCCTGCCATTGGGGCACTCTTCCGGATATCTGCCAGACAATTTGTTGTACAATGTCGCCCTTGGTACATCAGATATTTTGGATGCATAGGTTATGGTAGAACCATCTCGTACACACTTCAAGGCATTCTTTAGAATTTCCTTAGTCAGTTTTGTTCTTAGGAATCTTTTCCTTTGTTCCCTTCGGCATCTGAAATATAAAAAAAAACAGTGGTGAACAATGCGATTCCCGGAAAGAAATATTGATTTGCGAGGCGCCCATTTCTATAACAAAGGACTTACTATAATGAAAATATTATTATTTTTTTTAATGTTTCTTTTAAGAATCTATCTAAATATTTTGAATTATTGTCAAAGGATAATTTAATAAAATGTAAGTAATATGACGAGTAAAAATAAAAGGATCAAATTGGATCATAGTTCATCATTTTCAAAACGATGGATCATTGTTTGATCCTTTAAAAGGATCTCTAGTGTCTCTTGGAATTTTGTATGTAAATTTATCACGGTAAATTATATTTTATCGCAAACTTACTACTCATATCATATTTCTCTCATCTGAGCGAACACCCAAAGATGACTTTTTCATTGTTTTTATTCGTTTATTCCGGAATTAAATGAGTGTCAAAACATTGGTACTTTCAAAGGATTTCCAGCGATCCTTTTATTTTCACCAGTGGTGCTTGTTCTATAAAGAGAGATGCTCAAAATTTTATATCCCAAATAGTATTGAAAATTTCAAATAGGCATGTCAGGAGAAATGCTTAAAAAGTCAATTGGTGATGCAATTTTCCTCCCAGAAACTGTCTCTTCTTGTACTTTCAGAATTGAAAAAAAGTTTACATCAAGAACCCAAACTAGAAATTACCCCATCCTACCCTAATATTCTTACATAGTAATTCTATATCTGTGAGTATTGTCAACTCTGAAAATTTTTAAACATTTATGTTATGAATTTATTCTAATATTTAAAATGTGTGTTTCATGCTTGTGTTTTTCTTTTATCTGTATTCACCAGCCATTACAAAATTATATTTTTGGTGTGTCGTGCTAAAAGAATTCATGAGCATTTCAGATCAATAGAAAATAGTACTCAGGTAGTGATCCCCCATAATTTTCTCACCTTTCTACCGTGTATAACTTTTTTCGCTCTTTTTGCTTATTTTCATTGTCAAAGGACCGAAACTAATACGGATCGGAAATGAAGCTGAGGCACATCAATGTACGATGCATAAAATGAAGAAGTGAACACAAAAGAGTTTAGAATTCCTATGAAAGGCGATTAGGATTCTTTTATGCGTTTTTCAATGGAATTTTCGGGGTGCTTTTAGTGCCTTCAACTCACCCAATATCTTTAATCTCTTAACATTGTCACAAAACATCTCTAATGGATTTTTGCAAAAGCTATATATAGACAAATGAAAGAGATTTGTTCTGAAATACATCAGAATTATTCATTGTCACATAGTAAATTATGGTATTGAAAGTATAATAATAATACCCAGTTTTTTGCATTTTTGAAAAATGCAAGAGGCAACAACTTCCAAAGATTAAACATTCAAAATAAAGACTTTAACAGTTTCTAATATTATAAAAATTATTCATTATAAGATTTACACTTAAATACCCGCAATAATTTCTTTGCAGTTAATTTATTAACAAAGGTAGAAATTAGAAAAAATTGGTCAAATCCAAATATAATAAAAAGTATCATTTTCAAAGACGCGAGTTGTTGGTTCTGTGTAACAACAATAAAAATTATGTCCAATTCTTTGAGATGGCCCAAAGAAGAAATGAATCTAATAATCTTTACTTCTTCATCATCATATCTTCTCTATTCTCATATTTAGTTAAATTCTGTGTGGTAGAAAAAAAACCGTGATTCTTGTGTTAGTTTACAGTAACTAATATTTATTGATAAAAGGTGGTTGAATATGCCGCATTTTAGTTGTGACCATCACGATCAATGGTATAAAAAAAATATGAATAAGGAGTATAAAATGAGAAAAAAAAGAAAAAGAAAAAAAAAAGTTTGACTGAAAGAAAAAGTCGTGAGCATGTCTAACAATATTACGAAATAAATAATATTTTGGTATTTCCTCTCCTCTGCAATGGTTCTCGTTTCACTCTAGTTCTTGGCTGAGCCCCCCTTGGCCCTCCTTGTTTTTTTTTGGGTAGAGTCTCGGAAGAGGTTGAAGATAATCCGTTCCAAGGTGAAATTTCTTATTCTTAAGCCACCTCTTGAGATCGTCGCGCTGTGGCGTTTCAGTGATCAAAAGATATTCCTCTCTTGGTCATCTTCACGGTGTCTTTAGTGTGTTTGTTAAATGGGCAGAAATCATCCTATAGAGACGAATAGAATTATTGAGAAAGTAAACTTTATTGTGCGGACAAGGCCTTCATTGTAACAAAGTTTCTCTCCTTTTGCCCCATTCTTCACTGTCTTCCATCGTCTCAATCCTATGGCAAATTAAAACCCGTTTCATCCCGCGCTTTGTCCGGGAGAACTTGGACCACGAGGGAGCCTGACGGATTTCATCGATGACCATGCACTATTTAGTGTTTAACTTGTTAATACCTCTTGCGCCTGAAGAAGAATAAAAAAAAAAAGAAAAAAAAGAACAGGAAATTCAAATCTTTTTCGTTGATGAAGAATACTCTAGAAAAGAATTTCACATATTTTCCCATCAAAAATAAATTAAATTAAGAAAACTTGTATTCTTGTAAAAATTATTTATCTATAGTAACCATTATTTACAAAAGTATATTACTGGAAATCAGATTGAATTAAATACACCAAGATACATACTTTTATATTACTGAACAGTTTCCTCTGCTCAAAGTATATTGAATAGTGCAAAACATTACTTCAAGTATCGGATATGGTAATATATTTTCCGACATGAAAAGCTAAGTGAATTATGTACTTTAGAACAAATACCGATTTCCACAAATTTAATTTCATGTATAATTTATTAATTTTTCATATTCTTTATGAAATACACATTTTATTTTCTGAATATTAATTAAATAGTTAAATTAATTGTTTATGAAATATTAAAAATCTTAATTGCATTTCTTTTTGTTGCATATTCAGATAATATAAATTGTGAGATTCTTGAATTAATTTTTAAAAATAGTAGGAGCGGTCGAAATAAAAAGTCAGTTTAAAACATAATTTAAGGGCTCTTAAGGGGGCATCCTGAATTAGGAATCAAAAAGTGAACTGTTCTTCGCGTTTTTTTTTTTTTTTTTTGAAAACAAACAAACGACTAAGCTTCTTAAAATTTTTGACAAAGTTCTTAAATAAATGTTTTTAAAAAAGTATTAGGGTGGAGTAACTACTTATCGCCACTTTTAGGAAAAACTGAAATTAATTTAATTATAATTTTTAAACCCTTATTATAAAGTAACTTAAATTTGACACAAAGTTTTTTAGATATGTTGTCTATAGATATATCAGACTAATAGTCTCTCAATTTAACGGTGGATTACTTAAAAAAATATATATTTATTAAAAATTCAAAAATAACCACTTCTCGCCACGTACTTGAAAAGGCTCAAACTCATTTATTTTGGACAATACTATTAAAAAATACATTCAGCGTTGCTTTTTCTTTCTGATATCCTTTTTATCACTCGTATTATATAATTTTTCTTCGATTTAACTATAGGTGGCGAGAAGTGGGTCACTGGCGAGAAGTGGTGACACCACCCAACACTAGTAGTATTACACTAAAGAAGTAGAGACTTTCTTACTTCTTATTCGTAAGATGGCTGAAGTTACATCCTGTTCGAATTTCGAAGTCCTCAGTGCCAAAATGTGACGGTTTTCACATTGCTGCGAGGAAAAAAACAGAACAACGACGTTTACTGTTCTTGCCCCAGTATTTAATCACTCCATAATCACTGAGTAACTCTTTTTCCAGCTTTTTATTGTGATATTTGATAAATTTTCCCACCTTGTTCGAAAAGGAGAATGGTCAAATCCGGTCCCGGAATCGCCACGAACGGGACCTATGTCATTGGATAGACATTAGTATAGGTAACAACTTTTGTTCTAGGATCAATGTTCTAAACCATGGAGGAACAGTTCTAGAGCATAAAAACTATTTTTTAGAATGATGAAGAATGATCAAAAGTATATGGGCGCTGGCTCATCTTCATACAAAGATATAGAGTAGACGCATTTTGAAGATATTGATATAGGGTTGAGAAAAATGCCGAGACCCAGGACGATAAATGCTGGGAGTCCTTGTAAAAAAGGCCTTTATCCTTCCGAAAAATTGTTGTTTTGACTACGAATTATACAAGAACCGCTAAAATGATCTTGATGAAATTCGGTATAGGATCAGTGTATGTTTTAAACTTTTTATTTATGCATACCACCCCCTCCCTCCACCCTCCGTTCTGGTAGCCCTCATACAAAATGGGGGCACTTTACCTTATAACTCCTTTCTAAGAGGATGTAGAAAGCTGATATTCAACAAGAGAACAAAGCTTATGGAAGACACTTCAACCATGCATGTTAATCCCCTCCTCCACCACCCCTTCTAGTAATCCTATACAAAATGGGAACATTTTGACCTCTTTTCTGAGAAGAAGTAGTTTGTTTGTAAAAGAATGAGAAAAATGAATAACTAATAACGTTAACAATAATTTTCTAGATTTTATATGCATTTACAGACATCTAGTCGAGTTACAGCTTTCTGCCTCCCTTTAGAAAGGAATTCTAAGGTAAAATAGTCTTATTTTGTATGGGGGCTACCATAAGGGGTGATGGATGAAGAGTTTGGGCAGTATGGTTAAAAAGTCTTCTTTATGCCTTGTTACCATGCTGTATTTCAACTTTCTATCTTTTCTCAGAAAGGAGTTATAAGGTGAAATGCTCTCATTTTGTATGAGGGCTACCAGAAAGGGAGATAGATGGGGGAAATATTATACATGGTTTAAAAGTCTTCCCTAAGCTTTGTTCCCTTGTCGAATTTCAGCTTTCTACCTCCTCTTAGAAAGGAGTTATAGGGTAAAGTGCCCCCATTTTGTATGGGGGCTATCAGAATGGAGGGTGGGGGGAGGGGGTGGTATGCATAAATAAAAAGTTTAAAACATACACTGATCCTATACCGAATTTCATCAAGATCACTTTAGCCGTTCTTGCGTAATTCGTTGTCAAAACAGCGATTTATAGAAAGGATAAAGGCATTTTTACAAGGACTCCCAGCGTTTATGGTCCTGGGTCCCGGCAATTTTTCAATCTTATATCAGTACCTACAAAATGCGCCTACTCTCGTTTGTGGCGATTCCGGGACCAGCGCCCATATAGTTTTGACCATTCTCCTTTAGTATGAAAATTCGAAATTGAATTTCAATTCTTCGAACTTCAACGATTTTTTGTGCAAATAGAGTTTCATTTTCCTTTTATCCAAGATACTATTGCAGAATGAAAATCTACTTCTGTTTGAGCCTAATGTCTGGACTAGGTAACCTATAAAACATAGAGTAAAGTGGTACAAGTTGGACAATGATACAATTTGGACAGGGCTTTTTATGTTGATAAATATAGTACATCATTTTTATTTGTATATTTTTAATGCTTTAGTTTTATAATTTGGTTCCTTGTGCTTAAAAACAAATTTTGTACTGTATTTATCAAGAAAAAAAGCCATGTCCAACTTATACCGGCGAATTGTCCAACTTGTAACACTAATTCCAAATTATATCACTTTACCCTATCTAAAAATGAAGAAAATCGCACTACGCATATTCGAGAAGTCCCAAAAATATTGTTTTAGTTTGGAAGGGGAGGGGTAGCGGGAAAGTGAGGAACGTGTTACTGGTCCCAGGGTCACTGACGGAAGGGTGGTCCTCTGAAGTTCATCTATCGATTTAAGTAATATGAAAAGATTTTGTCGACCTTGATGTTCAGGCTACTCCCTTAAGATTGAGGAGATAATATTTTTTGACTTTGGCAATTTCTTAAGTATTTTTGTCCTACAATGTCTTGAAATTTTAAATGAATTGTACCTCTTCAGAAGTCACCGGCGGAAATCCAAAGGTTTTTCGATTTTTAAAATCCGCCTCCGTGTAATATACTGGTCAACACAACGTCAGGGTGGCCTCAACAAAATAGTGCCTGGGGTTCTTGAAAATGAATGAATAGAAATAGAGTCATTTTTAGTGTCTATCTTCCAGTTTGTTGTCACCTTTTTCTCAAAAATATATATATTTTTTTACCCAGACCAAACTGTCCCCTGAAATTTACCGCCAAATTGTCCAGAGTGTGAATGTATCATTAGATGAGATTCTTCTTCGGGAGTGTTAATTCTATGGTTGACATTTATTTCGCGAGGATTTATGGTCCATTGTGAATTTGCACATTGATTTTGGCCATCAAAAGGCACGCACATCAGTTAAAATTGTGTGGGTTTTACTCTGGGGGATTTCTTGTGATGTGGAATTTTTTGTCATTTTCTTGTGAGCCATTCAACACCCAGGAAGAATCTCTGTACCTTCATTTGTTCCTAGATATACAATCAACAGGTTCTCGCTCATCTCTCCCAAAAGGAGAAACAAATCTCATGCACAGTATGATATGAGAAATTTATACAGTGAGTCTGTTCAGATGAAAAGTTGCATTTATGCACTGATTTCCACTGATCTTGGCTCTCTCTTCCTCGTTTTATGCATTCATATAATTATGAGAATGAATGCATCATAAATTTACATTTCACTGAGCTGTCAAATGTAGTGGTTAAATGAATTTATGATTCATCTTGACCAACAATTCCCTTTAATCCCTCTGTAGATGAAAATAACCTAAAGATATTTGATGTTGCTGAAAGGTATCGGGGGTGCCTTCGAGAGAGCAGCGACTGTGTGTGGCGTTTATTTGATAGAAGAGGAGACAATGGACAATCAAGGAGGGCTCAAAGTGAGACACTTTTTAAACCATATTTTATTTACCTCTAAAGAAATGAGGGGGATATTGCATTTTACAGGCTTTATTTTGAAGGCAAACGTAATCATAAATTTCTTCCAAGAATACCTTGAGGCTCATCAGGGAATATTTACGAATGTGACTTCTTGTATTTGATGCACAAAAAGAATATCAGGTAACAACAACAACAACAAAAAAAATTGTCCTCCTACAGAAAACTTTTGCGTTGCTCAGAAATTGTGGATAATACATGATTTTTTTGTACCATTTCAAAAGAGAAATATTTCTTTTGACTTCCGAAAACCCGCACACCTTGAAATGAATAATCTGAAAGGATAATATTTTGAATAGATTTCGTCATAGGTACTCACAAAAAAAAAGTTCAAAGGATAATCTGAAAGGAAAAACAGAATATTTTTTAGCACGTATTGTACGGTAAGTGTGCCAAATTTCGGCATAGTTGCATGCAAGCGACAAAGTTTTAAGTTTGAAATGTAATTTTGAATAAAAATTGAATATTTTTGTTACTCTTTTATAAGGAGTGTTGCTTGGAACCTTGCAGACAGTTTAACATCTTTATTTTCTCTGAAATCATTCTAAATACATTTTAAAATGAATAAAAATGTAGACATAGAATTGGTGGACTATTTCGGTCACCTTCATTCTCTTAGTTCCATTGCCCTTCCAGAATTCTTTCAATGTCTTTTTCAGATCATCTTGCTCGTCGAAGCGTCCTTTTTTGTTATTTTTTTACATTGTACAATCCCAAGAGTATGCAAAACTTAAAAATTCATGGAAATTCGAGGAACAAAAAATGTGGCCGAAATTGCAAGCTGGCCGGAATTTGGCACACTTACCCTAGATTGTAAAGATTTAATTGTACCCTAGTACAAAATGGTAAGCGAAAAAAAGTATTGTAAAAATCATTTATACCAGTTTATTACTGATTTGAATTAGTTCAAAAATCATCATAGAAAACTATCAAAAAATCAGGCATAGAGGTAATATTGTTTGAATTTGCATTAAAAATTCAATTACTTATTTTTCACCGTTACGTCAGCAGCTACCGTCCTAGGAAATTTCAAGTCATTTCAAATAAATCTAAATTTAATTAAATCCGCTTTAAAATCTTACAATTACAACTTTCCAATCGTTAATATTATATTCATATAATATGAAGACAAAACGTTAGCTATGATCAGCTTCGTCAAATTTAAGAAATTTTTGCATCCTGAGAAAAAAAGAGGGTGCGATTAACATTTTTTCCTCAGAAATTTAACACTTTTTAGGTGTAAAAATATATCAACATTTTTTAATGTTAATTTTACACCTTATTAAGGGTAAAATTAACATGAAAAAGGGTCACTTTAACCCCTAATACACCTAAAAAGGGTAATATTTACACCGATTTTGGATCAATACTGCAGGGTAAAATTAACATTTCCGGAATGTTATTTTAACTTTTTCGAATTTCTCTCAGTGTACTAACATTAATTTAAAATAACATTGAAAACGTTTCAGAAAAATGTGACAACTACTATAGAGATTGCTTTTATGTTCGTTAAAGAGAATTTTGAAAGGAATCGATAAATTTACCGTTTGAAGACCTATGGGGGAAAGTGCCCGCTTTGCATGGTCCCAAGTTTCATAATGACTAAATGGTTTTGAATAAATGTGATTCCGCAAAATGTTTTAAAAACTGGGCAATTTCCCCTAGTTTTTAGAATATGAATGCGATAAGTCACATTTATTAAAAAAAATCATAGGGAAAATTTAGTCATTATGAAGCTTGGGGCCGTACAAAGCATGGGGTACTTTCCTCTAGCTTGTAATACACGTTCTGGTGGGGAAAAGATTTTTTTCAGTAAATTAGCAAATGTCGTATGTAAAAAATTCAAATTGGTTAGAAAATAATTAAAACAGTCAGTAAAAAAAATTGAATTTCTTAACTGCTCGAACTCCACAGAGAGAGCAAGTATATTATAATTCCTCGATTTTTTCACCTCATCTTCCCCAGGGACCGTTTTTCACAACATATTTTCGCGTTTCAGATGATTTCTGAGAAATAGCGTCATTTAATTGTCCGTTTGTGCGTTGGTCCGTCCGTTTGTCCATCTCTCCAGCCGTCACCACGTCTAGAGCCTAAACGGTTAAAGATAGAGAGTTGGGATCTTGGGGGACCACCCCATAAGTCGACCATGAGACCGTTAACATGCCCCTCTTTTTCCCCCACCCCCTTTCCCTCCTAAAACCATATTTTTGGGATTGCTCAAAAACGCGGTGTGTGATTCTCTTCATTTTTGGATATGTTTTATAGGCTACCCAGGCGGATGTTTCGTCCTTATACGCAAATGCCATTGAATTATTCTTAAAAACGGGGTTTTCAATGTTAAAAACGTTCTAGAGAGTGTATTTCTCAACCAAATTATATAATATTTTTGATCATTTTATTTCCTGACAAGACTGAACCGATTCTAAAAGGTTATATGAAGCGGTAATGAACCGGTACATAACCGAGAACTAAGTTTTATCCTAAATTCAATTATTTTACTCCTAAAGCATATTTGAAGCAGTGATTTTTTTATTTGATTTTATAGCATCTATATCACGAGTTCAAGCACTTCGCAAAGCCTGGGACGCTTTGCTACTCGTCTTCTTAATGACTTAATCTAAACGTTAAACCTTTTATAGTTTTGCTCTAAAATATGTAGAATTGTACTCATGCCAAATAAATATAATAGTCTGTTTTCTTAAGGAATTTAGAAACTAGGTACATCTTTTTTACATTTTATTTATTCATTTTTTGTATTTATATCTTAATTTAATTTTATAATTCTAATTTAACCATTTAATTTTCCAAATTATAAGAATTTTTTGAACCCTAAAAATCGCAAAAATAAGATTGTTTTTCCGTAAGCTCGAATGATCGTTTATTTAAAGTCGATTAATTTATTATCCATTTGAGTTCGCTAATTACTTATAATTATGGTCTTTATAGTATATGATAAATCACAATGTTCTTTTTCTCAAATTAAATATCACCTACAGAAAAGTATGTATATAAATATATGTACATTATAACTCCCGCTAAGACTTTCATGTGTCTCAGTTAAAACGCCATAAAACTGTATATTGATCCAATCTTGCATGGCATTTCTTTTAAGCTTTATTTCAAAGTGAAGCGAAACAATTTGAAGTGACAAAAAATATGCATGAAGTGTAACTTTAATATCTACGAAATAGTTTATGGTATCAATATCATGTTCCAATTTCCCGTGTTAGTGGCAAATCCGGTTTAAATTACTGGGCGCGAGAAAGTTCGTGTTTTACAAACATAACACTACTTAATATTGCTAATTAATTGGTGTTAGTTATTATAAATTCGTTCATCTGATTGAAATCTCTAATTTATATTCATGTCTTTTCTCTCTTCGACCAGCTAATCTGCGTGCTTGAAATCGAACAAAAAACAACGAGAGACACTCTTCATGAGGTAAATTTAGCAGCATCGAGAAATAATTAAATTTTATTGCTGTCTTAAGTCATATGTAATTTTGTTTGATAAAGAATTCACATTTGTTCAATTGATTTTTAATCGAATGGTATTTATATGCTTCCGTTTTCACATTTGGGATATAGTTTATATACACAAATTCTCCAACTTAGGTAATAACAATATCCAATGACCAAGACCTTTTCCCATATTTATTAGTTAGTTCCCAAAAAAAAATTCTCCATACTAACACTGTGTGTAATTATTCACATAACGCATTTAGTTGTATAGAGGGCATAAAGGTGCAAAATTGAACGGAAAATTGTTCATCTTCTCTGAAAGTATATTCTCGTGTTCAAAATGCAAATTCTTCCTCCATAAAAGTGTCAAATAAACATTTCATTAAAATAAAAAGAGACAATTTTCTACAATAGTTTATTTAAACATGAAATGCGGTAAAGTCAGATTTTATAGCAAGTAAAAGAAAAAGTTTTTCACGTTATTTCTCTATTTGCTTCTAAGATTTCTTTTTGCTTTGTGGGAAACTGTTGTAAGAACATCCGATCTTTGTAGGTAATAGAGAGATTCCACCGGATACTTCACTTTGCAAACATAAGATGAGTAAAATATATATTGTTCAATAAAATTTTTAATATTTCATAATTACTGCGAATTTTCATATTTACATATTCTAGAAGAAAATAATATGATCACTTTATAATAATAATTGACTACACTGATGTTGTAGGGACGGAAGCGACCCAGCATTGTAAAGGTCTTGATCTCAGATACAATATACAAAAATTTTCATCAAAATCGGTGGAGATCTCAGTGGCGCAATAGACGAAACCGTTGGATCTCGTGCGTACATTACGTGGAAGGCGCTCCTGGGCGGTCTACAATGGACTTAGCGGATTCTTCCATCACGGAATATAACTGCAATATAACATGATTAGTAATAAAGTATTCCGTTACGATTAATAATAATAATCAAAAACGCTTCATAAACACAGAAAATGCAGTTCGGCCAAAATATTTTTAATTTATAGCTCAGATCAGGGATCGTCGAGGGAGGAGTGCGATCCACCATTGGAAAGGTCTCGACCTCGGCTACAACATAATAAAATTTAAAGAAAAAGTATAGTCTGGTTTTCGAAATATCTGACATCGAATCTTCGAAATCGATTAAATCGGATTAAATTGGGGTGTCGAAAAAGTTGTATAGTTGTTCTGATGATTACAACCAGAGATATGGCCATTTGAAAATTAAATTTTTGACCCCTCATAAATGGTTAAGGGGGTCGGAAGGGCTTAAGTTTTTTTTTAATCGAAAGCTCTTAGGGCCAGTTGTTATGACATACCAAAATTTGACATTCATAGATAATATAGAAGCTAAGTAATTTAGGAAACAAAATTTAGGGGTGTTTCAAAATGCCGGAAGGGTTATGAGGGGTTATGGTGTGGCATCACTAACTTCTAGAGGCCCAACGATATTTAACTTTTGCCAAAACCGCTTCTTGATATCTCTCTCCGTTTTCACTCCAGAAGTGCACAGGACTAAACGTTCACGAAAATCGATTTTCGGCGCATATGATATTCGTGATCTATGAGTGTTAGAACGTTTAGATCCAAAATTTGGGCCCGATCTAACGAGGTCGGATTTCACTTTGCACCACGAAAGTTGAGATTGTAAAGAATCTCAGCTAAATAAGCAAATTGGGGTGAAAAACAAAAAATCATGGGTGTCATGGGCGTCTGTAAATCTCCCGCTTTAATTAAATATCCAGAACTACATTGTCCAAGACCCTTAGCAATAAAGAGCAGTCATGGCTTAGATCCCTAATGCCGGCTTTAGACCTGAGGTTTAGCTCAGTTCCCGAAAGTCTCAAATTTCAAAATAGGGTAAAGTGATATAAGTTGGACATAGTGTTACAAGTTGGACAATCCGCCGGTACAAGTTGGACATGGCTTTTTTCTTGATAAATACAGTACAAAATTTGTTTTTAAACACAAGGAACCAAATTATAAAACAAAAGCATTAAAAATATACAAATAAAAATCAAGTACTTAATTTATCAAGAAAAAAACCCTGTCCAACTTGTACCATTGTCCAACCAATTTCATTGATTTTTCAGAATTAACCAGATCACTTATCCATAATATTCAAGACTAAGTCATATTTTCCCAAAAAATTTTGACTGATAAGAAAAAAGAGAAATTAAGCCATATGGCTAAGCCTTAGGTCTAAGCCCGTATATGGCTGCCTGGTTGCTGAAGTATAACTCTGAACTCAATACGGAAAGATGCAAAAAGAGAACTGCACCAATTCCCTGTTTACTGAAAGTCAAAGCGCAAAAGTCGTTGATTTGAAATCACCTTTCAAAGAGAAATAATTTTCATGCAATAAATTAAGAATAAATTAAAGATGTGTTATAAAATTTTTCTTTTATCAATAAATTATTCTTTTTTTTCTTCTAATTGATACAAGAAAACAAAATAGTTTGCTAAAATTTAGGGTGGTCCATTTCTCTCACACTTTATTTGAATGCCACAAAATGAAACTTTTTTTAAAACTATTTTTTTCCGGGTGATAATATGTTTCTAATGGTGATAACTAGAATGGCTCCGTTCAGTAATAACCTTTCAAAGAGACAAAGCCACTCCAAAGCCAAGCCAAACCTATTCGAAAATCTACCGGAAGCCTAAAATGCAAGTTCATATACCCGCCGCTTTAGCGCTGATTGTTCTGCTATTTCGAATTTCGATATTCTTGACACTTCAATCGTCAACAGTGTCAACAACAGTGTGCAAAAATTTGCTGCAAAAAATGAATTTTTATGTTGTTTTGTGGAATTTCAGGATGGTAGAACGTTTTAATCGCAATTTTATTCAAAGAAATGTCCATTTCATGAACTTGCTCACATGTAACTCGCCGGTTTAAACGTTCGAAATTCCAACGGGTTTTTAGGTAAGTTCTCTCTGATATACCTTCGAATCGGTAAAGGAAAAACCTCAACCGGAGAGAGATCTCAAATCGGGAAGGTTATTACTGAACGAGAGGAATGTATAGTTTGGTCTAGAAACTTCAAATGAAAAACCAGTAAAATTCGTTTTTATTACCCGTTGAGAACGTGTCCGGAGTGGTCCATCTCTCCCCGAATGATTATATATTTATTTCAAGAAGCATCATGCTGTTATATGTTTAAAATATTTCTAAACTATATTTAGAATTAATTTTTATATGTAATTAGACAAATGATCAATTTTTTTACGTAAAAAAAATTTATTGAATATGTATAGCAATTTCTACTGCAAAATATTTACAGTTCTTTCAAAACTGATTTAACGTTTAAGGGTAAGGCAATGATACTCGGACCTCCTGCATAATTTTATAGATTTTAGCACAACAAAGTATTCAAGGAATTTACAAGATATTGAACAATTTGTCGTATCACCTAATAGCGGCTTACCACCATTGAGCAAAATGATGTGTTTGTTGAGGCCGTGCATATAGTAAAGATGAGAGACCTTTTTACGATCATCGATGTGACTTTTATGAACAGACCATTTACATTAGCCACACGATTAAGAAAATTAAGCTGTTCCACATTAAGCACATAAGAAGATCGACATCAACTTGGAAATTGGCCACTGACTGAGAGGGAAGGTTGATGAAATGAATTGCCGTGGAGTTCTGTTTTCCTGGATTGAATTGGATTTCAAAGTGATGAAACAAGTGTTTCGGTCTGTGATTCTGTTTCACATAGAATTAATTGAGGGGTTCTATTGGATTCTTACTGCCACTCAAGAGTTATTCTTCCTCCCTAATTCGCTGAAAACGTACTACTTATATAGCTCAAAAGTTAAGGAAACACATGCCTCTAACAGAGCTAAATTACATGCATCATTGAATTTTCTCAGTTTCACTTGGCATCCTAGCCAGGTAAATGGTGACTTCATTGTGGAGGATTATTTAGTGTTCCGCTCGTAAATTAGATTCTCACTCAATGGGCAAACAACTTCACAGGATGTCATGCACAATGTCTCAGACATTGACTCCAACACTGTTAAATCCTCTTCCTTTTCGTTTTTTCACTCCACATATTTTTTTCATGTACTCATTGTTGATGTAAATTGGAGTTTTTATTTGACTCTCTCACCTCACACAGTGTTCTCTCTAAAATTGTTGTAAATTCTGGTCCATATACTTGTGGAATTTAAAACAGAGTTGTTGCTCGAAGGGGTGTTTAATTCATCAAACACAAATACCGCTCTATTGGATTACAATTATATTTGCAAAACACGAACCACTTGCAAGTTGGCCAACATTTAAAAATGACAGAAATGTCAAAGTGACTGATAAAATTTTACTCTCATAAATCTGCATTTTATAACACTGAGAAAAAATGGGGGTGCGATTAACTTTTTTTCCTCATAACTTTAACACTTTTTAGGTGTAAAAATATATCAACATATTTAATGTTAATTTTACACCTTTTTAAGGGTAAAAATAACATAAAAAGGGTAACTTTAACCCCCCAATACACCTAAAAAGGGTAATATTTACACCGATTTCGGATCAATACTGCAGGGTAAAATAAACATTTCCGGAATGTTATTTTAACTTTTTCGGATTTCTCTCAGTGAATAAACTAAAATTTTAATCCGATTTTTTTTTAAATTTAGTGTTCAGTTTCTTAAATCAACCCAGAAGGTTTCTAGAATTTATTCAATAAAACGTCTAAAATCAATCCTAAATTGTTACAATAGGAATAAAACTCTGGTAAGCCTTATCAATCCTTATTAATCATCACTTTATCAAATATTATTCAATTTTGTTTTTAAACTTAATAATATTTGGGATAGATTTGGGATTTTAGTAGTGGGAACTGGGAACATTTTGCAAGTTAAACTAATTTTCTTTTAATGATTAAAAGTAAGTAAAATAAGATAAATCTACCTTTATCTACAATAGGATTTATTTTATAAACCATTTCTTAAATTGAAATTTATCTCTGTATATGTTTTTAGCTTTATTTTAAGATCCAATGCATTTTTATAGGTTTTTTTGCAAAGATTTACATTTTTCATTATGGGCACGGGTTTAAGGTAAGAGTAGAATCCAAGACCAGTGACACAAAGCATTTTTTGTAATAATGCTTTTTAAAGGAAATTTCCCCCATCACCTAAGGCAGAGGTGAGCAAGAATCGTATGAAATCAAGCCAACGTCAAATGAAATCTGTACGTCAATGGTCAAAACGATACATGAATAAACTTATTTTGATATTTATTCGGTTTCAAACGGTTCTTGCTCAACTCTGATCTAATACAGGCTTCAGACCTAAGACTTTAACCATATGGCTTACCTTCTCTTATTTCGTATCAGGCAAGATTTTTTTGGAAAATTTTGACCTAGGATTGGATTATTAAGGGCAAATGACCTATTACATTTTAAAATATCAACAAAATCGGTTGCTGTTTAAGGTTTTGAGACCCTCGGGAACTGGGCTAAACCTCTAGTCTGAAGACGGTCTAAGGCAATATTTGACAAAAATAGGTTCCAATGTGTGCATGTGTGCAGCCCATTAGCTACTGAGGGCTTAGCATTTCCCTTTGTCTCTCTCTCTTTCTCTCTTTCTCTCTTTTTTAACATATTTTTCGTCTGTGACTGTCTCCTGTTTCCTTACTGACCAAATGATATTTATAATAATTATAAATATTATTATACATATAAAATTGCATCATTTGATTTGAACTTGATTGAATGAGTTGACTTATACGGCTTACTGACTCAGGGTTTCTAGTTTCTGCCGTTTACTATGGTAAGGCCGGTAATGGTAAGCTGACGGCAGACGCAATTCCAAAAGAAAATTTTGGAATAATAAAAATGTTATCTTGTCTTATTTAAGATAAAACGTTCGAACTCCCTCATTAACTTCCACTCTTTCCATTGTATTAGTGATATTTTTAAATTAATGCATTACATATTAATTCGTATAGACCTCAGAAATAATATAAAATGTAAGTCCAAAAAATCTTGCGATTTTAAGTAATAGGATACGTGTCTAATGATACATTTCCCACTGTAACAATTGTTGGAAAATTGGCCATATAACTAATGATTGGACATAAAAGCACTGCTGTGAAATGTGCTGTGATACCATGTTCTTGGGAACAATGTTAAAACCCAAGCTTATCCAAGCTAAAGAGAATAGTTTCTAAAACATCATTGCAGCACTTTACAATGAAGAGAATTGAAATTCTCCTAGCTCAAACTTCTCCTTTTGATCCCACTTCTGAGAATCTTCAACAGTGATATTCTTAACCAAGTCTGGGAAGTGGAGACTGAGGAGAACAAATTGGCAGTGGTACTCAGTGAGGGAATGTGGACGATTTTGGGTGATTTAGAGAGAAAAAAACTAACAGGGCTACTCCTGCCACTTACCATGAGCACACTGTGGAGGAGTCAAGGGGGTGACCACTGATAAAAATATTTAAAAATGCATGTAGAATTCGGTAATCGGCATTTGAAATATTTATTATACGCAAAACAAGAGAGCTGACCCGTGTTAGCTGATGAAGGTGAAGGAGTCTGGAAAAAGAAGGAGATTGTGTCTCTCTTTGGTCGTTTGTGGTATCCAAACTCATTTTGGTCTGGGGTAAGGTTTAACGTCCTTGTTGCTCCACTTGGGCACTGGCATTTTCTCTCCTTTGCTCTGCTTTGCTCTTCAGCACCAATTCGCGGCGCACGATAAGGCCCAAGGAAGACACACAGTAATGAGCCAAGTGATAAATGCTGAATGTGAGGCAATGGAGGCGCACTATATATTAAAATGAACACCAAAGTCCATTAGGTTTTTCAAAGAGAGATTTGATTGCATTTTTCTTGTTCCTCCTCACATCTACACCTCAATCAATAAATGTTTTTCCATTAAAGAAAATTTATGAGGACATTCTTTTTACTAGCACACTTTGAGCTTCTTCTTTGTCGCATATACTTAATGTGTACACCACCATTGTGATTTAACCCCTTCTATGGATGAGTAAATGCCCGAGTAAGCATTATGATTTGATTACCAATATCCTTTTTGCTTTTCGCACGGCATTAAAGCCATATCCGCTTGGGCAAATGAAGAAGGAAGCACTTTCATTTCCCTCAATCATGACTCACGACGAGATGGATCGCAGCCAACAAGAGACATGAGAGAGATTATTTAAGTGGCTCAGCAATGTGATTTTTTTTGCCAGAAGCTTCCACCCTAATCTCGGACTCATTCGAGACAAAATACACTTCCAGACTTCAACGTCATGCTCTCTGATATTTCCATGCCGAATATTCATTTGCGGAATTTCATAAAAGAAGCCAGCATTTTGCAATATTCCCATGCAAGTCAAGGAGGATTAACTTGAGGCTGATTGAAAATAGTAAATCACACAGAACATGATAATAATGTGATCGGTAAGGTTAAAAGTAAACCACACCACATCCAATTCTCATCAACCTAAATTTTATTCGAAATATCGGAAATATCACCATATTATGGGAAAATGCCTTGCTCTATTCACATGAAAAAGATCTCAACATTTGAGCTTTGTGATATTATTTACAATTAAGAGGGGCATTTCGAGTTTATTTTTTAAAAAGATGCCCTCACAGTATGCAATAAAAATTAGTAATTTTAAAATGTGTAAGACCGTGGAGGAAATCTATTTGTAGAATGATGTTAACAATAAAAGTTATATGAATTTGAATAGAAATCACTGGAATATTTAATAACAAAAATAAATTCTCTATTGGTCACCAAATCATAAATGTGTGCCATACAATAGTCAATCTGTTTGGAAGGTTTCATTCGTCCAATACTTTTTTCTTCATCTTTTTCTTTATTTATTTTTCCCGTTCCACAGTTAATCGATCTCTTGCTCTCGTCGCGGGATGTGAGAACCACACAGTCTTTCACTACTATAAAATTTGGTCTTTAAAGTGCACCGTAAAACTTGCATGGTCTTCATCAGTATTATGAACTTGTCAGCTATAGTTATATCCAATTTCTATGTTGATTTTAGCAATATTCTTGAATTTCACATATAAAGGTGTTATATGATACATACGTTAGGTTTACGTTTACCTAATTTAATTGAAATTCATTTTGTTATTGTAAAGAGGACGTTAATGTTCCATATGAAACAGTCTTTAAGATTTATGTTTAAAAAAAAAAATAAATATGCGATTAAATACCGATCGTGATTCAGTTTAAACAGGTTCAGATCAAACTATTTATTGAATAAAAGAGGGTGGCAGTGGAAAAGCATCCTAACTTTTCAAAATACTCGCACTTGTAATTTAGATGATAAATACGTCTTACTTTCGCATCATTTACCGTTTACTGGTTCTAAAACTACTTATTCGTTCATTTCCTGTTTATAACCGATTGGCACCGGCTCAGTCTTACTAGAAATTTCAAGATCTTAACATAATCTAATGTCCTCCGATCGGATATAATGTGTATAGCCACTTAAAAAACGTTCCTGAGACCGTTCGTCCACTCGATCGTGTTTTTAAACTTAATAACTTCCCAAATAATATGTAGGGGAGACCGGGGAGGTTTGGAATAGGGGTAGTATGGGACGAGGCGATTTTTTCATTAATTATTGAAATAAAGGGGATTTAACCATTACTCAATCATAGGCAACAATAAGATATATATTGACTAAAAGAATGGATATCCTCAGTTCTATTGCTTAAATTCTATGAACATTTTTTTAAAAATTGGTAAAAATTGTATATTTTCACTTTTCAGTTTACCTCTTTGTATTTTATATCAGCTATATATAATATAATCAAAACTTTTTTATCTCATTAGCTGGCAGTGTAATCTTGGGAACATATTTTTATAAAAGTTTCCGTGATCATACACTCTCGTTTTCTACTTAAAGGTTTTAAATATCAAAACTACTCGCGGGTATGTTTGGGACACCTGAACGGGGATGAATGGGACGTAGATTTTTGACAAGATTGTAAGTGGCGCGCAAATCGGTACTGTCAAAATGAGAGTAATTTCCAATTTCTACTGGAAATCTCCTTCTTGTGCAAAACTTTTGCAGTTCAGCAGTTGTCTACAGAGACAATTAAACCATCAATGTCTTGGGAATCAATAAGCTCTTCTCCTGAGGATATTCTACCTTTGTCCAATCCCGTTAAAAACTATTTACTCGAAAATTTCTCGAGCAGTATCCTCTACAATTTTCACAAGTTCCTCAGAAAAGGCAAGGCGAGACCTCATGTAGATAAACAGGGAAAAACAATTACTATGCAGTTGTCGTAAAATAAAAAACAGGAATCCGCCAATGAGTTCAAAACTAAAGATGTTAAAAGAATCTACTCGCCTGAGAAATTTGATGATGATGATTCTAATATTTAGAAGAAAAAGTAAAAAAAAATCTAGGATAGTAAATAAGAAGAAAAGGGACAGATAATCCTAACCGGCTTATGTAGGTGAGATTCTTAACGTGAGCTAACTCGGAGTGTATGCAAATTCGATTTGATGCTGAAGTAGGGAGACGCCATTCAGTTATCTTGAATCAAATTCGTGAAATTATACAAATTTTGTATTTGAACCAAAATATCAAGGATTTGGATGAACTGACAGAAAAGTGTTATATGGGTGAAATGTAGACCAGAATGTTCTCTATAATTTTGCCGTAGAACTTGAACTCATCGATTACTCAGAAGCCAAGATAAGCGAGGTTTTTTGTTTCTTAACTCGTTTTTTCATCCAGAGTGCCCCAAGTGTTCATTTGTTGAACTTCAACTAAATCAAAGAATTGTTGTATTTTGCGGGACTTTCCATTTAAACCCCTATTTTAAGTGTCTTGGTGGAGTAGAGGCAGTCAAATTGGCATCTGAGTGATTTCAAAGCGTTATTATTGGAAAAATCAATTTTTTCACACTTAAACGGCAAAATCGGAGTGATAGCGTAGTCTGAGCGGAAAATGATGTATGGACGAAATGTAGAGACAAATGTGCTCTACAATTATGTTGAAGTAATCATCAAAATCGGTTCAGCGACAGTCGAGATAATTGAGGTTATGTGATATTGAAATTGGTTTTTCGACTGTGGCGCCCCTGGTGTTGGTCCCACGAAGTTCAGACATTCTAGAAAGTTGTAGCATTTGGTGAGATCTTTCGTTTAAGCCCTCATTCATCAAAATCGGTCACATAGAACCGGAGATATGATTTTTTGAATTTTGTGAACTTTGACCCCTCATATCTCCGGTTCTATTAAAACCACAGCGCACATACGCACCATTTTGGAAACGTCCTAGACTGGACTATAACATACTAAAATTTCATTAACTTGCACAATGCCGTTTTTGAGAAAAGTGACTTTGAAATTCGATGAATTTTGACGCTATCACAGCGCCACCTGTGGTGACTTTTTGAACTTCCATCTGAAAGTGCTCATCGAGACGAAACCAAAAAGGTAAAATTTAGGTCGCTATGTTAGTTAGAACCGGAGATAGAGGCCGGTCAATGTTCGAACTTTGACCCCTTATAGCTCGGGTCAGGGGTTATGGATCGACTTAAGGTTTTTTTTGTTTGATAGGTATAATCAACGGCTACAACATACTAAATTTTCAGCCCGATGCACAATGGAATTTTTGAGTTATTTAACTTTTAAGATTTAAAAATTTTCTTTTTAAAAAAAGCGCCCCTAGCGGTGGTTTTATGAACTTGCGATGTTAGAAGGAGAAGTGGCATTTCACGAGAGCTTTCCAAAAAGCCCTCACTTTCTAAATTCTGACAATTAGAACCGGAGTTATGGCCATTTTAAGAAATTTTTTTTGGACCCTTATAGCTCGGGTCAGGGGGGTCGGGGGACCTTAAGTTTGGTATTGATGGAAAGCTCTAAGGCCCAGCTATAACATACTAAAATTTGAGTCCGCTGAATGCCATAGGGGCGGAGCTATTGAGAAAACAAAAAAAGGGGGGTCTTCAAAATGGCGGAAGGAGGGGTGGGGGGTGGGGGGTCTATGCACCAAGTTGCAATTTTCACCCGATATATAACCTTTGCCGAAAACCGCAAGTCGATATCTTTTTTAGTTTAGGAGCTATTAAGCTCCAAAGAGCGGCCGGCCGGCCGGCCGGCCGGGAACGTAACTTAGCCACATATATATTCGGAATCAGGAAGTGGCGAAACACATTTTGGCCAAATTTGAGGTCGATCGGACGACATGAAATTTTGTTAGGATTATAGTAGGTGAGATTGTTAAGAATCTCACCTAATACATTTAATAAGTGATTGACAAAAAATGACTCTATTGTACAAATACGATTGATATTAATTTCTAAGTATGAAATAAAAGATTAAACATTTTTATTTCTGTTAGAAATATTTTTAATCTAGTATTTTAAATTAATTACCGTGCTCTAATAATGCAAATTATGCGAGAAAAAATGCGTCCCAAACATCCCCTTTTGCGTCCCATACTGCCCCACATCGGGGAGGTTTGGGACAAAGTGTCAAGTTTAATATTTTGTCTTCTTCTAGAAAATTCAGCTGTTTTCCAAGTTCTATCGAGTACTTTTTTATAAAGTCAATACTCATAAGTATCCCATAGACCGCATGAAATTGTAATACATTATCGTGATTTTTGCAATACTGTCTCAAAGTCAAAACAAGAAAAAGTGTCCCAAATCTCCTCGGTCTCCCCTATAACACCCATTTCACTATTCCTTCTACTATTTTGTGAAGCATCTTTTTTGTAAAATGGAAATGGAAGGAATGTCTAAAATTCCTGGTTTATTGTCAAACTTTTAAACTACTTTTGTTAAGTAAGAACCTGAGACAATTTTTAACGAGTGTAATAGTAACTTCATTAATTATTAACCTAAATAAGATATTGCAGATATATAAGAATCAAATGTGCTGACTCTCGGAGGCGTGTATATGAAACAAAAAAAAGTAGTTAAATCCAAACTGTAATGAATGAAAATTCAAAAATTGATGGGCCTGTACCTCCGATCCTAATTAACATTTCGACCTATTTTTATATTTCAAAAATCCACCACTGATTGAATTACGATAACGTAAATATTCAAACTTATTATTCTGAAAAAGGTCATCATGCAATTTGACAGAAAAATTTTGACTCTAAATTTAAGAATATTTATAAGATTCCGGGAAATTAAATTGGACGTTAATGCTCGAGGCGTTTAAATTCAGAAGCTCTTTGGCAATGAAATGGGCTAGAATCCCTATATCTTTGACGCTAAGAAATCGGGAGTTTAAGTTGAGCATTAGCTGAAAAATGAAAAATATCGTGAGATTTGCAAATTACAATTAAAACTAAATGATCAAGGATTTAGGATTAGGACATTAGCATTCATTGGATGGGATTTGAAATTCAATTCCTGGGTATTTTAGTTTAAGAGTTTTCCATTTTTCTGTGTGTGTAGTCTAGGCTAAGCTGTGAGGTTTGCAAAATAGGGCATAAATTTTTTGTGGTTTTAATAGAACCGGACAAATGGGGAGTTTAAGTTTAAAAAATTCAAAATATCGTGTTTACGGTTCTATTTGACCTAATTTGAGGACGCAAATGAAACTCCTATAAAAAACAATAACTTTCTATTATCTGGACTGTTACTTAATCGATTTTTATTATTATTTCCAATTATTTCGGCAAAAGTTTACAAGACATTGATATCTACATTTGGTCTATACATAATTTTTTCTCAGATTATGCCATGTGAGAAATTTTCATCCTGAATCCATAAGTAAAATCCATAAGGATTTACCCCATAATAATGCTGTGAAAGTACACAGGAACTGATATGACCCCCTGTACTCGAATACGTTACTGAAAATTAGGTTTACAAGGAGAGTCTTACAAAATTCTACAATTCTGCTCAAAATATGAACTCAAAAACAAATAAATTGAATTCTCTTGGCTCCAAAGAAGCTTATAAGACTGAGTTGCTGTGTAAAGTATTAGGGGACATTCTGGTCTAAATTTTACGTATATTTAATATCTTTCTGTTAGTTCATACAAATACCAGATATTTTGGTTTAAATAAAAAATGCTTTTATTTTAGAAATTTAAATAAAAATTACTGCACTGCATCTCTCTACTTCAGCTTTAAATTGAATTTGCATTCAAACCAAATTTGTTCACATTATAAATATCACCTACAATAAGGTCATTTAGGCTTATCGCTAATTTTTTATTGAAACTCGTCACATAATAGGATTTTGTGCTAAAATTGTCATTAATAAAGAGAAAAAACTGAATAGGTTTATCTTCCATTAGTTTTTTTCCTATTAGTCCTATGTATACTTCTAACTAATGGCACCAGTAACTTTTTTTTAAATTTTAATTAAAATGCTGAGCTTTCACTACATAGCAAAGAAAACAACTGATTCTGAAAACATTAGTAAAAATCAGCTGAGATAGTGCAAAATATGATTATTTACATATAGGGGGGACTGGGGCAAAACTTGTTAAAACGCATATTTAATTCATTCACGAGCTCTGAGAAAACTTAAACGTTTTATAATGAGCATATTCTTATAGGAATTAGTGCTCTACAACAATGCAGAAGACTATTTTACTCTATCTCCAAAGAAATGTGCTTTTTAATCATTTTCTAAAAGTCTATTTTGTGGAGATTCCCAAAATTGCTGAGGCAAATTTTGTCAGTCTTCGCATAATTTGTGACGCTTTACTCTCTCAAACGTTAAAAATATCAAATTTACATATTTTTATAGGACATTTATTCCTCTACAACTTTGTTGAAGATAATTTTTCTCTCTCTTAACGAGAAATGTGCTTAAACTGAGCTAATCGGTATTGATATTTTCTGTAAGCCAAATATTTATTCCAAAAATAGGGCTCAAAATTTCATAATTTTTTTTATTTTACATAATTCTTCCTCGAATCCCTTGAAACTTTGTAAGTTTAGGAAGGTTCATGAAGGCTATCTATAATAAAAATTTCAAGCATCAGTCTTTTTTATTTTAGAAAATAGTGAATATTTAAATTTTCATTTTGACAAATTTGCCCCAGTCTCTCCTATATTTTCAAAGGGAGAATTGCAATCAAAATACCCTCATTTAAATTGGGATGCCTTAGATGTCAATGTCAGATATAACATGTAAACATATCTCAGAATAAAACTATATTGAATTGACCTAGAATTTACAAAAGGATTTTAAACGATTTTTTCAATTCTTTTTTTTTACGACGACGTAGGAATTATCAATTTAAATCTTAAAAATCATATCTTCTTTTTGTAGTGTGTGAATGATATTTATGTACTCGTGTTGATTGATGACTGCGTTCCTTATTCAAGAAACATCCGCAAAGTTGGCATTCGCGACTGTCAGAGAAATATTGAGTTTGTTCTACAATCAGCGAATATTTATACAAGCTTAAATTCCGTTCTTATAAAGTGCACATAAAAACCATCTTTTATCCAAATTCGGTTTCGAGTGCCATTAAATTCTTATTAGATATATTCTTCAAATTTGCAATATTTTACGCCTGATATGGTGAATGATAGTTAATATAAATTTGTTAGATGATTTCTTCAAATATACGGAAAATACATTCTTTAGCCACCATCTCTTCATTTATAGGTGATAGAGCGTGGGGTTTCCCTCTAAAGCCCATTTAGGGAAGAATTCCTCAGCAAGAGTGGTTTTATTGAAAAAATATTTAATTTCTTCATTCAAACCTCGTTTTTTTTTAATTCTCTTTCTCAACCACAAAAAAATAGTCATCCAGGTAAATTTGAGTTATTTACTAGGGGAAGGAGCAATCAATAGAATTGGGATATCTCTTCTTTTTCACCTCAATCTTACTAAATATTTGTGACTTTCACACAGCTTCTGGAGAGAGTTTTGAGAGAATGAAAGGAATACCTTCCTTTGTGTATACATTTCATTGATCTTCACGCCAGGTACATTTTTCATCTTCCACCTTTTACCATATTTATCAATGAAATATGCTGCATCGTCATGAACATTTTTAAAGTAAAAATTTGCAGAGTTATTTTGGGAAGAGAAATATAGTGCTAAAGCTAATAATATATTGAAATGTGGATCTCTGATAAAATGTATATTTTATTTTAGCACGATTTTCCAGAAAACCTAAACTTCTAATTAATATATTCATGATTTACTAGTCTAATTTGCTAATGACCATTTTGTTTGAAACGAGCTATTTAGCAATTTTTGTAGTTAATTGTATCACTATGCTTTGTTTTATTACAGTCTCGGGATATATTTATTATACACAGGAAAAAATATTTTGAAAATTTTTCGTAAATGTGTGTGAAATCCTATGGCAGACTTACGAAATGCTCGTGAATCGTATAACCCACAAACAAGTTCTTAAAATTTTGTACTTTTTTCACAAACACTGTTCGTAAAATGATCATTCGACGAACATTTTTTGTACTTTTACAAATATTTGTTCGTAAATGTTCATAAACACACAAAAAAAATGTTCGTAAAATTTTGTCATTTGTTCGTAAATTTTTGCCAGACAAACAAAAATTTACGAACAAATGACAAAATTTTACGAACGCTTTTTTGTGTGTTTACGAACATTTACGAACAAATGTTTGCAAAAGTACAAAAAATGTTCGTCAAATGATCATTTTACGAACAATGTTTGTGAAAAAAGTACAAAATTTTACGAACTTGTTTGTGGGTTATACGATTCACGAGCATTTCGTAAGTCTGCAATAGGATTTCACAAACATTTGCGAACAATTTTACAAAATATTTTTTCTGTGTAGAGAAAGCGCTCCACTATTTAACTCATTGCGCGTATCCTATTAAAAAAAATTGGAAAATTCTTTGTAAATGTTTGTGAATTTCTATTGAGAACATACAAAATGCTCATAAATCATTAACCCACAAACAAGTTCGTAAAAGTTTGTACTTTTTTCACAAACATTTTTGTATAGTACATTTTTGTACTTGTACAAACATTTGTTAGTAAATGTTCGTAAACACACAAAAAATGTTCATAAAATTTTACAATTTGTTCGTAATTCTTTCCAGATAAACAAAAATTAACGAACAAATGTTTGTAAAAGTATAAAAAATGCTCGTCAAATGATCATCTTACGAATAATTTTTGTGAAAAAGTACAAACTTCTACGAACTTATTTGTGAGTTATAAGATTTACAAGCATTTTGTATGTCCTCAATAGGAATTCACAAACAACATTTACAAACAATTTTATGAAATAAATTTTTCTCTGTATTGAATATCAGACGGTGAAATGTTAATGAAAGGTACGAAGAATGAAAATAATTTTCGAGGTTGGATATATGGTTGTAAATTTTTGTAAATTCTAAAAGTCTAAATTTCTAAATATTTATCTGTTAAAAGAAATAGTGACACAATCTCAATATTTAAAATTTACAAAGTTCACGAATTTACAATGTAAAAATTTAGTTATCAGCGGGGCGTAATGTTGAGATATTAAATCAAGTGATCATAATATTCTTTTTAAAAATTCGGTCAGAAATATATAATTTCTTTTTGTTTTAGCATTTTGAAAAATTACATTTATAACATATACGTCTTCAATAAATAAAACTAAAAGAGCAAAAACAGAAGATGAAATATCGAATACCATTTTCGTTACTGGATCCATGGAGAGTACTTGAAAAAAGTGCCTGGTAATGTGGAAAACTTGAGGAACTTTAATATCAAAACATCACGTTATAGTGATTCTCTATAAAAATAACAAATGTGCTGTGGAAGAGCAAGAAAATCATTAGAGATACTTTTCACGTGCCTTGGTGAGTTTACCAAATAATCCAAATTATTTCCATTCAATATTTGAGACGAGTATTTACCCAACTCTTTTATATTGTCATGCTGTGACGACTGAAGGAGAATCATCACTCTTATTCACGTCTTGTTGAGACTTTTTCAAGAAACACTGGTACTCCCACTAATATTTCGCGCACATACTCTGGTGAGCTCCCAGAGACTAAAAAAGGAACAATTTGTTAATGCTGAAGCCCAGGGAAAAAGTTTTAAAGTACTTGTTCGGCGTCTTTTTACTGCTCGAACTCCACCCAGAGAGCAGTATAAATAATCCTTCGATTTTTTCGCTCCCTCCCTCTCTTCTCAAAATCTTTACCGTCAAACCCATAGGGACTACATTTTTCAACATCTTTACGTTTCAGACAATTTCTGAAAAATGATTTAACGCTCTCTATCCGTCCGTCCGGCTGTCTGTCTGATTCATCCAGTCGTCATCAGACGTAACGGAAACTGGGGCAGTAGTAAAAAGGGAGTAGTCATAAACACTGATTTTTATGACTATATTAATTTGGTATTATGTCGACCTTAGTTAGTGGATAAGGAGCCCTATAGTGTCTATATATATTAATACATGTAAGTCTTGTCCTCTGAAGTCTAATATCTAATTTTAAAATTGGCAGTGTTCACAATTACCCCATATTTACTACTGCCCCAGGTTCCCATAGAGATAAAAGAGGTTGGAAACTGGGGGGGAACTGGTGGGGAACTGGGGACCACCAAACATGGGGTACCATCAAACACTGCGATTTTTTAATCGGATATTCGACAGAGGATAAGACCTATAGGAATTTATAAGCACTATAGGGATGCTTGTCCACTGAAGGTGAAGGAATGGTCGAGATAGTCCAAGTAGTTTAGAAATAAAAATTAGTGTTTGGTGATACCCCGTGTTTGGTGGTGCCCCCCCAAGTAGCATTTTTTTCTTAAAATAGTCTTGTAGAATTCCCTAAGTAAGGCACTATAGAACCAAAAATCTATTAATTTACTTATAACGCTCTTGCTTCCATCCCTGAGATTACTAAAAGTAAAGTGGCGCACTCATAAGGATCTTAAGAGCTGCTATAGGAATTTCCACAAAAAATTTTCACTTTAAGTCTTTTAAAAGTGTACTAAAAGACTTGTCTAATACTTGGTTCTATAAGGCAGCTATTTTGCTTCTTGGGCCAGTTTCCCTATATCCCCACTCTTCACATTCCTTCTTTTTTTTCTAAATTATCTCGAAAAAACGTGCTATTTTTGTCAATTTTGGATATGTTCTATAGAGCAGTGAACGTTTCGTATATAAAAGGCTGCAGCAGAACAGTAAGTATTTTGGTAAACTGATAAGTAAAAAATGAAAATTTGGTAAGTAAACAATCAAAATTGGTAAGTAAAACATCAAAATTGGTAAGTAAAAATTCAAAATTGGTAAGTAAAAATTTCAAAATTAGTAAGAAAAAAATTAAAACTAGTAAGTATTTAGAGAAGAAACAAAAATGGTAAGTAAAAATATCTAAAATTGTAAGTTAGAAAATCTAAAATGGTAAGTGAAAACAAAAACAAAATTGGTGGGAGAATAAAATGGATAATTTTAACACTTTTTAGGTGTAAAAATATATCAACATTTTTTAATGTTAATTTTACACCTTTTGAGGGTAAAATCAACATGAAAAAGGGTAATTTTAACCCATAATACATCTAAAAAGGGTAATATTTACACCGATTTCGGATCAATACTGCAGGGTAAAATTAACATTTTTGGAATGTTATTTTCACTTTTTCGGACTTCTCTCACTCAGTGTAGATAAAAAAATCAAAAATGTTAAAATGTTTCACTGTTAGGACAATGGAAAATTTTCTGTGTTTAAGAATATCAGTAACGTCTGTAGGGGCAAAGAGAAATTTTCTGTGTTTTGGGAAGTTATCAGTATCGCTTGTTGAGGCAAATAAAAATATTCTATGTTTTCGAAAGTTATTTAGGAAATTTTCTGTGTTTTGACAAATTTATTATTTTCAGCCTGTGCAAAGCTAAGCTTTCAGCAAAGACAAATTTCCTGGGCAAAGGGAAATATTTGGGAAGTTATAAAATATTTCTAAGTACCATTTGTACCATTTTTGATTTTTTACTTGCCAATATGATTTGTTTTACTTACCATTTTTGATGTTTTCTTACTAAGTGAATTTTTCACTTACTGTTTTTACCAAAATACTTACTAAAAATGTTTTAGCCTATATAAAAAATCGTAATAAAAATCCTAATAAAATTTTTTCAAGATCAAAGATGAAATGGCCCTAGAGAACGTATTTTTCAAGAAAATGGCATCATGTTTGAGTTTATTGGAAAGGCCTTGGAATCACCGATTGTGATTCGGTAAATGGTAAATAGTATCTAAGACATGAAATTCGAGCATTTCGCAAAGTTAGAATGCTTTGCCACCCCTTTTTCCAGACTGCTAAAGTCAAAAGGGAGCAATAGTGAGAAACAAAGAGTGGAAAAAACAGCAATCATCTAATTGCTCCCTCCTCGAAAGAAAATAAAAGTCTTTTAGTTGGAGCTGAGAACAGCCGCCAAATACTTGTTCACAATTTCTTGCTCCTTCTCACTATGTTCTATATTATTGGGGCTTCAGGGAAAATTTGTAGAAATGAGAGGAAGGTGGAATGAAAACGACAATGGTGCCCAATACTCAATGGTGTATTGAAAGTAACTCATGTGTGTGGCGATTTACGAAGAGTCCGTTGAGGAGAAAAAAAATGACTTACAAAGCTCTTTGAATTCAAAACCTGAGGCCATTTTATCGGTGAGATATACACCACATATCATCATTGAGATAGGAACAACTTGTATAGACACCAACTAACTAAATTGTTTGCCTGAGAAATTTACTAAATGCATACACGAAATAATTTTTGCCTCCTTTGCCTCCCTCAGAGGACCATATAGGTTCTGAACAGAGACTATAACTTCGCAGTTGCCTCTCCTTGCCAACATTTTACATCCAAAGGGCATAGTCATATCACAGATTGCGATTCATGAGCCTTCAACTATTAAAACCCTAATACACAACAGCAGTGGTTGGTTAAACAGTAGACTTAAAGTAGGTTCTTTTTTTTTTGATAAATATCACTCATTATGCTCGAAAGTTGTTCAATAATTTACTGACTGAGCAATATGGGTTTTACCATAATAAAGTAAATCAAGATAGATTTAAAGGAAAATTTTCTCATAAATTTAATTTCTTGGTCGTATTTCACAAAGACTCATAATATCTCAATTCGTAAGATAAACTATATTTTGTTTTGATATATCTAACATTTTATTATCTATCTAATCAGATTTTAGACAGGCTGCAACAGATTAGGCTGTGGATTGCTAAAAAAGGATCTTTGAATAACAATTTTTTGAATACAAAATAATGAATTTTAAATTAACAAATGTAGTGAAATATTTTTAACAAAAGAAAATTAAGAAGTTTATGGACTATCTTGAAATCTCAGATATTACTTAAAGTAATTACTGATTAATTTCATGTTTTTTTACCTAAATATGAAGTACATTTTACGGAAAAAACAGGAAATTATTGTTGACCACTAATGTATTTGTCTCATAATCAAAGACAAAATAATAAAATCGTTAATTGCTGACGTAAAAGGGGTGGAAAAGCGTCCCAGGCTTTGCGAAATGCTCGAACTTGTGACTTATATGCTATACCTCAAAAGTCCTTTTCGCATCATTTACCATTTACCGGTTCTCAACCGATTTGAAGGGGATCTCAGTGGCGCAATAGGCAAGACCGTTGGTCTTGGGTGGATAGACCCCCGGCCCGGTGAAAAGATCTGAATATCTAGAAAAAGACATTTTCACTGTGATAAAACGTTATAAAAATGCACCACCTCTGCCCAAAAACACTCCGGGAACATGGAAGAAGAAGCATCTACATTACGAGGAAGGCGTTCCTGAGCGATCTACGATCAGCATATTCTTCCAACATAGGATATACGACAACATGATTGAATTGTAACAAATATATCCCGATACGATTAATAATAATAACCGATTTGAACAGATCCATAAATCATGTTTTGAATGAATTGTTTTAAAACACTGAGAAAGAAATGAGGGTGCGATTAACTTTTTTTCCTCCTAACTTTAACACTTTTTAGGTGTAAAAATATATCAACATTTTTTAATGTTAATTTTACACTTTAATAAACATTTTCGAAATGTTATTTTAACAGTTTTCGGATTTCTCTCAGTGTATAGTCTGAAGATAAGTGTTTTTCAGGTCTCAGAGATTAGTATACCGAAATTTACCCTTCTTTTTACAAGATGCAATAAATGTAGTATTTACATTTATTCGTCGAAAAAATTGGAAATTTTTTCATAATGTTCAATTTTGTCGTGATTTATTACAATGCTTATAGGACTGTTAGCTCTATAAGCCAAAAGAATATCGAAATTAAATAAAAGGAAATAAGAAAGTATTTAACTTCATAACCTTCATAACCATTTTTGTTAAACAAACGACTTTCGGTTTAATTCAAGCAATTAAACAATTACTGAAAACTAACATAAATTCTAAAAATTACTATTTTTTCTTATTTTAAAACGAAAATATTATGGTCCGTCTGTTTATAGCCATACTTTAGTTTCTCTATCCTTATGAAAAAGTATCTCGGTTAAAGTGAAGCTCTACTTAGACAAAATGTTTGTGTTATTATTTCTGGATGGTTTGAAAAAATTATTGAAGTTCGATATTTAAAGTTAAATTTCGAAAATTCAAATAAAATTTTTAGAACTAAAGGGAAAGGTGTTCCTGATGTAGTTGGATGGTGATACACCTGACTCGACTCTCACAATTTTGAGGTAGAGTCCCGCTTGGTGCAAAGAACTAAATGTCTGGAAGAAAACATTTTCACATGTGATAAAAAACGCAATAAAAATACATCGCTCTTGCCAAAAAACTCTGGGAGCATGGAACATCCACATTGCAGGAAGGCGCTCCTGGGCAGTTGGACGTGAGAAGATTCTTCCATCACGGGTCATATGATATTGTAGCATTATAGCGTTGTAACAAATATCTCTATACGAATAATAATAATTTTACAATTTAAATCTACAGAAACTACCTTCTCAGAAATCAGCTTTTAATTGTTTAATTATCCTCTCAGTTCAGAGATAAAAAATATGTAAACGTTTGTTTAATATTTAAATCAGCCTTTATAAAGACTGATTTGTGTTATTCGATAAAGAAGTTTTATTTTAAAGTGCCAAATTTCTTTAGGCTTGTAAACTGAAATCAAACTCATAATAACGCAGTTGAAATCGAAATATCATACACCTTTCAGTTTCCTTTAATTTTCAGCTGGTCTGGAGAATCTTTTAAAACTTTAACTCTTTCGTTTTTCTCGGGCCTCTAGCTACGAAACAGAAAACAATTTTTTGTGTTGTTTAGAATTATTAAAACATGATTCTTGGATAATTGTAAAGGAGAAGGGCATTTAAATCTAAGATAATAATCTTTGAATATTTTTTAACAACGTCATCATGGAAATTTTTACTTGGTTTTATATTGTTATATATATATTTCATAAGATTTTTGAAGCCAAATATATATATATATATATTTACTCTATAAATATTTAGGACGAGAATAATATACATGAATTCCAATTTTAGATATATTTTTGCGATTCTTTCGGATACGTGCAAAATTTTTGAGTTATTATCGGAAAAATGTTATTTATTAATATTAATTTCTTATTGAGAACCTAAACTTTTGGAAAAAGTAAGGTTGAATAATAATGGTTTGCTAAATATCTTATGGTTCGGAAAGAGTTCTGAAAAATTTGAAAGCAAATTTGGAATACATGAAGAGTCATTAGCCTTAAACTCAGAATTAAAAATCTTAAGACGGTTTAAGATAATCTTTAAAACGGTATTTGAAAAAATTTATTTGACGGGGGACAGAAACTTTTCTGTTAGCAGATGAATTAAACTCGTACTTGAACGATGGATTTTTTGTTCTCTTGATCATAACTTATTTTTCAAGACGAAACGTGATACTCTGAAGACATATTGTTTTGTATAAAAATCTCCCAAAAATCCAAAATTCATTTCTTTTAAAAATTCGCCGTAAATTCGAAGTATATTTTTGTTTTCGAAAAGGGTCTCCGAAAATAAGGATCCAACGGCTGAACTTTCAAAATTTTAAAATGAAAATTTCAGTTAATATAGCTTAAATCTTATACTTTCATATGCTTAAGAGCTTTAATTATATAAATGAATTGTTTATGTTGAAAACCGTCGTGAGGGAATTGCCGTTCAGCTTCAGTGGAACTCATTGTCTCCTGATGATTGAAGAGTGTTTGGTTCTGTATCTCCGAGATACTCGTATGAGAACCCTGGAACCCTCTCGCCAAGTTTATACGATCCCCCAATTAACGAAACCCAATGATCTTTGACATCACTCGACCACTGAGAAAGACACGCAGCGTGTCGAAAGCTCTGGAGAAGAGTGAGTTTTTTGACCTTTTGGGTTGAAGACTCCACAGTTTGTGTTGCCGCGTCCGGACGGAGCTTCCCTCCGAAAATGTCCACTATGTTGAAAACAATTAGAGAAAATATGCTGTTTTTCAGTGTTTTAACCTACGTAACTCCTCAATTGTGATACTAAAAACTTAAGTTTAATCTTTAAACTGTCTGTATATCAGAATTGAGGGGTTGCGTAGGAATTTAGTTCTGTATTTTTCACAAAATAATAACACATACAAAAGATATAATTACAAAATAGATAATTACATTAAAAGGATTTAAAAAAAAAATTGGGTAGAGAATTATATATAGTTTTGTTTTCATCTGCTTGCCACAATGTTAATGTTGCAGCAATAGCATCCCGCATTTTTTGCGTTGTAAATATTTTAGCAAATTACAATAATAGAAGAGGTAAGGGTATATATGAAAAAAAAAGTTTAATGCGATTAGTGAACACCAGGAAAGATGCAAAACATGTTATTATCGTGAAGTTGCTCAGAGTCAAGAAGTTTCTTGAAAATTGACGTGGTACAAAATATCGGGAGTGTATGTGCATGATTATAAGGCTTTTACCCCATGTGCATGATAATACGCAAAATACCAGAATGCGTTTGGTTGGGACATGAAAAACGATCAAGCACTGATTTTACGTAGATAATCTCTTCAGCATCCTGAAAGCCACTCACTTTGATGTATGAAAGTCAACTTTGATGTTATATTGCCCATGCTACTAAAATGGGGAGGATACCAATCCAGCACTACCTTTGGCCGTATTTTATACCATCAGTTATTTTTGTGTTTTTTTTTCTTTGTTTTTTTTTAGCTATACCCTTGTACATTTACTTTATTTTGCACACATGATGCTGTCGCTGTTTGTCACACATTTTTTATTCACCTTTCGGGCATCGATCGATCGATCGGCTCAACATTGCTATCATGAAAAGTATTGGGATGAGGATAATAATGATTCACCTCATATGTGCTCATTTTTATGCATATTTGCAACGACTATGGTGAAAAAACAGTGCCTCTAAGTGAAAATGAAAAGATATATCAAGGTAAGAATGCACCAAGGCGACATGAAGGCTTTGGCCAATACATTCACCATAACCACTTCAATTCCTATAAAATTCCTCTGAAGATAACAATTATTAGTGAAGGAGTTTAGAAAATGATGCCAACTAATTCAACAAGGAGTCGGTATTCAAGAAAAAATACCTTGTAAGAATACCCTAGGTATGTTTTAAAAATATGTTTTTTTGAGTGTCATAAAATACAAATATTTAGCGATTTTCTAAGTGTTTTTGGCGTGCGTGTATACAGCCTATTTCCTAGTTGACATCCGCCCATTGCGTATGGGAACGTTTAAGATGAATGGAGAGCAAGATAACAAGAGAGAGAGCGAAAGATAAAAGAAAGAGTCACACCAACCTATAAATTCAGTTGAAGGCAAAAAAGAGCGATTGGTGGCCATGAATTAAATTATTCATCATACTTTGAGGAATGCACTGGGCTGGACCCCACTGATCCGCAGGATGCAAAACTGATCGAGTGGTGCGACTCACAATTTGATGTGAATAAGACGCGTCCAGATAATGTCTCAGATACCGCCAAGTGGTCAGATGGAATCTTCAGATGTTCATAGCTAGAGGCCCAATTCCCAACTGATGCACATCTTTTGCGCCCAGTGCGCCTCTCCGGAGCAGTTTCCTGTCCATTCGATAAAGGAGCTAAAAGTTATATTTTATTGAACTTTCCTACTATATTATCGGTGGAAGACACCGTAGTGGAACATGTTATTAGACTCTCATGGATTAATTTCTCATTGTACAACTCCCGGGATATTTATTGGGCGCTTTTGCATTCTAGGAAATCTTCCATCAATCTAGCAATTGGCCATCAAATGCCTCATGGAATCGTGCGGCGACTGGCGCAGCCATTAGTCAACGCTCAATTAGGTTCATTTCATCTGAATATTTTGTCTGACAAAATACTAAAGTTCACTTATTGCACAAGAATAATTTGAGTCATGTCGCATTCCACATTGATTTGAGTTTATATACTCAATGAAACTCAAATTATCCATTGATGTAAGTTATGGTATAAGAGGGATCGCTTTTTATGCAATTTAGAGTAAAATGATTTAATAAATTCAAAGTCTTAAATATCGAGCAATTTAATTTAGACAATTTGAATCTCTTAAAAATTTTGATCATATACCAACAAATTAATATTATACTTATTCATTACTTTTTATTACATTGTGATCAATAAATAGACATATTGTTACAAAAATATTCTATTTAATATAATTATGATCTAAGGTAATTGTAAATAAAATCAAGAAATCTTCATTTCCCCTTTGGCACAATATAGGGGGTGATGGGGCTACTTTGAGCTGTGGAGCTATATTGCGATATCTGATGTTTTCACCTATTTCTAAATGAAACTGGTCCTTACAACTATTTTATTTACATCCATAATTGTTTTGTCTGTTCAAATTATATCACGTTAAACCACAGTTTCCTTTAGAAATATGCGAGAAAATCGTATAACAATGAAGCCCCACCTACCCCTAAAGAAAAATTGCACAGCTTTTAAATATCCAAATTGATAACTGATCGAATTTGATTTATTCTAGACTAAATTTAATATTTTACTACCATTCTGTATAGGGTACAGTGGCAAACATAGTTAAAATAAAAATAAAAATTTAAGTTACGATGTTCGAGCATCATGCAATTCTGAAGCATGGTAATTTCGTTTTGCGAAACTAACTTTTGAAATATAAATATAATTTATAATCCTTAAGACATTGAGAGATCTATAGCTTTAAATTTGAGAAATATTTGTTTAGAGAATATAAAATACTTCTCCTTTCGTTTACTAATTGTGCATTTTTTTACATGCATGTACCATCTACCATAAGCAGTCTAATTTCATCACTTCACAAATAAGAATGCACTAATCACACCTATTGTAATCCTCGAATTTTCTCTAACACCTCTAATCTGTCTTACAGAACATCTTTTGAACGTAACTTATTCTGAAAATGACCAATAACTAATTTAAAGTAAAATGTGGTATTCCGCTTGAAAACAAAGCAAATTGAATGAAAAATGCTTAAAACGCACCACATTTGCAACAAAAGAATCACACCTATTATAAGCAAATTTAGGCTTAATGTTTTATTTGACAGAAGTAAAGCAAAAACATTTGATGAAGTCTCATTTTGATGGGGAAATGTGTGTTTTTCTTCCAGTTTTTCATGAAAATTGTTTAATATCCCAATATTCTTGTGAATTTTTTCAGTTAAATATCCAGAGCGGTGTGCACAGTGTGATCCAAAATAATGAATGATTATCAAAGTCGGTGGTCAGTAATTTTGACAAATGTTTTTACGAAGCTGCAAAATTCAATTTTCCTGAGCTGCAAAGGTGATAATTTTTGTGAATTTTCCTCCACTCTCAAAAACGACTCCCTTCGAGCAAACGATTTTCATGGTAAATTAACCCTGATACCTTGGAATTACTTGTTTTTTTCGAAAAAAAAAACACTTGAAGTGTGCGAAAACGCATAAAATATTACAGATCAGAATTATACGATTTTACGCTTATTTTTTATTTTTGAGTTTTGGACCCAGGAAGGGCATAGGCTTCCAATTTTGCAGGAAATGTGAGATGTTGAACTATAGCTTTTAGAATATATGACTGTGGATAAAGTTCATTTAGTAACTTGGAAAAAGTCAACTTTTACGAAGCTGCAAAACCTTCCTCTATACGGATATAAATTTCACTAGTGTGTAGAGGCCATAACAGAGCACGATAAGACTTAAATTGGTATTATATTTTATGGTATTCCATATTGAATTAAACGGAAACAATTAAAAATAAATTTTGTTATAAAAGCGTCTCATTTTATTTATATCGGATCTCATTACATTGAAAGTATAAAGATGAAGAAGATTCTTGCATTAAAAACTCAATACCTATATCACATGAAGAAAAAACTGTAAAAATATTTTCACTGGCCTAAATTTTTATAATAAAACGAATAGTTTTTAATAATCCAAACATATGTTCACATATTGTGAAATTTTTCTATAAGAAAGCAAATCAAAGAGACTCAAGTGTAAAAGAATAAAAACGCAAATGGGCAAAACATTTGACATCATAATGTGGAAATAATAAATGATAAATATCATACATAAATCACACAATTTGGGGGGTTTACATTACAAGTGTTGGAACATTCATTTGGTGCATGGTATGACGGTTGAAGGAGAAAAAAAAATTGAGAATGAAGAGAAACAAATAGGAGTCATTTGAATATGAAATAATATCAAATATCATACTGAATTATACACTCTCGAGATCAATATATTTTATTTTATTACACGCTTCTATTCATTATTTAGTGGTTCAATGAACCGATTAGAAATACTTGTTAATTTTTCACTGCGGCATTCCAAAAAAGATTTTTTTCCACTCGCACGCTCTTTCTTCATCGCTTTTGAATAATCGTGCAAATATTCATTTTAAAGAATTCATCTCTAATTTTGTCAATCCCTAAAATATTCGATACACTTTATCATAATTTATTTTGCTAGCCATCTTTTTTCTTCATTTTGTAGTCACACATTGATTTCAGAAGATAGATCTCGACCACATGAGTCACAATTATTGAAAAACTGGCACAAAAAGTCACAATAAGAGATCTTGTGAGTTATTTTTCGCGCGAGAAGAAAAGAAAAATGATCCATTTCTCAAAATTTATTCAGATTGATTTTTCTATCCTAACCATGATCTCGAAGAATAGACAACAAGATCAATGGGGGAGACATCAGAAAAAAAATACAAGTTAGAAGAAGCACAAAAAAAAACAAAACACTTTATTAATAATCCCGATTAATTCAACTTCTTATAACATGAGAATGACTGGTTCTGGAAGTCAATTCTTGTGGCACCTGAAGAAGTCTTTTCGAGAGATTTGTAATCTTTCTTGTTGTGTCTATGTTTATTTGAAATACAGTAGTGGTAGCTTAGGAAAAAATAGGTATTGTTTTGTCATCAAAATTTGAGTGAATTATCATATATAATTCATTCTATGTGATGGTACTTACCTTTCAATCTGTCACGCTTTCTTTTCTTTCACTTACATAAGACATTATTTTTTAGTGACACATAAAGAATGAATGGTTCTGGAAGTACAATTACTTTACAGACAATTAAATGGAAGAAATCCCATTTATTCAAATCACTTACGTATATTTAGCGGACGGTGGGGTACTTTCACGAAGATAACAAAAAAAGATTTTTAAAACTCTTGCCGAGATCTTATAATAACTATAGTACTACTAATAGTGTCAACATGTTGGTTCTTACGTGTTTGCACTTTTCTAAATTTTTAGTTATAATTTAATTATTAATGAGTAGTTCACTCGTTAATAGTTATCTCGGGTTCTTAATCAATAAGAGTAGGGGAGACTGGGGCAAAAAGTCACAAATTGAAAATTTGAAAATTCAATATCTTCCAAGATAACAGAGATAGCGACATAATTTTTTTTCCATAGATGGCCTCCATAGACCTTCTTCAAAGTCGTAAGTTTCTTAGAATTCGAACAAGAATTTCAGAAAATAATAAATATTGAAATTTTTAGCCCTATTTTTGAAATGTTTTCCTTATGGCTCCCGCACACCTTTCAGACCAGGAAAATTTCATGAAGACGAAATTCGCATCCCTTTCTTTCTTACATGTTTTGCATATGACTATCTCATTCTTTCGCATACCAAATTCGATTGATTGAAATTGAATTTGGTGTGACGTTTAAAAGAAGAAAAAGAGTGCAAGAGAATGAGATAGACATATGCAAAGAATATGAGAAAGGGCTTCGAATTTCGACTTCATGAAATTTTCCTGATCTAAAAGGTGTGCCGGAGACATTACAGCAGATATCAATTTTTACCTATTTATTTTCCAAAAATTGATGCACTGGTAAATATTTCCTAAATGATTTGGATTCTTTGAATACGAAACCACTATCTATTTTAGAATTTTACAAAGATTCTTTTTTCCAGAAATCCTTTTATTAAAAATGACCACTTGGGGTAAAAAGTAACAAGAGCTATGGATCAAAAAGTAACAAAAACCGAAGCAATTTCTGATGTCTCACGGCAAGAAGAAACGTCATTTCCATGTTTCGCCGTTTTTTGTTTGCATTGGTCAAACGATTAGTCACTAACTTGTGTGTTTTTTTTTTCTAAAATAGCTTGAAAAATGTTTTTCTCGTTCAGATAGAGAAAACTGTGTTTTAAAAATGTGTAGAGGAATAAATTTCCTATAAAAATATGTCCACCTAGCTTTTTTTTTATAATTTTCGAAAGCCCGTAATAAAGCAAATCAAAATGTGATAATATCCCATACCTGGTACTATTTGCCCCAGCATTTTTGAGAATGGTCACAAAATTACCTTTTAGAAAACAGCTCGATAAATGTATTTCCCTACAAAATAGAGAAAAATGACTTTCACAAAGTTGTAGAGCAGTAAATTTCCTATAAAACTGTGCTAATTAGAAATTTCTGTGGCGCTCGGGTAGCTTGGAAAAAAAAATAAAATATCCGTTTTGTGACTTTTTGCCCCAGTCTCCGCTAGTATAAACATTTGATATTTAGCCTAGAATTTTACATAAATTTTTTAAGAAGTTGGCAATAATAGAATCATACTGGATATTCAAACCCATTGAATACAATTAAATATTATTGGCTCAATTCATAAGGAAAAGAATAGTGTTCACGAGTTCAAATATTTTGCAGAGTTTTTCTTATACGGGCTTCAGACCTAAGACTTAGCTATCTGGCTTAACTCTTCTAATTCCTAATTAGGCATGATTTTTTGGAAAACTGTTGTTTAGGAATAAAGTACAAGGGCAAATGATTCATTTGACTTTGAAAAATCAATAAAATTCCTTGTTATTTAGATTTTTGGGACCTTCGGGAACTGGGCTAAACCTCCAGTCTGAAGCCGGTATTACTGGGCAATTTCTTCTTAAGTTAATCGGTTCATAACCGATTTGAACCCATTTATGAAAATACAAAAGATTGCGCTAAGAGCTTAGGAATAATATAATTGAGTTTTGGATAAGAATTAGGTATCGGCTCATAACCGGTTAATAAACGATTGAAAGTAGTTCAGGCTTGTCAGGAATTCTAAGGCCTTTCCGACGAGCTCATGATACCATTCGAATAAGAAATACGCTCTGGACATGCAATATTCTTAGTCCAACTTCACACAAAAAGTATCTGTCTAATAAAATAGGTCCAGAATCTACCCAAATAATAACATTCAGAAATTTTAATAATTTTTAAAATACATAATGCAGTGTAACTCTCGATGTTATGTCGATTATCTTTTTTTGTGTAAAATTAATATACCGTAGAAGCGAGTAACTTTGCAGATGATCTACTACATGCGGTCGGTGAAAACCGTGCTGAAGTGCTAGAATTAAAGAAAAGCTTACGAAGAGCAGGAGACATAGTCACCCCGGAAGCCTAACTCACTTGCATCTACGATAAATTTAATCATTAATGGCAGTTCTTTTAGATTTATCGTGATTAATTAATATTTTTCATTAAAGTATACACTTACCAATTTTGAAGCTTTTATATAAAACTTTTACTAATTTTCAATATCAAATTGCAGTGTTCTTACTTTCGCTCCAAAATGTAATGATCTGTCTTTGAGACCAATGTTGGGAGTTCTTTTTGCATTAATATTTAAGATAGTCATGATGACCTTCTTGCCACTTTAAATCAACCAGAATAATTCTTAGTGTGACATGTGCCATTCTGGAAAATTAAGATGTATTTCTGAGAAAATTCAGATTGATTAGATTAAATGAATCATTTCAGCAAACATAAAATGGAACATAAATTTCTAAATTTCCAACAGTTTTACCCATTTTACTGTCCGCAAAGGTGTTCGTTTTTATTTGTTTTTGAGCTATAATAAAATATTGGACCCAATAAAAATGCTGAGAAACACGAGGATGGTATCTAAGCAGACAGAGAAGCTTGCGTCTCTGACTAATTCATCATCCAAGACATTTGGACGACATGGAATTTCCTAGTCGGGAATATTTCAAATACATAGAATAATATTCAAATATATTTTATGAATCAGACGCTTCTTTTTTTTTGGTCCCTCCCCTGTGATCTTCTTTAGGGCTTCACCGTTTTCAATAGAGCCACTGAGGAGGTACATACCAAAAAAAAAAGTATGAGAGAGAGGAAAAAACAAAAGACAAATGATTCGAAACACCTTACACGAGCAACATCTTTAGCCCAACTATTGAGGCCCCTTTACCCTCGAATCACTCTCAATGATTGCATGGAATCTGCGGCCAAATTGTCCCGGAGCAATACAAACTAAATTTTCAATCGAGATCCCTATCGCAGCGAGAGCATTTTGTCTCGAATAGGAGTGCTTGAGAAGGCACCGAGGGCACCTTTGGCATCAGCAACAATTGCCTACCGCCGTCACCTCCCTAAACATCACATGACGGCAAGACAGCCGAGGACCATACGCCAGATCAGAGATTCCATATCGAGCCACACTATTGTGCTGCTTATCGGACTGAAACTGTCGATCAAGTGGCTGATCTTTAATCTTATGTTCACTTGTCGCACAATGTCAAGTTTCCCATCATTTTTTGCCGTTCATTCCTCCAGCTCTTTTTCCTGCCATTGACTAATTATGCCACACCAGAGTTGGACACGAAGAATTACTGTTGTATAGATTGTCTCATGGAGATCAGTGTTTAACAGATCTTATACCTTTTCGTACAATTCTCTTGCAATTTCTTTCTTTAATACGACAGATTATACCAGCTTTCCAAGAATATTTTCAATTAGGGGGAGGTGGGGCTACTTTGAGCTGTGGGGCTAGATTGTTATACGACTTTTTTGACTATTTCTAAATAAAGCTGGTCTTTCCAATTATTTTATTTAAATTCACAACTATTTTGTCTATCTAAATTACATCATGTTAAAGCCCAGTTTCCATTAGAAGTATGCGAAAAAATCGTATAACAATCTAGCCCCACAGCTCAAAGTAGCCCCACCTCCCCCTAAGTATATTTCTCTTATTATTTTTCTTATTTTTCTTTTTAATTGCAATGTGATATTTTCTAATAATAATTCTAAGCTCAAGTAAATTATATCTTGAAGTATTTTAATAAATAAAAAAATGTAGTAATAATTGCCTTGATTGATATCTTTTCGTTCTCTCAAAATGTTTTTCTTATGAATTTAACCTTAACGAAGATATTTGCATATTTTATTTTATTTTTACCTTGTAACATGGAAATTTCAAAATGTCTATCTCATCTTCTTACTGAAAATATTAGAAAATTTTAGTAAAGTCCATTATTAAATTTAAAGTACAGAAAAAATCACTAAGAATTAGGTAACGATCTTAAAGGTGAAATTTCTATTTGGCCTGAGCTGAACGTTAAAAAGTAACGGAATTATCGAAACTATCATATAAGTTTTTCCTTCATAGGGAAAATAAAGAATAGGGGAGACCGGGGAGGTTTGGGACACTTTTTCATGTTTTGAGTTTGAGACACTATTCCAAAAAACCACGATAGTGTATTACAATTTTATGCGGTCTATAGGATACTTATGGGTATTGACTTTATAAAAAGTACTCGATAGAACTTGGAAAATAACTGAGTTTTCTTGAAGAAGATAAAACATTTTACTTGACGCTTCGTCCCAAATCTCCCCGATGTGGGGCAGTGTGGGACGCAAAAGGTGATGTTTGGGACGCGTTTTTTCTCGCATAATTTGTATCACTGGAACACGTTAATTAATTTTAAATACCAGATTAAAAATATTTCTGATAGAAATAAAAATGTTTCATCTTTTATTTACACTTAGAAATTAATATCAATTTTATTTGTATTGTAGATTCATTTATTGTCAATCAATTATTTAAAGTATTTTCTTCTTATTTTCCATCTACCTTTCTTTGCTTTTTTTATTCTAAATATTGCAATAATGATCATCAAATTCCTCAGGCGAGTAGATTTTCTTGCAACTCTTAGTTTTGAACTCATTGATGGATTCCTGTTTGATTTTACGACAACTGCATTGTACCTGTTTTCTCATTATTTCTCTGAATTAGCTCTCGCCTTGCCTTTTCTGAAGAACTTGTTCGAGAAATTTTCGAAAAAAATAGTTTTTTAACTAGATTGGGCAAAGATCGAATATCCTCTGAGAAGGAATTATTGATTCCCAAGACAATGATAGTTTAATTGTCCCTGTAGTTAAAGAAATCTGCTCCACTGGTAAACTTTGCACAAGAGGGAGATTTCCAGTAGAAACTGGGCATTACTCTTCATTTTGACAATAAACAATTGCATACCACCTACAATCTTGTCGAAAATCAACGTCCCATTCATCCTCTTCTAGGTGTCCCAAACATCCCCGCGGGTAGTTTTGGTATTTAAAACCTCTAAGTAAAAAACAAGAGCGTATAATCTCTGAAACTTTTATAAAAATATCTTCCCAGATTACACTGCTACCTAATGAGATAAAAAAGTTTTGATTATATACCGCTGATATAAAATACAAAGAGGAAAACTGAGACGTCAAAATATACGATTTTTATCAATTTTTAAAAAAATGTTCATAGAATTAAAACAATAAAACTGACGATATCCATTCTTTTAGTCAAGATACATCTTAATATCGCCTTCGATACAGTAATGGTTAAATCCCATTTATTTCAAAAATTAATTGAAAAAATCGCCTTGTCCCACAGTACCCTTGTCCCAAACCTCCCCGGTCTCCCCTATCTCATTTTTCCAATTATCGCTGAAAGGTTTTTAAGGTTGTTGAAAAAAGAGGGGATGGCATTAAAACGTCCGAACTTTGCGTTAAGATTAAACTCGTATGTCCAAAATTATAAGATAAGTAGGGTAAAGTGGTACAAGTTGGACAGGGCTTTTTTTCTTGATAAATTTAGTACTTCATTTTAATTTGTATATTTTTAATGCTTTAGTTTTATAATTTGGTTCCTTGTGCTCAAAAACAAATTTTGTACTGTATTTATCAAGAAAAATCCATGTCCAAATTGTACCGGCGAATTGTCCAACTTGTAACACTATGTCCAACTTATATCACTTTACCCTAATTTTGAGTTCATTATTTAAATAGGCTTTCAAAGTCTGGTTTATGTTCTCCGACAAAAATCTTTAATTTCAAGTGACAACTTTTTTGTACCTTTAAGTTAAAATGTACTAAATTTCAAAAGACTTAAAAATATATATATTCAAAAACCTTAAATGGAAATGTCAAACTTCCTTATGATTTTTTTTCTAAAACTCTTCTGCATACTACCTTGAAAGGCTTTTTAAATTTTTAAGTACAGAAAATTTAGAGGTAAGATTGTAATAAATGAAGCGTTCTAAACCTTGAATCGTAAATCTAGAATTTTGGCAATAGTTAACCTTAATATTAATGTGTTATTTTCTCAGAATAAAGAAGTTTGTTTACTAAAGTTCTTCCAACTCACCAGGAACGCATATTCTCAAATTAATTTCCACTAAATCATTTTTTTTTGTTTGTCAGTTCATAATCAATTCAATTTAAAGATCGCCTATAAATAGTGTAAAAATATATAATAATTGATTTTCTGTCAAAAAATAATTATTGGTTCGACTGATTTATTACCAGTAACATAAGCGATTGAAGCTTATTTTAAACTTATCAAGGTGTCAAAGACTTTATCAACGAACTCAAACTTGTCCAATTTTATTGATAAATATTCTTTTTAGGTCGCTTTAGATTCCAGAAAAGATTTAAGGATATTTTCAGTTAATTTTTTAAGGATGAAATGGTCAGAAATTGGAGATCAGAAAAAATCGTGTTTTTTGGCTACATTTAAAGGAAAACATAACTTTAGGTTACTGTAACAAAACCTACATTTTAGAGCCATCGGTTACCCAATCGCCTTTAAAAGGTCAAATACAAAATCTTTTCATTAAAAAAAATTCTACAACATATTTAAATCCATAAAGTATGTATATACTATAAAGATATATATTTTTGATACATAAAAAGATACGAATAAAAATATTGAGAAGTGTATAACACTTTGCGAAATACTTTAGACGCAAATACAATGTTATATCCAAAAGTTAAGTTTGCAAAATTTTGCTCATCTGGTCAAACAAAATAAAACCTTTTATTTCCATTCTCTTGCTTTACAAATCTATTTAACTTATTAACAAAATAAAAGCCAACGTGCAATTGTTGTTTGAAATATGTTTATTTGATAGATCTCTTTTATTGCACGAACTTCAAAATGTGCATAGAGAGCGATCTATATCCGATCTTTCAATACTTTTTCATCCCTTTATGACCCAATGAAATACACCATAAAACATATTTTACAAAATGCTTCTTTCCATGAACATGAATTACACCGGATAACACGTTTTTAAATAAACAATCAATTTGAAATCAATTTTTATATCCTTCTAGCGTTCCTCGGACTATTTTTCCTTTCATAATTATAATGAAATGCATTGTCTTTTGACGTAGAGTTGAACAAATACCAATTCGGCAAGGAAGACTTTTTGGTAGTTTTGTCAATGAGATAGAAGTATTAGAGGAAACTGTGGAACTACTAAACACGAGGTATCACCAAACACTAATTTTTATTTCTAAACTATTTGGACTATCTCGACCATTTCTTCAGTGGACAAGTATCCCTACAATGCCTATAAATTTCTCTAAGTCTTGTCCTCTGAAGTTGAATAGCCGTTCAAAAAATCGCAGTGTTTGGTGGTGCCCCAGTTTCCCCTATGACTTACGTTCTTTAATCTTTCTCATTAATCTTCAGGTCTGAATGAATTATTTATTCTGACCCCATTTTTTGACTCTCTCATCCTAAACTCTGCCGAGTAAACAAAATGTATATTCATCAAGTATTAAACCTCGAAATTTATACTTCTCTTAATTCCGTATGGACATATTTTTTTTAAAGATCCCAAAAACACGCAATTTTTGTGATTTTTGTTAAACTCTAGTGAGCGCATTTTTTAGCAGACTCAGAAAGTATGGATTTTGTAATGTCTTGAAATCTCGAACAAACTAAAAGCAGTTCTCAAAGTGTTATAAACTCTTGCACAGCGAAAGCTACTTATCCATCCATACGTCTATTACCACGGCTAGAGCTCAAACGGTTAGAGATAGAGACTTGAAACCATCTGGGGACCCCTCCCCATAAGTCAACCCTGGGCGGATATTTCGCTCAAATACCGTTTCGTAAGAATACCGTTGAAACATTTGAATAACGGTTTTCGAGCTTAAAGGTTAAAAAAGTTCCAGAGAGCGCATTTAATCAAATGTTATCATATTTGGGCTCGCTGGAAAGGTATTGAAATTTCCGATAAAACTGAACCTGTTTCAAGTGGTTCTGAACCGGTTCTAATCGATTCTGATACCGTTCCAATCGGTTCTGAACCTGTTATGAACCGATAAGTATTTTTTGTCCGAAAATCAATTTCATTACTCGTATTTTAAGTCAAGCTATTTTAAGTCAAGTAACAGTAAACGGTAAATGATGCGTAAGTAACTTTCGAGGCATAGCCTAAGGGCCTTGACAAACCTGAGGATTAGCCGAGAGACGGCTTAGCGTAATTATATTCGAAATAATGGGCAAACCACATTTCTATTATTTTCGAATAAGCCGTCTCTCGGCTTAAGTTGTAAGTGTGTCAAGGACCTAAGTCACGAGTTCGAGCACTTCGCAAGACCTGGGACGCTTTTCCGTTCCTTTTAAAATTTAAGGCGTTTACAGTTTTAAAATGTAAACTTAATGAAAACGATATAAAATAATAAATAGTTGCATCTACTTAAACTTGTAGCATTATATATGTGCGCATATATATGTATAAAAGTATAAATAATGGTTTTCGGATGTAAAAACGCACAAAGTTATTTTATTTGCGTGTTAGCATAAATTCCATCGCGTTGCTAAAAGTATGGCTAGAAAATTTATAAATAGAACCATTTCTTCTGTGGCGGTCGCCCACTTCCAATCGAAGCTTGTGTTGCATTCTGCCACAATGGTCACCACTAATGTCCACCACACACTTGCAGAAATCAATTTATCAGATTTGATGGTACAACATTTAGATCGTAATTATCATTTAAAATCAATTTGGTATTTTTCATATTTACAAGCACATTTTATTATCATCAATAAATAATTCCTGTATAAATTGTGCAAAAGATGGACAAAAATGTGGTCGTGAGTGTGAAAAGAGCTGAAGAAAATTTGCCAATAAAGTGTGGAGTTTATATAAGATCAATGAAAATCTCCATTTTTGTTTATAATTCACTTTTTTTTTAATATTTTATTAATACTGTGACTTTTCACTGGTGCCTCTGTTGCCTCTTCAGTTCAACCGTATTTAATATTGTATATCGAGACCTACCACATCCATCGGTAACACAAAAAAAAGAAGCCTCTCCGGAGGAATTTCGGCGGACTTGGAAAAAGAGTTTTGTGAGTAAAGTAAAATATTGGGATATAAAAATTTGAATAATAATACTGCGGACTTCACACCATTTTCCAAAATTATTACATTAATGAGAATAACGCACGATCAATATTGAAATTCTTGTTCATCGGCGTGACAGAGATGTTGGCTGAACTTGATAGACCATACATTTTGAGACATTTGGTGTGCGGTTTTGCTTTTTTTTCCTTCTTCTTCTGGATATTTCTTATTTACAAATAATTTATTGAGACTTTTATTCATATTAATACAAATTGTGTGGGCTAGATATACTTCTTTCAGAAGTGATCAAACATCCATTTGTGTGGTGAAATTAATAAAAAGTAAATAAATAAATATAGAAATCTGTGATCTTTTGAGAAGTTACGCGCGATTCTCTGAAGTTGAAAATATACTTGGAGAGTTAAAACTTGAATCAAATTCCCAAACATGATTATTCACTAAAAATTTTTCGAGAAGAAAAATATCTCGTAGAATGGATGAGTCTGAATATCGACCATTATAATTGTATACCACTTTTGGTCAATTTAGAAGAGACTTTTAAGGCAATATCGCGTAATTTATCCTCGATGTTGTTTAGAATCTTGTTATTTCACACGTTCGATGAATATATGTTTTGAGCAAATGATAATGCCAAAAACTATACACACCTATATTTTGCGACTGTCTACCTCGGAAACTTTGCTTATGGGTATACCGGAAACTTGGAAATATATTTATCAACTACATAAAGATAGAGAAAAAAAATAGTAGTTCTAAGATATTTTTAAAGCATGTCTTCCTGAACAATGAGTACATCGAAAATGCCTAAGTCTAAGAAATAATTGCAGAACGGAAGATGTACAATAAGGAATATGTCTTTTCAGTTTGGAATTTGCCGAGATTTTTATTGCTTCTATATGGTACAAGAACACCGTGAAAGGATCACGGGAAGCCCTCTGGGAAGTGATTTGCTAAGGAATTCACCATGGCATTGGATGCTGATATAAATTTCCCAAAATATAAAAGGAGATCGGTGGGACATCGTAGATCTGTTGCATCAAAAAATTCGCACCATGTGGCAGATTTATTTTGCTCTTAGCTGTTAGTCGACCCTTTGATTTATGCCATCGTTCTCTCTCTTCGCGAATGGTATATTTTATTATTCAAATTATATGTCTCGCAAAATCACAAGGGGAAAAGTAATAAAAGCGCGAGGGAAGATTATGAAGGAGCATCAAAATGATCAAGTTGAGTGAATAATTGATCGACTCTATTATTGTTCTTCAGTCCAACATCTTTGTCATATCACACGCCTCTTAATTGATTCTAATTGAAATTTCACCCTGAGTTCAAAACTTCACTTTTGATCTCACCAAGGATGAGGTCAGAGGTAAGACAGTTGATGGACCGAAAAAATCACTTAACGATATCTCTTGCACTTCTAACTAAAGGCACATTATATAGAAGATGAGCAACTTGGTGGGCTTTTTGAATCACTTGCCATGGCTTTTCTTTAACCTTGCTCACACTATTCAAGTCCAAGCAATGTTTGAAAGAACAGAAAGGTGTTCGTACGGCAGGTCAGGTTGTAAATAATGATATTATTGTTGGTGCGAGGTTTTATATTTAGGCGCGCAAGATAGAGATAAGATATGGCGTTTAGAACAAATTACGTATTATTTGGAATATAAACATGTCGGGTAAACAATTCATGGCATTGTGGTGTGCAAGTCTCAATATTTTCTACCTCGGTCACATATAAAATTTCCCCTTTGCTTCCACAAGACTCTGGGACATGTTTAATCACCACACTATATGGATCGCCAAAGGAAGTACTATGTGGAAGGAGGTGAACATAGGATACACCATGTACTAGAATGAATTACTATGAACCAACAGTGTGAGGTTCTTGAATACAGAGTTGTACAAAATTCTAAAAATCTGCAATGCAGAAGAGATTAAGATCAAAAGTCAGTGATAAACTTGTATGAGCTTTTATGATAAGCTCTACTTCTTTCATTCTAACATCTGTTTATGTGTAAAGTTGATGAGAATATATTTAAAAGGTAATCAAAACTTGGGAGTGCGTGGTGCAATTGGTAAGAGCGGCAAGAGTTTTCGGCTCTTGGTCGCTGAGACCTCCGATTCGACTGTTACCGTTGTGAGCTCGAGTCTTGCCCGATGCAAATCACTCCTGTTTTTGGTCAGAGCATTTAGAATTTTTGAATATCAACGACATGTTATCTACCATCCACCAATTTACTTTTTAGCGGAGACCCTTTTAGATAAGCAATGGACAAACCAAACTAGGGGGGACCGGGGAAGATTAGCCACGTATGGTATTAGATAGTGGTATTTTATAGTTTGTCTTCGAATGAATATTGAGAAAACCACTCTCCTTTCTAAATATATACTTCCCCTACTATTCATTGAAATATTGATCAGCCTCATACAAACACTTTTTGTACAAATTATAGGGGAGACTGGGGCAAAAAGTCACAAAACGGATATTTTATTATTTTAAAAGCTACCCTCCCAAGAAGCAAAATAGCTGACTTATAGAACCAAGTATTAAATAAGTCTTTTAGTGCACTTTTAAAAGACTTAAAGTGAGAATTTTCTGTAGAAATTAATATAGGAGCTCTTAAGATCCTTAAGAGTGCGCCACTTTACTTATAGTAATCTCAGTGATGGGACCAAGAGCGTTATAAGCAAATAAAAAGATTTTTGGTTCTACAGTGCCTTACTTAAGGAATTCTACAACACTATATTAAGAAAAAATTGTTTCTTGGGCTAGCGCCCCAGAAATTTTTAATTAGTGCAGTTTTATAGGAAATTTACTGCTCTACAATTTACACATATACAACATTTATCAAATACATTTATCGATTTATTGAAATACATTTATCGAGCTGTTTTCTAAAAGGTAATTTTGTGACCATTCTCAAAAATGCTGGGGCAAATAGTACCAGGTATGGGATACTATCATATTTTGATTTGCTTTATTACGGGCTTTCGTAAATTTAAAATTATAGCCAGGTGACATATTTTTATGGAAAATTTGTTCCTCTAGACCTTTTTAAAACACAGTTTTCTCTATCTGAAAGAGAAAAGTGCTTTTGAAGCTATTTTAGAAAAAACACACAAGAGACTGCTAATCGTTTGACCAATGCAAACAAAAAGCGGCGAGACATGGAAATGACGTTTCTTCTTGCCGCCGTGAGAGATCAGAAATTGCTTCGGTCTTTGTTACTTTTTGCTCCATACCTTTTGTTACTTTTTACCCCAAAAGGTCATTTAATAAAAGGATTTCTGGAGATAAGAATCTTTGTAAAATTCTAAAATAAATAGTGGTTTCTTATTCAAAGAATCCAAATCATTTAGAAAATATTTACCAGTGCATAAATTTTGGAAAATAAGTCAAAATTGATATCTGCTGTAAGGAAAATATTTTAAAAATACGGCTAAAAATTTCAATATTTTTTATTTTCTGAAATCCTTGTTCGAATTCTAAGAAACTTACGACTTAGGTCTATGGAGGCCATCTATGGAAAAAAATTTAAGCCGCTATCTCTTTTATCTTGGAAGATATTGAATTTTCAAATTTTCAATTTGTGACTTTTTGCCCCAGTCTCCCCTACGCAAGGAAAAATTTCATTTGGTTGTTAATTCCACCCCGGTCTTCCCTACAACTGTGAACAGGAGGATTATTTATCTATACCATCTAAAAATATCATAAATACAAGAGTTGAAATTTTCTTCTTTCAACTGATTAGAAAATTTAATCAATTTATTAAAATCTTTATCTGAAATTTGTAAGCTTTTCAATTCCACCCCGAGGTTTGATTTTACTCGCCATCAAAACTGCAATGAAAAGTGTTCTTTCCTTTCTCTCTTAAGCACTGTGTGGTGACTTATTCTGTCACTTAATTCTCGTAAAGCAGAAATTTACGAATGGATTTGTGAATTCTTGGTCAGCAAATATGCACATACGATGGACAGTGTGGCAGAAATTTTTGTCGCCCTCAACTCACCGATCATTTGCAATTATTCTCCTTTGACTCAGAGCAAAGAGATTGGCTACTAAATAATGTGATTCCATAGAGAAGAGACACAATTCACAATCGTGTGCACACTTCGCACTAATGAACTATCCTTCCCATTCCACGTGCAAAGGATGGTGTGGAGACGGCTACTCTGGAATGCCGTGGAGGAGGTCAACTTACAATTACGCTTGATTTGTGTCAACGGTAAATCATAATTTTAGCCCTTTTTTCCCAATCCAGTATTTCCATCTTTGGTTGCATTGGCGTCAGATGAATTGCATTTATACGCGATATTGTTGCATGATTGTCAACTCGAGAGCCATGACGATCACACAGAAGGATAATCTGCAAAGAACCCACTTTTTCCGCCTCCATCCCATTCACATCCTTTCCGCGTTGCATCTTTGATCGAGCATATACCGATGTTTACACTGTTAATACAGAAACCGGTATAGTTCGTAATTGATTTGGTTAAATCAAAAATAGTAGGATGAAAGGAATACCTATTGGTATTTTAAGAAATTGTGTTTTGACATTTTAGAACTCTTTCAGTACAATTTGGTAATTTGAATACTTCTATTTACAGGAGAAGGTAGATTAAAGAAAGCACGATATATTACTTGCATTACAACCAATTTTACATTCTTTCTTCTTTCGCCCGGTTCAAATTTTCATCATTCCCTATCCTTGTAGAATATTATCTAAAGGTCAATTTTTGTTAGATATACGCAAAAAAATCTAAATTCAACATAAACTTTATCTTCTCTAATAGTTTAGTTAAAAAAATCACAGCTATCATTAAATTAAAGTATTCTCTGATCAATACAGTTTTTTTTTGTCAGAATTTGGATAAAATTTGTGAATAGAATACTGGAACTTTCAAACGATGAGAACGATGTGTAAGACTGACGGAAAAACCCATGGGATGTATTGTTTCACATCGCAAACAATATTCATACCCAAAATGATTAACAGCTTCGACGTACTAGCCGGTAGAAGGTGATGGCGGAAGGTAAATGATATTCATATATTTATATTCTGCAACCGCGCCTCCCTCCGTGACCTCCCATGTAACATTCCATTTGATTTATGAGTTGTATCTGTAATGAGAAGAAACCGTGCTAGTTGCACTTAATTTTCGCACTCCGCAAACTATTCAAAGCTGTTCTATTCTTTCTTTGGATGATATTAACATCACTACTTTGTGTTAGACTCTTGCATTTATTATTTTATACACATTTTTTTCAATACCATTATTCAGGACGATCATTATATTATAAGTCCAAGTTACGAGATATTTCATATTTAAAAAAAAAGTACACGAGCAGAATATAAACTTTTCTAAATTGAGCTGGACTTCAAAAATATTGCTCACAGAATATTACCTGTCAGAAATACAGATAGAGGAGTTGAATTGAATTTCTATTCCATTTTTTAATATACTGTACTTTGAAAGTCAAATTCACAAGATTATAATGAAATTTTTAATCCCTGTTGAAAAGTTAGGAGTCCAACTTTAAAAATCGGCGATTCTATTCTTAAATCCGTTGATTTTTCAATATCTTTAAATTTGGATCTCGACTTTCCAGCAGCGGTAAATAATTTTATGCCAATTTTAAAAATGCTACAAAATAAGTTTCCACTGTAATAGGGTAAGTCTGCCAAATTTCGGCATAATTGCATGCAAGCGTCAAAGTCTTAAGTTTGAAATGTAATAATTTAAATTCAAATTGATTTTTTTATTCTTTCTTCTGAAAGAGTGTTGCTTGGAACCTTGTAAAGAGTTTACCGTCTTTATTTACTCTAAAATCATTCTTAATACATTTTAAAATGAATAAAAATATAGATATAACTTTGGTGCCCTATTTCGACCACCTTCATTCTCATAGTTCCTTGCCCTTCGGGAATTCTTCCAATATCTTTTTCACGTCATCTCGTTTGTCGAAGCTACATTTTTTGTTATTCTTTTGCATTGTATAATCTCTAGAGTACGTAAAATCTAAAAGTTCATGGAAATTCGAGGAACAAAAAAGGTGGCCGAAATTGCAAGCTGGCCGGAATTTGGCACACTTACCCTACGGTTTTTTTTTATCATAATAACACTGTGCGATGCGTTGCGGGTTTCTTTCTGAGTCGAGAGTGTCAAAACTTGTTAGAAGGTCATTATTTAAGGATCTCAATCTGAAATCCGTTCGTCACGGTCACATCTGGATTTTTTTAAAAACGGTTTTTTTTTAGCTTTTTGATATATTCTCAAATTGAGATAATTGTATCTCCGGCCCTAATAATCAGGTGGTAATTACACTAAGCTAAAACGACGTATAATTTCATCCTCTCTCTTTTAAACATATCAAAAACCTACGATGATATATTTTTTAAAAGTCATTTGAAAAAATGCTCCCAAAATTGTTAATTTCTTTGTGTTTTTTTTTTCATTTTCTAATAACTCTCTCACTTAAATAGAACATTTTATATGCCAACTACTATGACTAAAAATAATTGAAATTAATATTCTTTCACTTCTTTCCAGTTCATATTTTTTATATTAATTCTATTCATTCACAAAGAAATGAAAGAATAATAAATGCACTTACCTTTAGCCATATAGCAATTCATATTAGAAATCTTCTACTCAAGTGAGAGTATTATTAGAAAATTGAAAAATACAAGAACATGCACAAATTTGGGTGCACTTTTTCAAAAATATTTAAAAAATAAATTTTAATTTCATCGTAGGTCCTTGACATATTCAAGAGTTGTAGAGGATAAAATTACATGACCGGAGATACAATTTTTTTTAATTCCAAAAAGCATAAAAAAAATTAAAAATACATATTTAAAAAAATACAGACATGGCCGCGACCAACGGATTTCAGATGTGAGACATACTTAAATAACCCTCTAACAAGTTTTTGCACTCTCGGCTCAAACACCCAAAAAAGGGTAAATTTTGTTGCTCAGTGTAAGTATTAAAAAACTCGAGAAATTCTAGAATATATGAATATTCCAAAAAGCAAAAGAATAACACAGACAAAGCGTGGAACCCAAAAATTTGAAAATTTTCTTCCAATATACAAGAGAATATGTCTTCATTTTTTTTTTCAAAATAGAGTTTTCAAGCTCTTAAAATATATTAGAAAGCCAGGAATATGGAAAGTGAAATTACATTCAAGTTTTAAGCCCTCTATTAAAATATTTTACTTCAGGAAAGATATTAAAAAAATAAGTCTCTTGAACATCTCTAACCCGAGCTGAAAGGAGTCCAAAGCCCAAAATTGGCCAGCCTTTAAGTTGATAGCTCAAAAATGCCATTGAGCAATTTATTCAAATTTTAGACTGTTGTAGGCAAGGCTATGAAGTTTCCAAAAAGTGGTATGGATTTCCAGTGGTTAAAATTTAAAATAGAACTGGAGAAGCATGGGGTAAAAGTTCTCTAAATTCAAATGCTGTATGTCCGTCCGGTTCTATTTGACCGAATTTGATGAGTAATTGCTTCTACACACTAGAAAAAAATATGTCCATATTTGACAGCTTGAAACCCCTCACAAAACACTACAGCTTTCTAAAACCTTTGACATTCGTCAGACTAACGCTAGAGGCTCCAAAGTCAAAAAACCATTTGCATATCACATAACCTCAATTATTTCCACTCTCGCTTAATCAATTTTTATGATTATTTTGGCATAATTGTAAAGGACTTATATCTACTATTATTATTAATCGTATCGGGATGTTTTGTTACAATGTAATCATATTATGTTATAGTATTGTTGATCCCGTGTTGAAAGAATCTGCGAAGTCCATTGTAGACCACCCAGGAGCGCCTTCCCGTAATGTGAATGCTTCTTCCATGCTCCCGGAGTGTTGGGCGAAGGCGGTGCATTTTATTACGTTATTGTTACATGTGAAAATTGTCTAAATCAGACATTCAATCTTTGCACCGGGCGGGACTCGAACTCACAACTTTTGAGTCGAGCCGGGCAATCTTTTCGCCTAAGAGACAACGGTCTTGCCTATTGCGCCACTGATTCCCCTTATATCTACTTATATCGACTTATATTTCGCCCATGCAAAATTTTTTGTTGAGATTATGCCATCTATCCGATATTTTTGTTTCAGTGCAAAATAAAAAAAAACCATAATAACGCTGTGAAGTACACAGGTACGAATGTAATCGCTTTAATCGACCACACTGCTTAAAATAAGGGTTAAAAGAATGATTTTACAAAATTTTACAATTCTCTAACATAGTTGAAGTTCATCATATGTACACAAGGGGTGCTGTGATCAATAACTGAGTTTAAAAACTAATAAAATCCGATCTAGAGCAAACGATAAGATCAAGTTTTTCAAAAAAAATTAGTATAGAGAATATTCTCATCTATAGAGAGTTCTTATCTGAGTGAGTTTCTTGTAATTTCCAATGAATGATGTATTCCGATTTGGTGTCCTTTAAGAATCTCACCTACAATAAACTGATCTAGGCTTACCACTAGATTTTCCTTGTCATCTCAAATTTGTATAACAGATATTAGGATCCCAATCATACAGTTGAAGTAAACTCTCAAAAGATATTTTGCTATGCTTTAACTTATAAATGAGTCTTCAATGGGGCGTGCGATCCTTTTTATTGCTCTGATCTTAACATTCTTGTCGAACTATAATTTTATAATTACCTCAAACATAAAAAGAAACACATTTTTTCACTCCCTCTCGCACAATTGTTCCAATGGAAACTCTAAGGGTAGACAAAAATGCAATAAAATGCCTGGTTTTTGCAATTAAAAAGAAATTAATTCAAATGGCCTGCGGGGTGTGAATTGTTTTATGACTTTGTCACTTTTCGAAGATGTGTTTTTTTTGGACTGTGTACGGAAAAAAACAAGCAGTAAATTATAGTCTCTTACGTTTGGTCTTTAATTGATACATCACGATGATTATCTCGATAAAAAAAGTGAAATGTGACAATTTTCTGTCTCTCTTCAGCATATCTAGAAACTAAACTTTACAATTTTAATCTATTCAATACACGAAATGTAATTTTATGCTATATTATTTAATTTTAGAGTGTTTTAGTAAGATTTACGATGACACGACAGGAATATTAATTTTAGTTTAGGAAAAAAGAGCCTGAACACACAAGTGCATTTGAAAGATTTATGAATGGTATGTTTTACTTTTAGCTTACGGAAAAGAAAGATGTGTATTATAATAGCATCTAATTATATGTAAATTTGCCCAGTTCAATGGGAAGTGATACACAGCAATAAGATGTGAGTGAGATGAGAAGAAGCAGGTCTTTTGAACTCCAATTTCAGGGTAAAACACCGATATGTAGTGTTCAATATAGATCCATTATATCTTACGAGAAACGTGATTCTTTCGATTTCTTTCTAAAAACGTATAGGTATATTATATGAAATTTTAAAGAGTACTGGGCAACATAAAAAATAAATTTTCGAAATTGAGAGACAAAGGAATATTGTATTGTATTATAATTATTATAATTGTTGATTGAGAAAATTCACATCCCTCTTCAAATGATACGAACCTACTTTTTGTTTGCAAAAAGCTGGTTCTTATGGCTAATAAATGAGGACTATGCTACGAAATATTAGGTTATTGGGTTTTAAAAAGTACAACACTCTATACATGGCAAAAAAAACTTTTTGAGAACTTCTTGAATCACAAGTTTCATTCGCTATGTCATACATAATTGTCTTACACAATATAGGGCATGCCCTAAATTTTTTCTTATTAGGCTTAGTCAGAAAATCCAATATTACAAAATTAAATTCGTACCTACTTACTCGACTGTTACAACCATTTAGTGGTCTTAAGCTGTTGTTGTGTCTAGTTGTTAGCACAATCTATATCCGAAGCTTCTACCGTCTTTCTGAACAATCTTGCTTTCTACGGGTTAAAATTTGTCAGGCTCTCGTTGTCTCGTCCAACTCTCTATTGAAGGACTAGATCTCCCTTCTTCGTCTGTCTCAGATTTGCGACTGGTTGGTTTACCAAACCAAACATTCCCAGCAAGTACATATGTTTTCAATTCAACTGAAAACTATGTATTCTTAACTGAATTCTACTAACCTTAAAACGAAATTCGCTTGGTAGTGCCATTTCCACATATTCGGTTATCACTTTTTGGTCGAGAATTGCTGACCGGTCAGCATACTGTTGCTGATTGACTCAGCAAAAATATTCTGAAAACTCTACCTTTTTCAGCTAACTGTGCTCGCTGTGTTGCGTTATGAATTTGGGTGAATCGAGTCGGGTTTGCCAAACAACTGCTTAGAAATGGGCCTTAGTGGATCAGTGGATAGAGTAGTAGCTCTACGACTGTGAGATCTCGAGTTCGATACCGAGCAGCTGCAGATTTTTCAGCTGCTGTAATAGTCTCGAATTCGTCCAGTGAATGAATGGAAAAGTAATGCCAATGCATTGACAATGAACCGCCTAAAAAAGAGAGCTTGGTAGGGGAAAGTACTCTCCCTTCGAACGTTCATGCCTTCGAATAATATGAATTTTCTTTTAATTTTCCTAAGACACCTACACAATTCTATTAAATATTAATTAGCTTATTATTAATTATTCGTAATTACGTGATAATTATGTGTAAATCTCTAAGGAAACATAAAATTAACTCAGATTATTCGAAGGCATGAACGTTTGAAAGGAGAGTACTTTCCCCTATAGGAAATGAGTTTCGACATGCAGAGTTCAGTCGAATACAAATACTCATTCACTGCCCAGATCCACAAACCGAGGTTGGTCTACCGTGATATAAAGCGGTACTGTGTGTATCAGAACGCACACAGAGCACTGTGATATAGAGCAGGTTTACCCGCTTTGGGGGTTAAGATAGAACAGGAGAATTAGGAGTGCATAATAGGCCCAAACAAGTGGCCTGGGTACAGCGGCTCCGAAAGGAATATAACCGACCCATAGACAAATCTTAATCAAATCTTAGAAATGAACTTGGGAAGTAATGGAAAAAGCTCATGCGTTACGTATTCACCCTCTTTAGAGATCCAATATTATGCAATATTATGTTTTAAAAAATTATAGGGGAACTTATGCAGCTTCGTATGCGCACATTAGTATTTTGATAGAACTTACATGCTTTAACCGTTTGAAGGAGGCATCACGTATTTTATAATCAATTTTATGTTATTTTTCTAGCCATTTTTAACATTTCTAACACATGCTTTTGCGACCCTTAGAAAACCATTTTTTCTGCAGTTCGACAGTCAAGTAGATGTGATTCTCTCATAATCACACCTATTGTAATCTTCGGATTTCAACTAACATATCGACCACTCGCAGAAAATAAGTCGAACAACTCAAATTTTTACAAAAATCATTTTATTTGCTTTTTGGATACTTCTTTATACCCTCTACCTTTCCTGTGAATATTAATACTTGAAAGTTGAAAGATAATTATTTTCAAAATTAAGTCTCAAAAATCCTATGCTCTGCATGCAAAAACTCAGCTTCAAATCGCTCTCCTGTAAAATTTGACTACTGCGAGTTATTCGTTTCATATTCTGAGCGGTCGATATAAAATCTGTTTTATAGAGCTGATTCTGACAATGAATTAGTGATTCTGAAAACTAGCTTAATTGAATGAGAAATGCTTAGAAAGCACCGAATTAACAATAAAAGAATCACACTTTTATAAACAGATTTAGACTTAATATTTGAATTAATAGAAGTAAAACAAAAACACCTGATGAAGTATCATATTTCCAGGGAAATGCGTGTTTTTCTTCGAGTTTTTCGTGTAAAATGTTTAATATTCTAATTTTCTTGCGAACTTATTCAATTGGAATCTCTGAATGGGTCAATAATTCCTGAAAGGCGCACTGAGAAAAAAATGGGGATGCGATTATTTTTTTTCCTCATAATTTTAACACTTTTTAGGTGTAAAAATATATCAACATTTTTAATGTTAATTTTACAACTTTTTAAGGGTAAAATTAACATGAAAAAGGGTAACTTTAACCCCTAATACACCTAAAAAGCATAACATTTACCCCGATTTCGGATCAATATTGCAGGGAAAAATAAACATTTCCGGAATGTTATTTTAACTTTTTCGGATTTCTCAGTGTGTGTACGATGTGACCCAAACAGTGAGGAATTACCTAAGTCGGTGGTAAATAATTTTGACTGATGTTTTTACGAAGCTGCAAAAGTTAAATTTTTCTGAGCTGCCAAGGTGGTAGTGTTTGTGAATTTCCTCCACTCACAAAAACAATCCCTTTCGAGCAAAATATTTTCACGGTAAATATTAGCCTTGATAAACCCTCTAAATTTATAAGAGTTGTTTTTTTTTCTAAAAGACACTTGGAATGTGAAAAAAATTCATAAAAAATGTTACTGATCAAAATTGCAATTCAAGCCCACTTTCTTGTTTGTGCTTTTTGAACTTAGAAAAAAAGGCCTAGCCTCCCAAGTCTGTCAGGAAATCTGAGGTGTTGGACTAGCTATTAGAATTATATAGTAAAAAATGACTTTTATTCAGCTACAAAATAACAAAGCTGAAAACCTTTCCCTAGCACACAGCAAAAAGCTTTCAGACAAGTCAGTAAATCGGGACTTTCATTCATTGTTCTGCAACAAATGTTTCAAAATGACTTTTCTAGTATTCTCAAGTGGGTCTTATTAAAAAGCTCACCTAAAAAGTATAACAAATGATTTTAGTTTGCTATAGGGTCGTCATATTATATATAATTAAAATAAAGTGAACTCAAGTCGACCGGTTCCTCAATTCGGCCGGTAGAGTTATTTATTCAATTTATTTATATTTGCGCTAATATTAGGTGAGATTCTTAACAATCTCACCTACTATAATCCTAACAAAATTTCATGTCGTCCGATCGCGCTCAAACTTGGCCAAAATGTGTTTCGCCACTTCCTGATCACGAATATATGGGGGGCTAAGTTACGTTCCCGGCCGGCCGGCCGTCCGGCCGCTCTTTGGAGCTTAATAGCTCCTAAACCAAAAAAGATATCGACTTGCGGTTTTCGGCAAAGGTTAAATATCGTATGAAAATTGCAACTTGGTGCATTGACCCCCCACCCCCCACCCCTCCTTCCGCCATTTTGAAGACCCCCCTTTTTTTGTTTTCTCAATAGCTCCGCCCCTATGGCATCGAGCGGGCTCAAATTTTAGTATGTTATAGCTGGGCCTTAGAGCTTTCCATCAGTACCAAACTTAAGGTCCCCCGACCCCCCTGACCCGAGCTATAAGGGTCCAAAAAAATTTTCTTAAAATGACCATAACTCCGGTTCCAATTGTCAGAATTTAAAAAGTGAGGGCTTTTTGGAAAGCTCTCGTAAAATGCCACTTCCCCTTCTAACATCGCAAGTTCATAAAACCACCGCTAGGGGCGCTTTTTTTAAAAAGAAAATTTTTAAATCTTAAAAGTTAAATAACTCAAAAATTCCTTATGCAATCGGGCTGAAATTTTAGTATGTTGTAGCCGTTGATTATACCTATCAAACAAAAAAAAACCTTAAGTCGATCCATAACCCCTGACCCGAGCTATAAGGGGTCAAAGTTTGAACATTGACCGGCCTCTATCTCCGGTTCTAATTAACATAGCGGCCTAAATTTTACCTTTTTGGTTTCGTCTCAATAAGCACTTTCAGATGGAAGTTCAAAAAGTCACCACAGGTGGCGCTGTGATAGCGTCAAAATTTATCGAAATTCAAAGTCACTTTTCTCAAAAACGGCATTGTGCAAGTTAATGAAATTTTAGTATGTTGTAGTCCAGTCTAGGACGTTTCCAAAATGGTGCGTATGTGCGCTGTGGTTTCAATAGAACCGGAGATATGAGGGGTCAAAGTTCACAAAATTCAAAAAATCATATCTCCGGTTCTATGTGACCGATTTTGATGAATGAGGGCTTAAACGAAAGATCTCACCAAATGCTACAACTTTCTAGAATATTTGAACTTCGTGGGACCAACACCAGGGGCGCCACAGTCGAAAAACCAATTTTAATATCACATAACCTCAATTATCTCGACTGTCGCTGAACCGATTTTGATGATTACTTCGACATAATTGTAGAGCACATTTGTCTCTACATTTCGTCCATACATCATTTTCCACTCAGACTACGCTATCACTCCGATTTTGCCGTTTAAGTGTGAAAAAATTGATTTTTCCAATAATAACGCTTTGAAATCACTCAGATGCCAATTTGACTGCCTCTACTCCACCAAGACACTTAAAATAGGGGTTTAAATGGAAAGTCCCGCAAAATACAACAATTCTTTGATATAGTTGAAGTTCAACAAATGACTACTTGGGGCACTCTGGATGAAAAAACGAGTTAAGAAACAAAAAACCTCGCTTATCTTGGCTTCTGAGTAATCGATGAGTTCAAGTTCTACGGTAAAGTTATAGAGAACATTCTGGTCTACATTTCACCCATATAACACTTTTCTGTCAGTTCATCCAAATCCTTGATATTTTGGTTTAAATACAAAATTTGTATAATTTCACGAATTTGATTCAAGATAACTGAATGGCGTCTCCCAACTTCAGCTCTAAATCGAATTTGCATGCACTCCGAGTTAGCTCACGTTAAGAATCTCACCTACATAAGCCGGTTAGGATTATCTGTCCCTTTGGCCTCTGATCTAACATTAATACGTCAATTATTCCATAAATAAATACGAATCAGTGACAATTTTATAGAAATTCACCGTCAAACATTTAAATATTGACCACCGGTCGAGTCGAGGGCACTTTACCTTACTTTGCAATGTAATTTCTTTCATGAACAACTTGTCCTGAGATGATTGCAATATCTGTGACAACTTCAAGTTCAATATAGTGAGCATGATAAAGACTTCGAACATATGGCACAACAGAGACTACTGAAAATTTTTCAATGACTTCCTTCTCCCATGGGCCACTCAAAGAGATCAAGCTGTGAGTGAAGCAGGTGAATTCGTCAAAATTACTTGGAATTGTATGTGACGTTTTAGGCCAATCAAATGAATTTATGCATTTAACACGCTTCTATTTCCCAGTGAGCTCAAAATTGCTTTAATTACTCTATCACAGACCCAATTATACGGTTGTTAGGAAAATTTGATAAGATTTAATATGGGAATTCCGACAGAGAGGCCCCATTTCTAACCCTCCAGATGAGGTAAAAAAAAAATAATAAGCGCTAACCCACAGGCGTATGAAGACATTAAGGCTGGCAGTATCGTCTTTCACCTTTGAAATGCCACCAGGCAGAGTAACTCTCGTAACGCTTTTCCACCCCATTAAATGTTGAACTTTTATATGCATCTCCAGCGAAAATTTAAGAGAATTTTATTTATTGGCATTAAATGACTGTTGGAAGTCATTTCATGGTTTATTATTGCTCCAGCATACTATCTATACATAAAAATTCCATGCCTCTCGGTTTTTCTTTCCGTGTTTCCTTCATCTTCTCACATGCATTAATTTATGCATTTGCATTCATTTGTGCATATTTTTATCAAAATTCACCTCTCTCTCTCTCTCTCTTTATTTTTGCCATTCACTACCTTCGACATTGTTCTTATTATAATTTAATTTTAGCATGAAAGAGAAAAGAATGAGTCAAATATTATGGTATGCAAAGAAGGTTCTCCCAAAAAAAAAATAAAAAAGAAATATAATAAAAGAAGTGCAACTGTTTTTCTACCTTACCTCAACAATAAACAATCTTTTATATGAGACTTTCGTACATTAAATTTAATAAAAAAAATTTTTTTGAAGGTGCTCATAAAAAATAAATTCACAAGAAGGAAGACTTTATACCGATAATCGATGAATTCCTCAGTGTCAATACGAAAGACATCAATATGTAGGCAACGAACCTGATTTCAATTTCAACGTGTTAAACATCCACTGGGCAATGAAATTAATTTTATTACACCACAACGCATAACATCAACCCCCTTTAGAGCTTTCTTCAATAGTATATTACAGTTTTGACGGAAATTCCTTGGAAAGGAAAAGATATAAAAATTCATACAATTGACTTTATCCAAAGGTGAAATAAATTATTGTAATTTTAATAAAAGTACTGAAACTTTTTAAAATTATTTCCTGGTGCTCCGAAAAAAAATGCTACTTTCCCTCCCTTCAATTTATCAATGAACACAATGTAAATTTATCAGAGTAAATTATGCTGAATGTGATGATTATGTGAAATAGCGATTGTAAATGAAGTGGTTGCATTTCTTATAAATTCAAGTTGGATTTGTGTGCTTAACACATGTAATATTTCACCAAGTTGGGCGACCGGGAGACTGCACAGTGTGAAGAGATGTGATCGGTGTGTAAGCAAAATGCCCAATGAATTTGTTTGATCTTTCTTGTAATTTACTGGTAAAATGGGTACAACATTTCGAGTTTGATACATCCCAATATATATACTTATTTATTTATATACTTATTTTTATATATATGTATATAAGAAACAGCCTTCAGACTTAAGAGAACTGTGGTTAGGCATGAAGAGGCTGACTATCGTGGAAGAAGATTGGAAAGGAAAAGAATATCGATCTGTAGCAGAGATCTACAACAATTTAGTGTCTACATAATTATCGACTTGTTCAACTCATTGGGGGGAGCAGTACAAATGTGAATGTGTATGTTTAAATTCAATTATCTTGTTTAAAAACCATTTATCATCGAGTTTTAGCCCGTTGAGAAATTTGTGCAAGACAATTTGCTGCGCGCGGCTGCTTTTTATTGATTTATACATTTATCAGATCAATATATTTATACACCCACATAAATTTTTGAATTGGCACATTTATTCTCTCTGTCTTTCTCTTTATTTCTACTCCCTTCTGGTATTCGTTTATTTTTCCCATTTTTTTTTAAACTTCACTTTACAAAATACTTTACAACAGACACTTATTCCTTCTTGTCTCTCTCCATGTGCCTCTTTTTTTTTAGGGGGGCTCTTCCTCCTTAATCTTCCGATGATACCACGAAACATGCAAAAGAAAAGAATTATTAATAATTCGCCATATAAGTGTTTTTTGGCATTCTCTCTCTTTGTCGCATTCACCTCGTGGTCCATGGGATGCTGTTGCATTATAAATTTGTGTTTGCGGATTTGGTAACATTGAATAAATGGCCAAATTTCTCAAATAAACTCGAGAGATTATACTGTGCTTTCGATATAAATTAACACTGAAATATACTTTGTGTTTTACCAAATTACATGCACACTTCAATACATCATATTTGGAGCTTTTACACTGAACAAACAGACACCAAAAAAGACAAGTGAGAGATTAAGGGTATTTCGAAAACAATAATTTTCATGTAAATTGGGAAGATTTATAATTATTCTTCTCATATTGATATTTAAACACAGCAATGGTAAATAGGTAACAATATAAAATTATTGCTAAAATTCTACAAAAAGAAAAATATAGGGGGAGGTGGGGCTACTTTGAGCTGTGGGGTTAGATTGTTATACGAGTTTTTCAACTATTTCTTAACTATTTCTTAAGAGAGAGGGAGAGAGAGAATTTAATAGTTAACTCTTTCACGTCATTAGGGTCATATATGACCCGGGGAAGAAACAATTTTTTTTGACTATTTACATTAATTGAAATCTATCGGTTTGTGCACGACATCATAATAGAAAGATGTAAGATTCTTCGCTAATTTTCTCAAGGCTCCAAATATTCAGGAAAAGAAAATATAATATTTGAGATCAAAAATCACGAATTTCGATCTTTGTGAAATGACTTTTCCTTTTCAAAATTTTTTATATTAATTTATTTTTTTCAGAAAAAAGTTCTTTAGAATAGGAACACAAAATAGAATATGCAAAGATTGTATATTGCATATTTTGATATAATAAACTACTCTCAATTTTCCAGAAAAGCGTGTAGAATTTTCCGGGTCATATATGTCCCTATTGTCGGCAAGGGTAAAAGTTCATGAAAGTTATTTCGTGCCAACAATGCGGTTGGGATAGTTGGGACATTGTTTTTCTTTGTCAATTCCAGAAGGAAAATATTTTGCTCCTGGACATTTCATCTTATATCTGATGAATTATAACATATTATATTTTGCAATATTTCAGTGTATTCTGCAAGCGTCCCATATTGTGCAATTGTATTGTGTGTGAATAAATATGTGGATAAGTTTATTTTTGCCAAATACCACTCAAAATATTGTGACAGAGACTGTTCAAGAGATTACCAGGAAGATTCCTTGAACACCAGGAGTACAGTGCGTCCATCAAATCAATCGACTTTGCCATGGTTTTGGCCAAATTAATAACTTCAAGCAAAAAAAATCTTCGTGATATAGATTTTGAAAATGGTATGTATACTTCCCTTGCCGACAATAGGGTCATATATGACCCGTAGTTTTTTCGAGTTTTCACGCAATGGAAAGTTCTTTTTCCTCTCAGAACTATTATATTTGATCATAATGCATTAGGAAAAACTAAATTTTACATGAATTCACTTGCTGAATAAAAGTGTGACGCGAAAGAGTTAACGAATCTCTTTTAAACCTTAGTAATTTAAAAAGTACATAATTTCTATGGCTAAAATTGGAAGTCACAAAAATCCTTTCTACATGACTCTATTTTGAAACCTTTATTTTGAAATTTTCATCTTTCCGCACACTTACCTAGTTTGCATCAAATACGCACATCTAACCAAATAAATTATTTTATAATTATTTGAATATGTAACTCAAGAGAATTTCAATTTAAAACATGAATATATAATTTTGCACAAAAACAAAATATAGTTAATTTAAAAGCATTATAAACGCTATTTTAATTTTAATTTATTTTTAATCAATACTGTATACCTGTATCTTGAACATTCTTCAATTTGCAATCAATTAAATGCACAATATCAATAGCAATTTGATAAGTGAAATCTCATGCTTACTGTGAAGACCATGAAGACAGACGTTATGCCAGTTGCTTATTGAGTGCAAATTGCACAATATTTTCATTTTAATTGCGACCAGTTGCATTTTAATTTCCTTGTTTTATTAATTATCGCCTGAAATAGAAATAGGTAACTAACTAAATGGTTCCACTGCTGTCGGGGCTAATAAAGAAATAAATATTCAAATGCGAAGAAAATCAGCGGAAACACGTGGTGTGTATATGCAAAAGACTTTTCGCTGTGAAAATGAAAGGTAAAAAAAATATGTTGGAACAGAGAATAAAATTAAGCTCATATGCTTCTGTAGAATCAGTATATTTTGAAATCAAAATACAGCACAATGTACCGGCGGCATTAATTCCCAAATGAATCTGTTGTCAGACAAACTACCAGTGACCAAAAAGGTTGAAGCCGCGCACTCAACAACCACATTTTGAATAGTCGCTTAATAATCACTGGTGCAATATTTGCGATGGTGGATCATAAATTTTACTCTCTTTTTCTCTATTTTTTTTAAATAAAAATGCTAAGAAAAATCTCCTTAAAGGAAGTTGAACAAAAAGTGAGGTCAAAATTGTATCTACTCTAACAAAAACACCTTTCATTTTTTCTTTAAAATATGGATTATTTACAGAAAGGATCGCAAAGCTTTGTGAAAAGTTTGCCAAAGTAAATTTCACCACTCCTGGATTATCAATACAGTAATAATAATAATAAATACTGAAAAATATCACATAGGGGTAAGTCGAGCACCTTCACTGAGAAAAAAACAGGGGTGCGATTAACTTTTTTTCCTCATAACTTTAACACTTTTTAGGTGTAAAAATATATCAACTTTTTTATATGTTAATTTTACACCTTTTTAAGGGTAAAAATAACATGAAAAAAGGTAACTTTAACCCCCAATACACTTAAAAAGCATAATATTTACACAGATTTCGGATCAATACTGCAGGGTAAAATTAACATTTCCGGAATGCTATTTTAACTTTTTCGGATTTCTCTCTGTGTTGGAAAGTGGGGCACGTTTGAAATTTAGAATCATGTGTAGTGTAGTTCACTGTGATGTCATTTGATCACCTTTGACGACAGAAAAGTTCCTGGTGATCTACAGAGTTTGAACCTGGGGCACTTGAATTATATAACGAGTGTTCTTACAACTAACCCATTGAATGTTTAGAGTTTAGATTATTAATATCTGTGCGACAAAATTTACCTTTTTGTAGGGGTCTGAGGCGAAAGTGCCAAAACTTTTCAACGAGTTTTTCAAGGATCTGAAACCTGAAATTCAGGATTAAATCTAGATTTTTTAAAAATATGTATTTTTAGGTTTTTGTTATTTTCTGAAATTTAAAAAATCATATCTCCGATTCTAATAATATAATTGTAATTATATTAAGCTAAACCGACACGTAATTTAAAATATATTTTTCAAAGATTTTTCGAAAAAGTGCACTCAAAATTTTGAATTTTTTCTGTATTTCTCTATTTTATAATAATACTCTCACTTAAATAGAACATTTCATACGCCAACTAGGGGGAAGTGGGGCTACTTTGAGCTGTGGGACGACGATATACGTTTTTAACATGATGTAATTTGGATAGACAAAATAATTGTGACTGAATAAAATAATTGGAAGGGTCACCTTCATTTAGAAATAGGCGGAAAAGTCGTATAATAATCCATCCCAACAGCTCGAAGTAGCCCCACTTCCATCTACTATCCCTAAAAGTAAATCAATTTAATATTTTTTTTCATTTCCTTTTAGTTTGAAATTTGTATCTTAATTCGGTCATTGACAATAATAATTTATTGAAAATAAAATAGGGTCGGAAGAACGTCTGTTCGACAGGGAACCCCTATTGACACTTTTGTCAAAATGTTGAAAATTATTTAATGTATCTAGTAAAATATAAGTAATATAAAGTTTTTTCTGTAATATACCTTTTACTGTAAACAAAGATGTTCAAATTTCGTATCCCAAATGGTACAGAGTAGGGTGTCAATAGGTGCTGACACGAGTTCTTAAAATATCAATAGACGTTCCTTTCACCCTACACTAAAATCTCTAAAGTCCTCCGACCTGATCTAACTATAATCTCCTTAAATGCCCATAACTTCGCTTCTACTTATGAGAATTTGATTACTCAGGGTGTTTTGGAAAGATCATATGATATATTATAGGGGAAAGTGAGGCACATTTGAAAATGGGGCACATTTGTAAGTAGGGAAGCTTTGAAATTGAGATTTTTAAATTGAACTGTGCCATATCATAATGTAATTGAGCTTCTCAATCTGTTTTGCAGCTAAATTATATCTAAATTTTATCTAAAAATAGGCGAAAATCCCAATTTGCAAAGGTGCGCCACATCCCCCTATCTCCTAACAACATAAACTCATAAAACTACCACTAAGGGCACTAGTGAAAGAAAAATTTTACAATTGTTCAATTGGAATAGGTATACATTGCTCTATGGAGTGGATCGGGCTGAAATTGTAGTATGTTATAGCTGCACTGTATACCTATAAAAAAATTATGTTCCTTCGACGCCCCTGACTCGAGCAAGAAGGGGTCTAAATTCAAAAATTAACGGCCTGTATCTTCTGTGCTAATTAACAATTTAAAAGTCTTTACAATGTTGCAATCTATACTGAGATGTTCCTTTGAGTTCCCTTAGTTTCAATAGAACAAGATACATTTTAGGTCAACGTTTACGAAATTCAAAGCGGTATGTCGTCGATTCTATGTGATGTTACTTAATGATCAAAGTCGCAAATGAAACGTCTCACTGTGAACTATGACCTTCTTTTTAAATTTGTAGTCAAATTGAAGGCGAATCCATATCCATCTTAAAAAACAATTTTTAACACGGAACCTCGTATTTACATATCACAACTTGCGCACAACCGATTTTGATGATTCTTAATTCATAATGTCGCACTCTAAAATCACGAAGATTTCGATGTAATCTTATCTAAGTTCTTGTTTTATAGGAATAGAGTTGTCAACAAACACTATGAAATTATGTGATATGAAGCTGACTTTAATGACATACAAAGAATCTTCGATGCCAGTAAATTAATAATAACCAAGAAGAGATTTGAACCTGGGACACCTATACGGCCAGAATTCCATCATTTAGTCCACTGTGTACCCAGGATAAATTTATATCAACGCAGTAATACCAAAGTGAGTACCGTAGAAGTTTTTCAATTTTTTACCATGAGATAGCTTTCATAAACCTTCTTAGACGTGTAATCTTGACTTAGGAATCAAGAAAGAAAATATTGACTTAAAAATCTTTTACAAAATCTTGATTTTTTGAAAAATCTTGACTTAGGATCGGATTATTAAAGGCAAATGATCTATTTAATTAAAAAAAAACAATAAAATTGAGCGCTAATGAGGATTTTGAGGCTTTCAGGAATTAGGTTAAACCTGTACTCTGAAGACTGCTTTACAGAAAATATTAATACAGATTAACTTAACCAAAGCACATTTCTCGTTGAAATAGAGAAAAAATAGTCTTCGACAAAGTTATAGATAGGGGAATGAATTACCTCTTTGTTACTTTTTGCATATGCTAGAGCAAAATGTCACACGAAAAATTTGGAAAGCGAGACAGTTTGGAAAATGGGACCAAGCAGTGTGGAATGTGGGACACCTCCCTAGAAACTTGATAATAAATCAATTAAATATTTCAATTTTCGTTGAGAAGATTATTAAATCTAATTTTGTGATTATTTGAGAAGATTATTTGGGAAGAAATGCAAAAGTCGTTACAATCAAAGGGTGACTTGCAAGAAGAATTTAAAAAATGTAATTGCATGCGTGATATTCATAACCTTCAAACGGTAGTTGTCATTTTCTCTGCAGTAAATAAAAAATATTTGTGAAATATTAAAGTTAAAAAGGAGAGAAAGGTAATAGAATTTCGTGTTGCATTCATAACAAATTTATGAAATCTTGGACAAGTTGATTTTGTGAATGAATTTGGTGGTTTTGTGCAGTGAAATCATTTCAATAAGGAAGAAAAAGATCCTTAAGTATACCCGGAAAAATAGTTGCAACAGCAGTTAGTAGCTGATAAGGAGAAAATCTCCTGGAGAAAGGCTGCCAAAGACTTCCAGATTTCGAAAACCACTTTTTCTGACAGAGTGGTTAGTACAAATTGCAAAAACACCTGGAGAAAGACAAAGAGGAGCCTCTACAGAACACCCAAAGTGGAAAAGGATCTGGGAGGATTAGGTAGTGAAATGTGCTAAAAAGTTGCATCCGCTTTAAAGCTACATATAACTGCTGGACTGCTGTTTGGTGGAACGTCTAGGAAGTTCTTGGTAATTAGCGTTCCTCAACTGCAGCCCGGACATAAAGGAGGGATTAGCATAACCATCCAATGTGCAAGTATACGCAGAAAACCCTGAACAATTGATTTTCTACATATTTCCTATAATATTTTGTCATTAATATCACTATGTCCATCTTTCCAAAACTTTTTGTCCCACTTTACAATATTTTCAAAATGCGTTGTATTCTAATTTGATTGAATATTCCAATTAATTGGTTGAAATTTCTAATAAAAACTGACAAGATTCTGTTAGAATATTTCACAAAGAATCTCATGATGTAAATGAAAAACATAAATATTTCTTCGGCTTAAAGATGTATTTGAAATTGAAATTTTTTCTTCAGTGTTCCACTTTCCAAAGTTCACCCTATCACATATCTGACAAAATTTACCTCAGAAGTTTTGAGAATCTCCACAAAATCGTCCTTAAGAAAATAATAGAGGAGAATAATTTTCAGAAAAGTTGCAGAGCAGTAATATTCCTAGTAGGATAATGTTTATTATAAATGTATTAAGTTTACTGAGAATTCGAGAAAAAAAACCACTTTGACAAATTTTGCCTCAGTCTCCCCCAATATTGGTTATTACAATTCTAAAACATTAATTGCATAATTGAAAGATTTGTTATAAAACATGGTTTAATTTATTGGTTTAAAAAATAAAACGTTCAATTAATTCATTTGTTGAACTAATCTCGAAACTAATCTACATTTTTATGCCATTGGATATCTTAATTTGTATACTTGTTCAGTTAAATTTGTTGACAAATTATTATGAACCAGTTTAATGTTAGGCAAATAAAAAGAGAATTAGGGTAAGTGTGCCAAATTTCGGCATAGTTGCATGCAAGCGTAAAAGTCTCAAGTTTGAAATGTAATACTTTAAATACAAATTGATTTTTTTTATTCTTTCTTTTGCAAGAGTGTTGCTGAGAACCTTGTAAAGAGTTTACCGTCTTTATTTACTCTAAAATCATTCTTAATACATTTTAAAATGAATAAAAATATAGACATAGCTTTGGTGCCATATTCCGGCCACCTTCATTCTCATAGTTCCTTGCCCTTCGGGAATTCTTCCAATATTTTTTCACGTCATTTCGTTTGTCGAAGCTACATTTTTTGTTCTTCTTTTGCGTTGTATAATCCCTAGAGTACGTAAAATTTAAAAGTTCATGGAAATTCGAGAAACAGAAAGGTGGCCGAAATTGCAAGCTGGCCGGAATTTGGCACACTTACCCTATATGTAAAAATTTGAACCGGGAGGGTTATAAATTATGCTATAAAATTTAACCTTTTGATCTATAATGTCGAAGGAATTTCAGTTAAATGTTATTACCTTAACTTTTGAAATAGATTTCGTTAAGGCGGGTTTATCAATGAACTTGCAAATTGATACGCTAAATGTGATAAATGGTCTAAAATGCTAATGGATGATCGTCTCATTCAGCAAACATCGTCGGGGCATTTCGCGTGGTATTTCCGTGGAATCGTTCTGCACGATTTTGTGGTTTAAAGTCAATAAATTTATTTTGGCGTCAAGTGACACACAATTTTCACCATCAATTGAGCATTTATAGTGAAATATAGTGTTGAACTGGAAAAATTGACCATTGATCAGTCATTGCGCTTCAAACGCATCAATATAAGAGAGAAATGGAAGAGGGAGATGAAAAAAAATTGAAACCATGCCACGTCAAATGATCGCGACAATGATCTCTATTGAACCATTAAAAATTTCATGTGAAAAATCCACACAACAAATTTACAAGTGTCGAATGTGTGGTGATCCCATGTTGCTTTTGGTTGTTTAATGCGCACCGTGGCGAGGAGTTTAAATTTCAAGAAAAATAAAGCCACTGGCATTCTGTGGCCGGTTGGATTCCCAGTTTTCTTATTCTTGCACATATATCTCATACTTACTCTCTTGCACACCCAGAGGATCAGCAATGCTTCTGTCTCGCCACCCAATCGATCCCCTCGGTGGATCATATATGTACATCATACATTACCTGTGTGTATTTTAAAAGCGCGATCGCCACTTTTTCATACATTTACATCTCACTATTTTATTTCTCTAACAATATTTTTTTTTGTCGTCGTTACTGCTCTTAAATACAATAAAACACATGTAAGCAAAAAGATCACACATGCTCACCGATCACCGATCGCCGGACACGTTTATACTTCTTGAGGTGCATCTGTGTAGAGATATTGGACACTGGAAGAGATGGTGTACCCACTTGATCATCGTCATCCCCAGCCTCTTTTAAACTAATGCGCGAACACCGATCAAATATCTCATTTATACTGAAGTAAAATTTCAATATGACATCCTCTTCGCTCCTATTGTTCGGCCACAATGTCTGGAATGCAGACTCTCCTCAGTCAACCAGCTGGTTAAACAAGAATATCTCTTTCTGCCCCATGGCGATCGCAATTATGGTCAGACAAAGATCGTGTACCATCATCGCGATCATCATCATTCACCATTTGCACTGGTATTGGTCTCAATGGGAGCCACAAAATCGCATGAGAACATCTACTTCGCGAGATGAAATCCTCAATTGAAATCCCTGAGTAAAGATAAAACCTTTTTACCCCAAAAATTCTCTTTGATGAACAATCCTCTTGAGATCTTTAGTGATCCTCAGTGGGACAATGTTCAAAAGAATGAGTCAACTGTTCCTTGAAGAATGCTAAACGTCCCTTGGATCCCGCGGGGCGCATACCTTACTGGCATTTGACGCACCAACACCTCAGTGATCTACGTGTGAGAACCTCTTGAATGATCTTTAAATGATGATGATTCTGCACACCAACTCTCCATCAGCCATATGCTTATACTATTGAAAAAGTTAAAGGTGGATTGGTATTGGGCAGGTAACTTCTTGGAGACTGTGTAGTGGTAACCAGATTCTTATACTGTGTACAGTGCAAGCATCCAAGAGCCGAGTCAGTCTCACGCTAAATCTCGCTTTGAACAGTTCGATCGGTGGCAGTTCCGCTCAAGTGCGCGATGTTTGCCAGTTTAAGACATTTCACCATTTCAAGTTGCGCCTCACCAAATTAATCACAAAATACCCATATCTCAGTTTTTTTGTTTTTGCATTTAGTTTGCGGGAACCGTGTGCTAAGTGGCCCAGATAATTGTGTCTCGATCACTCTTGGAACTTAAGAAGTTAAACAGAAAGTCCAAATTCAAATCTAATAAGAAGAGAAAAAGTGTCGTGCTCAAATGGTGCTTTACATGAGTTTCTTAGTTTGACTTTTTGGGCCAACAGAGTGAAAAGAAACACCATTGTGGTTGAGGAAGAAAAAAAAAAGACCAAAACCTATTGTACACTATTGAGAGCTTAAGTTTGCTCCATTCCTTCCTCTTGAACCACACTACCCGAAGAACGGACAGCAGGGTTGAGGAGGAAGAGGATCACTAAAAACTCATATGTTTATGAAGTCACTGACGACCACGGAGTCGTCAGAGATTTTTGTGCAAAGATCGCGGCGAGCGAAAAAGCCATAAATTCTGGATTACATTGCACTTACCCGAAGGACTAGGGGCAGAGAGACACATTGGTACACGTCGACTAATAGTTCCGTGAGTGATCTTTTACGAGTTCCTTGGCCCATACGCGTCTAAAGGGCTGTTTCTATGCAAATGTGCAAGAAAATGATCGAGTGTTAGTGATTTCGCGACAATAGTGATGCAAACTGTAGCCCATTTACCAAGGGGTTAGCAAAGTGTTGGGGTTGAAGATACCCAGATATTAAATATGTTCGACGTGAGATCAATTGAGTTGGGCGAACAACAAGATTCAACCAGTGATATGTCGATGTCATTCTGCAGGAAACGTTCATTTCAGCGACAGGCGTGTCTGTTGAGTGTGATGGCTGCATTTTCGCTGGGACTGGCACTTGGTGCCTTTGTGCCAATTATCGGTCTCACGGGTGATCGCGAAGTGATCCGGCCGTCGGCTGATCCATCCACTGATCACCACGTGGAACGGCTCGTGGTAAGAACGAGTCGATCTGACGACGTCCATCGGCGTCGCCTTCAGAAATCAGTGCCAAACATTTATGTGCCAGTGTCCTTTGTCGACGACAAAGTGATCACTCCTGTGGAGCGATCACTGACTGAGATCGATGGGAATAGTGTTGAGCCAGTTGAAGAAGAAGCTGTGGATCAGACATCTGTAGAATTCGTTCAGGGAGATCCAGATCTAGATCTCGAAGGGATTGTGTCAGATGGAATCTATTGGGGCCCAAGAATTGAGGATTACATGCCTAAAGGCTTTGATGGAGCCGACACAGCAGCATGGCAAGACTATGTGAATGGGGGCTTTGTGGTAAGCCTAAAGCCAGGCTGTGGCCGAATGCAGAACCGTATGGTGATATTTAGTGACGGACGTAGAGCCTGTGCCCGATACCGCCAGAATACGGATCAGATTCAGGGTGAACTATTTAGCTTTTACCTGGGCCAGTTGCTAAACATGAGCAATCTTGTGCCCAGCACGGCGTCTGTGATTGATGTGCAGTCACCACTCTGGGTGTCAGCGACGCAAGATATCGCGAGTGCCCAGTGGAAGGTGCAGAGACCGGTCGTGCTGACAAAATGGGTGTCAGACCTGGAGCCGGCTGGCATTCCGACGCCATTCCAGCCGCTCGAAAAGCACATGAACAAGTTCGATGTCCGTAACATCACGCTGGGCCTCGAGGACATACGTGCCCAGCGGAGTCTTATGGATCTTTTAGGTGCCCCAAAGAGCACAGTAAAACCACCTCCAATTCCACCTCCTGGCACCAGACTCGATCCCGACAAATTGGGACGCCTTGTGGAATTGGCCCAGTGGTCGGACCTAATAGTATTTGACTATTTGATCGCAAATTTAGATCGTGTCGTCAATAATTTATACAACTATCAATGGAATGCAGATATAATGGCAGCACCAGCACATAATCTTGCCAAGCAGAGTGATTCACAACTCTTGGTCTTTCTCGATAACGAATCCGGTTTACTGCACGGATATCGTTTACTCAAAAAATACGAGGCATATCATGGATTATTGCTCGATAATTTATGTATATTCAGGCGAACGACGATACAGCAACTGCAACAGCTCAAAGACGATGGTCCCGCCACGAGGCTCCAGCAGATCTTTGAGCACTCAACAACGGACAAAGTCAGGGACATCCTCCCTCCGTTGCCCGAGAAATCCGCCAAAATTCTCATCGATCGCATCGATCGTGTTCTAGGCCAAGTGCAAAAGTGTCATGAAATGTTCTCTGTGCAAAGTTGATGACTTTTCGCGCAAAAGACTGGAGGAGAGTTAAAAAAAAAGAAGCACAGACACTGCGTGCATTGTTGTTTGTTTTCTTGTTTATTGTTGTTCAAAACTTGAGAGAAGAGAAAGATGATACGAAAAAACGCCCAGAGACAAGTTTAATGTTGGTGGAGAGGAGCTAAAAGAACAAGGAAAGAAAAAAAAAGTGCGTCGAGATGTGAATGAAGAATTTCCAGCACGGCAGGAGGAGGCAGAAAAGACAATTACTCAAAAGCGTAAAACATTTCCGATGGTATTTTCTCAAATAGTTTCGACCCGACATGGAGCAAAAACGCGCTAATTATCTATGTAAATAGTAGTTAAAAGTAAAATGAAAAAGGAGAAAAAAAAACTCCAAGAAATATTGTAAATGACTGTAAATTGTGATCGTCTTTTGTGTAATTTAACGTTAATATCTTCGCTCTTTAAGCGATATTTTTCAATATTTGACTTCATAGAAGGATAGTTATGTATAGCAATTGAATTTCAACCAAAAAGACAATGATAAAAATATGAATTTATATTTGATCATGTTGACAAGTCGTTGACATATCTGTCATTTTTTTGACAGGAAACTAGATCTTTTTTTTTTCAAATTTATAGGTAACGGAATATATTTAGTTCCAAGTATTTATTCCGCTATGATCAAATATTGCTTTCTGTGTGAAATTCCAAGAGACACCATTATAATTATAGGATTTAGTTATTTAATACACTAAAAGAAAGAGTTTGCATATTTGCTGGGAAGGAGTTTTCGAGCCAGAGACAGAGACAGTAAGAGAGACGAAAAAAGACATCTTGATGTGTTATTATTGTATTTTGTGCTTTTGAAGAAACATGGTATAGGATAAAAGAAGGTATACGAAGAGAATATAATATTCGAAATCGTAAAATTCTTCTCTTCCTCGTGCCTTAGAACTTTACGGTCTGTTTTCATCTAATACATTTTAAAGAGACACTAGAGATGGAAGGGGGACGCAAGAGAAACGACCGTTTTTATGACATGAATGTTAAAAATTATCTGCCTTTTTATGGAAAGTAGATTTATTATTGTAGGATATTTATGATACACCAGTCAGTCAGTCAAAGAGTTGATAGTTTAGCTAGCAGCATCTTTTGTGCACACAAACACATCATAAGACAAGTCAAACCTTATTGATTCGGGACGACAAACACAATGAACATCATTTGATGTTCTCAAACAGCACGCTAAGCTAAGGCAATGCATATGGACATAATGCAAAACACACGCCACTTAAAATGGACACAAAAATTTCTCAAGTATCGGTGAGATGATGAAGAATCCTCTATATCTCCGAGGTGTCTCTCAAATATCCAACAGTGCAGAACAGGGATGTATATCTACAAGATTTCTTCGGCTTTTTCACGGTCATCATGCAGAGAGTGTGTAAACAATGCCTCAATTGAATATTTAGCACTAGTTCTTAAAACACACAGTTCACAGTGAATTTCTTGTTAATAAGAATAACAACTATACTCATTTGATTGAGATTCTGAGAGGGGGAAAATAATATAACATGATATTGGGTTAAATCAACCCATTCGTATACAATTTCATATATATAAAGTCTTGTGAAATTCACGTAATAGGATGAAAGGAACACCTATTGGCAGTCTAAGAACTCGTCTCAGGACCTATTGACACCCTACTCTATACCATTTGGAATACGAAATTTGATCACTGATCCTCATCGAAAAACGTAAATTTATGAAAAAACGCCATATTTCTTACATTTTATAAGATACATTAAATTAATTTCAACATTTTGACAAAAGTGTCAATAGGGGTTCTCCGACAAAGAGGTGTTCATTCGACCCTAAATATACTCAGAAAAATTCAGAGACAATTGGACACTGAAATTTACATAAAGTTGTGAAATCTACACTCAACATGATTCAAATTAAATTTTTCGGATGTAACTTTTTGGCTAACGGCGTTATCACACTTGCACATAAAAATTTTAATGTGATTCACATTAATTGTCGCTTGTGAGCGTCCAAATATGTGTTATTTGTGTCTTTGAGTCACTTAATATTTCGGGTTTTTCTATTTACTGATAAAGGACTTGGTCTGCAAAAATAAGTTTAAATTTACTTAAGCGTAAATATTTTTCACAGTAAAAAATTAAAGAGAAAATTGCATTAATTTTTCGCATTAATGCTATAAATCAATTTATATCAAATTTTGCGGGCCAAGTCTACCTTATTATCAACAAATAGATCAAATTTTGAATATAAAATGATTCAAACACACAAATTACACATTTGGACTCTCACCAGCGACAATTAATGTGAATCATATTAAAATTTTATAACATGATAACACAGTAAGGAAAGCCATGTTTTTGACAACTTGTGGCACTTTAAGTAAAGTCGACAATTCAAGACATTTTTATTAATCTCTTTATTTATTAATTAATCATTGATAATTGATTTATTAATTAATAAACCCCTTTACAAAAGGAGTAGTTTTTTTTGTGAGCTTTACCAAGTGTTGCTGAAGCAAATTCTTTTGAAAAATACTTTTTCAATAAAATACATACCCTAATATTCTCGGGAAGTCTTCTAGACTGTCACAGTTGAAGGTTCGAATCCCGCTTGGTACAAATGATTAATTCGCCTGAAGGGATATATTTACATACACATTGTAAACTGAATAATGTACAAAATGGCAAAAAGAGACCTGTACATCGAAATTAAATGAAATGGCTTTTCTAAAATCTTTTTCAAAAATTCTTTTTAGAAAAGACGTACACTGAGAGAAATCCGAAAAAGTTAAAATAACATTCCGGAAATGTTAATTTTACCCTGCAGTATTGATCCGAAATCGGTGTAATTATTATGCTTTTTAGGTATATTATGGGCTAAAGTCACTCTTTTTTCATGTTGATTTTACCCTTAAAAGGTGTAAAATTAACATTGAAAAATGTAGACATATTTTTACACCTAAAAAGTGTTAAAGTTACGAGGAAAAAAAGTTAATCTCACCCTCTTTTTTTCTCAGTGTTATTACAAAATCATAAAACGTAAGATTAAGAGTTACATCCACTTTGGAAATGCAAACGCCAATTTGTGAAATCGACTTAAAGTTTCAGTATCGATATTGACTACTGGCATGACTAATGGTCTCTACATACTAGAGGAATTCCTGTTCATATTGAAGCAAATTCCCTACACTTGTGTAGGTGAAACTCTTCAATATGGATATAAATTTCTCCAGTGTGTAGGGGTCTTATCATTAGTTTTGTAAGGAAATGTGACGTTACAAAATTTCTTGAAATATCGTTATTAGACAGAAATTTGAGAGAAGCCCTCTACTCATACACATTTTTAAAAATTTTCGTCAAAATTGAGCGTTTTGAAGTAAATGTCTTACATTGTAAATGTCTTACAAGGAGCCCAAGATGAGATTGATATTGAAAAATTATTCATTAGTTTGAATGATTTGAATAGATCTAACAAATTTGACTATACGTTGATAAAGAAGACGATATAAGATAATTCTGAGACAATATAGAGAATTTCTCAACTTGGTAATAGAGAACAATGTTTGATGAAGTATCTTAAATTACAGTTTAAGAAAAATCTAATTATCCTTAGGTGGTTAAATTCATATGGAGTTCATTTGAAACTAAATAAGTACTAATTCATATTAGAATTTCAAAAGAATGGATAATTATGTAATTTTGTTCTAGGAACAACCTATCACATTCATGCCCTTCATACCTATTATTTATATTATCGTGTGACTATCAGATAAACGATAAAATCTTGGATTGAACTACTAACTCCCGCAAAAAAGCCCCTACAAACGTTGGAATAATTAGATAGGTCTACTTTACACCGTTTTTGCCAATAAATCCAAGTTATATTTTAAGTTTGAGAATTCTAGATTAAAATTGAAGGCTCCTGTATATAATTTCTCAATTTTTCGATACCATTTTGTTTAAATTTTTATCTTCAATAGACTCACAATTTTTATGTAATTTTTGGATAAGAATATTCGAGAAAAATTATATTTCGGTGTTTCTACGCTCTTTTATTTTTTGTTTGTCGCTTATCAGATTAGAGGCCTAATGATTCCAGATAGCGATTTTAGGTTTTCGTTGACCCTAACTTTGCCAATAAATGGACATGGACATTTACTAGAAATACCTGTTACTATTTTGGCTTAGATGACCAATTAACTAGAAATTTTGGTTCATTTTATTTCCAATAATTTCCAATATTTTTCATGTACTACTGATACTCAAAGTACTACTCGATACTGATACATATTATGAAAGAAAAGATTTAAGGGTGAAACACATCCTTTTGACAATCTTTTACATAATCTGTTTTACAAACGATTTTTTTACAGATTAGTAAAAATATGCATTTTTAAATTATTTTCATACCATAAAATTTGTTCTTTTCTAATATAGTGATAAAACTAAAATATTATATATGGGCGTACATAGACATAAAATTTACCCATTAGTGCTGACACTTGTTTATTATTTTACTTGTTGTTTCAATCATTTTCATCTTCTACATACAATAAGAATGTATTTTAATAACTTCTGAGTAAATTTAACCCTTTAACGACGAGACAGTTTTCGCAGACCGAAAATCATCAATAAAAATAAACCGATAAACAAAATTAGTAAAAGGTGTTACATCTAACCTTAGAAAATCCAACAAGTCTGATTTGGTGTATTTTTTGTCTTTATGAACGATAGGGACAAAGATAGCCCAAAAATTTTAGTAATTCTTCTGATGATACCAGTGGCTGATAATTTTCGCTCTAATGAAAAATATTATGTTTGAGTATTGTAGTTTCTTTTGCCAAAACGGTTTTGCTTGAAAAAAAATGGAAGTATAAAAAATAATTAAAATGAACTTTCAATATAAGAATTTAAAAATTCGTCATTTTTGAGCTTAAAAATTTATTATACAGAAAATATCTGGAGACTTGCAAAAAATATCCTAGATTCTTCAACCTTATACTTTGCAATTACGTACAAACATAAGGAAAAAATAACTTTAGGTAGTCAGGAGAAATTATTTTCTTTATGGGACACCGGTGTTCCAATCGTCCTTAAATGCTTAACCCAGTAAAACACTAATTAGGGATGCAAAAAACCACATAAATTTTTAATTTTTTTTAGTTATGTATATCAGACAGATATTACTGAAATTCTATATATGTTCTTTTTAGAGTAAATTAACGTAACATGCTTGAAAAACAGTTTACAATATTATGACACTTTAAACCAAATTTTTATTATAAAGGCTTTTCATTTGATTTTCAAAATTAATCCAAACGCTGTATTAAATGCAAAAACATAACGTACACTTATGTTAAAAAATTTAAAATACTTCCAACTTGAAAGTTTCACTTCATAGTGCTTAAAATGTATCAAGTATAAAATCAACAAGTAAATTTTTTTTCATATAATTTTCTAGGGAAATAATATTTGGAAATTATTAGAAGTATAAATTATCGAAAAATGTATTCTACCAACTTTTTACTGAACGCTATATAAAACGTATTCTGTAACATTGAAAAGACTTGCGTTTCGTGTGTTATTTGCAAATTAAAAAAAAATAAAATAGTGCAAAAAGTACCGTAAATGACAAAGTCAGTTGATAAGTGGCATGAAATCACGAAAAACTGTCTCAAAGAACTCTCAAATCTCAACTATTCACACATCTCTGTCTAAAAAAGACCATGAAGAGTCGGCAGAGCCAAAGGCATATATTTGATTCACTTAAAGAGATACTATAATGTCCAAATATAATTTATAAATTGGCTAGTAGAATATTGTGTGGCTTATCGAAATCGTATTAACGTGTGTTTTTTCACAAGAACAGCCAAACAAGACAAGCCGGAGCACAGAAAAAATACGTTGAAGATGGTGCAGAAGAAAAGCAAACTTTCCTGCGTGTGTATACTTTTTTTTAATATATGAATTTCTAATGAAATGTTTGCCGTGTCTTTTTTTGCAAAACCGTTAATTTAAATTTTGCTCATATCTATAAGCAATAACCATTATCAGAAAATGGGAATTCTCTTATTCTGCTTTTTTTTCTTCAGCACCATTGCTTTCTTAACTGAGAAATTATATGCAAAGTGGAAGAGAAATGACGGAGGAGAAAACTGTTAAAACGCGATGACCCCCTCTATTTTATTTTCATATTATTTCAAGAGTTTTCTATATATTTTTTTCTTACTTTTTGAAGACTCGTTGGTAGACATTGACGAGAAGAATTAAACGTTAGGGAAGGAGAGGAAAAAGATTCAAATATTTCTCTGCCATCAAATCATTCTAAATACAATTTTCAGTGCCTCGTAAAATTTGCACCGAGGCTGAGTCAAGGTGTCTAAGAACGAATAAAATCAAAGCGAAGCGAGAAAACCCGATTTTATCGAAATTAAAATTCGCTTTTCCCCACTAAATAAGATTATTTTTTTTAATAAAGCTACGTAAGCACTTGGATTAATCAATGCTGTAAAACTTATAATTCGATAGGGGAAACCCGGGCAGAATTAGCCACGAATAGAATGAAAAAGTGAGATATTATTGGGTGCGTTAGAAGGAATATTAAGTAAAAGACTATTTATTCGAATTAAACACCTCCCTTCCGATTCATTGAAATATTTATCAGACTGATACAAATATTTTTTTTTATACAAATTATAGGAGGAAGTGAGACACCTTTGAATGTGGGGCAGCTTTGAAATTGGGATTTTTGTCCTATTTTTAAATGGAATTGAGCCATGTCCTAATATAATTTTACTTCTCAATCTGTTTGTGAACCTAAATTGTATTATGATAAGGTTCAATTTTATTTAAAAATAGGAAAAAATTCCAATTTCAAACGTGCCCTACATTTAAAGATGCCCAATTCCACGCAATCAAAAATTTCATTTTCTGACTGATTCTGCCCGGTTTCCCCTAGTCTTTTTCTTTCGGGTATTAGAGGAAAAATATTATTCTTTTTTCTCCAAATTCTGCTACAATAGTGCGAGAGATAGAGTGTTTATATTTTGCAATAAGCTATGGGGAGGTAGGGCTACTTTGAGCGGTGGTGCTAGATTGTTCTACGACGTTTTCGCCTATTTCTAAATGAATCTGGTTCTTACAATTATTTTACTTAGATCGACAATTATTTTGTCTATCCAAATTGCATCATGGTATAACCCAGTTTCCGTATGAAATATGCGAAAAAATCGTATAATAATTTAACCCCGCAGCTCAAAGTAACTCCACCTCCCCTACATTGACTAAAAAAAAGAAAATATAATAAGGGGCATAGAAAAACACTAAGCGTCGCTGAATTTAAATTCTTTACATTAAACTATTACAAATTTTATTTATTTATATAGTTTATTAATATTATTAAATTCACAATAATAGGGTCATCTCTTTTACAATTGTGAAAGAAAAAATCAAAAAAATCAATATTACAAAAGAAAAAAGAAATAAAAAAGGGAAGGAATCAAAAAACAAAAAAAAAGTATTTATGGTTCCGGCACATATTTTAGATCAGGAAAATTTCATGAAGTCGAAATTCGAAACCCTTTCTCTCTCACATGTTTTGCATATGACTATCTCATTCTTTGGCATACCAAATTTGATTGAGCTAAATTGAATTTGGAGTGATGTTTAAGAGAAGAAGAAGAGTGCTAGAGAATGATATAGACATATGCAAAACATGTGAGAAAGAAAGGGATCCGAAATTCGAATTCATGAAATTTTCTTGGTCTAAGAGGTGTGCCGGAGCCTTTAGAAAAAAGAATTTCCCATCCAGAATTCAAATCAGGAAAGACAATGAAGGAAAATATCAAAATCGATGTGATATCAAACTTTTGAAACGGAACTTGATGCACAATCTTTAAATAATTTTTTGCGAGACAAAAGAAAAACAACACAATGAATTTTTAGCTAGATTTGTTTAATGTTTTGATATTCTTGGAAAGCCAAAGAACTTAAAAAAAATTCGCTACAGAGTGATTTGGATCAATTGCGAAAAAAATGAATTATCTAATATCGTCTAGTTTATGTTCAAGTTAATATGCAATAGATGCGAATTGGAACTTTGTATGGAGATACCTATTGTCATCTTCAGTAAAAATTTGAGATATGAAATTTAAACACCCCTCTTTATAGAAAAGATTAAAAGAAACACATCATTATTACTTGCATTTTATTAGATATATTAAATAAAATACAATATTTTGACTAAAACTAACAAGTGTTTCCTGTCCAATGGGTGCTCCTTCCACCCTACATTTTTAATGGCAACCGTGAGCGTGTATCTCCCCCTCAATGCATTTTTAAAAATCATTAGAATGAGAAAGGACTGCCATGTAGTATTTTTTGCATAAAAATTTTTAAAAAGAAAAATGTCTCACAAACAGACTTTCATCAAAAATATTCTTCTCATTTTATTCTTGCGATCGTGTCTCATTCCTTGTGCCCAAAGTGCCATTATTGTGAAATAAATTATGGACCGTTAAGAGAAGACCGTGCCTAATTCAAAATGAAATATATTCCTACGCATAGACATATGTCACTTCATTTTATTATTATATTGCATACATATTCCCTCCCAACCGGATGGTTAAAGCATCGTTCGCCAATGTCTTCTCCATATATTTCAAGTTTTCGCACAACAAAACATTGAAGGGGAGAAAAGTCTTCCTTTTTTTCACTCTTACAACGTCTCCTTCCGCGACAATGTAGTACAATGTATCGAACTATTTAAATTGTATGGCATAATACACTTAAGTTTGTCATTAATGCACTCAGACGGTGGCTTTTCTTTATCTCTCTTTCTCACTCTGAAACTCTACAAAATAAAAAAAAAGAAAACTGGAAAAGAAGTCAGTTATATCTTATTAAAGACAATCTCCAATTGAGTTTGCACGGAAATACAGAATGTTTAAAGAACTGACTGTTTTCAAGAAATGTCCAAAGCTTAAATGAAATTTGATAAGAGAAATGATATAGAAATATTTACAGAATATTATAATGAATTGCAATCGATAATGGATAAGATAGTACTGATTTTTATTACAAGAAAAACTACAAAGAATAATTGTTCATTTAGCCAATTCGTTTGTAAATGTATATTGATTGTAATGATATCAAAAATACTAGACGAATTATTTACTCAAATATAAGGTAACTGTCAGGTTTGGAATACAAAAACTATTGTCTGCTTTTAACTTTTTTTTCTACGCTAATTTTTGATGGACCATATTGATAATACATTTCGTTTTATCTTATTTAATCGAATCTTATTTAATTACATCTCATAAAATCGAGTTAAAAAATTAAGTAAAGGCATTATTCTGTAATGGAAATTCAAGTAAAGCATTAAAAATAAGTAGAAAACAATACTTAAATCAAAAATTTAAATTATTAAAATAAATTAGATACAAATTACTTAAAATGTGTCATTTTTTACTGTCGATGCTGCTATAGAGAAATTACAATTTCTTCATGTAAAAGATATTTGACTTCGCTATTCTCATAACATGAGAGATTTTCAAAAACAAATAATAGTTTTGAATATTGAATTAGAAATTTAAACATTCTCTTACTAGTTTGTTGTATTGAAAATAAATAATTTTTGTAAATCTGTAAAACAAAACCTCATCTGGTTTATGTTAAAAGTATTTTTCGTAAATTTAATCACTAAACTTGACCGAATATGTTGAAAACGATTTATTGCGTAGAAAAACTCTAAATTCGAGAGCATATAACTATTTCATAAAGAAAATTGCTTGTAATGTCTCCATAAATTACACAGGAAAATACATATTTAATTTACATACGAAGTTCATTGAAACTTGAAGAAACAATTTCAAAAGCAAAAATAAAAAAAAATATAACTAAAAAATAAACAACAAATTTAAAGGTTTTGCATAATCCAAAGTAAACTTGTAGATAATGTTGTGCCTCTACTAGAGAGTGATAAATATTATTAAACCTTAAAGTAGTGCTTTCAATGTGTACAGTAGAATTGTGTAAATTTACACAAAAAGTGCTTTCTGTGTAAAACATTCAAATTTCATAAACGGAGTTTCCCTTTTAATGCATTAAAATTGATTCAGAAACTGCATTTACTTGAAATAATTCACATTTTTATAACACATAGGGTAAGTGTACCAAATTCCGGCCAGCTTGCAATTCCGGCCACATTTTTTGTTCCTCAAATTTCCATGAATTTTTAGTTTTTACATATTCTAGATATTATACAAAACAAAAAAAAATAATAAAAAAAAATATCGCTTCGACGAGCAAGATAATCTGAAAAAGACATTTGAAGAATTCGGAAGGGCAAGAAACTATGAGAATGAAGGTGGCCGGAATAAGTCTCCAATGCTATGTCTACATTTTTATTCGTTTTAAAATATATAAAGAATGATTTTAGAGAAAATAAAGACGATAAACTGTCTACAAGGTTCCATGAAACACTCCTTATAAAAAAAGTAACAAAAAATTCAATTTGTATTAAAAATATTACATTTCAAACTTGAAACTTTGGCGCTTGCATGCAACTATGCCGAGATTTGGCACACTTACCCTATATATTCTAATATATTAAATGATATTCCCTATCTATCATTTGTTTATTTTTATTGATTTAATAGATCAAAAGTCTTGATATTTTCTTGATTCTGAATTTTATTTTCGAACTGTTCCAGAATTTTTTAAGATATTCTACACAATTATTTCTCAACTTAAAAAAGTATTAAATTAATATTTCACCACATTTGTATGCACCATAAAAAAAACTTTTTAATTAAAATCACGAAAGAAATAATTGAAAGATAGAAAAACAAATTTTATTATTTATGAATTTAGTTAGAAAGAGATATTTTAGTTTTTGTATTTTATAACCCGTCATTCTTACAATTTGTCAAAGCAGAAACGTTTTCAACATTCTAAATATATTTAGAATTAAAAAAATAATAATGTTACCTTAACAAATTCTTAAGAGAATATGTGATTTGAACATGTGTAGATGATATAAAAGATTGAACATAGAAAAATCAGCCCTTGCTATTAAAAATGACTTTATTATAAAATTTAATTTCATATACTTAACTGAGATAAAAACTAAAAAAATTTTTTGTCACAGCTACAATAACTGACGGCTTACAATTGTTACAAACATTTTTAGGTAATCATCTAATGTTCTTTATCAAAACTTAGTTATAGACACTAAGTTCTAGGGGAAACTGGGGCACCACCAAACACGGGGTAGCACCAAACACTGCGATTTTTACAGGACAAGACTTATAGAAATTTATAGGCATTATAGGGATGCTTGTCCACTGAAGAAATGGTATAGATAGTCCAAGTAGTTTAGGAATAAAAATTAGTGTTTAGTGCTACCCTGTGTTTAGTGGTGCCCCAGTTTCCCCTACAAACTAAAGAAAGTTTAATTGGCGATTTTATTTTTGTCAGAGAATCACTTTTTAGAATTTCACCATAACAGAACGAATTAACTTTAAAGCCAATAATTTTTTTTGTTTGGAACCTTTGGAACTGTCCAATTGTAAAAACAAAACAAAACTAATAATCCATTATCGATTGCAAGAACTTATAGGATGAATGATATTATACATGTAAATTTGTAAAATAGTCATCTGATGAAGATACAACATTATATCACACAAGAAAGATGGTAAAGTGTGGATTTTGTAAATAGTGTAATTAAAACATCCTTAAACTATTAAATAATGTAATTTATGTTTGAAATAAAGTCTCGATCAAAATGGAAATAATGAAATATCTTTGGTATATCTCAATTTGTACGGATGGATAGCTTCTTGGCCAATGTGGCCTGTGTTTTCTAAACTGTTTTTTGCTCTGGCAGGACGCCCAACGAGTTTCCAAGAGAGAGAAGTCTTTAGCTCAATTCATGTGGAAATCCCTCAAGTTTGAGGCATCGTCTAACTGTTTCGATACACGCATTCATCGATTGAACAATTAATTGGTGAATATTAAAATAAATCGCAGACAATTCATTATGAGGTTGTGGTGTTTGTATATTATGCCCATCGAGTGTGATCAAAACAACAAATTTGATATTTGAATGGTAGGAGATTATTAAATTTTTCTTCTCATTTTGCTTGTTTAGCCATATAAGAGTCATTAGGAGGGGAAATGCTTAGTTGAGGATATAGAAAAAGAGTTTAATCTCTTTCATTGTTGATTAATTGTTCAATATTATACCGGTACAATCGAAATTGATTATGGATGGTTGGAGCCTCTGCATCGCAAAAGGTTGGAAAGGTGAAAATACAGCTGCCCGAATAATTGTGCGCGATATGTTTGGAAAATGATGATTTTTTTTTGTGATATGCTACCCTGGTTCAGCAAAAGATACCGGAGAGATATGTCCAGTGATGGTGAATTTCCCCCGAAATAGCTCCAAGGAAGAAGTATGAGAGAGACTGCAGAAGAGTTTAATGAACTTGATGGATGGGGATCAATGCACAAATCATCAATTTGCATAATGATCCACCCCGATTTTTCCAATGTTATAATGCACCACACGGCAATTTTCTCGCTATAAATTCCAAACTCCAAATAACTATTATTATATTCAAGTTTTATCGTTTCTGTTCCTCCTTGGTACCCCCTGTCGCCTCTCTTGATCGCACAGCACTTGATTGACTTCTTCAGGTGGACATGCAGAGGAGGTTGCACCACAGTGCCAAAGATGCCATACTTCTTGGGCAAAGTCTGTGTCAAGTGCACAAGCTGAGAAAGACCAATGAGATAAGTAGTTAGGAATCTTGGGGAGTGATCAATGTACAATAAATTACCCCCTTTTGCCACAATTCCATCACATTCTGGGTTGCATCTGGGTGATAAGGATCAGGTATATAATTCCCGTGCAATTTTCTCGCAATCGCCAGATGATCATTTTCCACCTGACTCGGCCTCAAAACATCTCACCGTCCAATGTCAGCTCTGCATCTCGATATACTTTCTAATGGATCGATGGGGGGAATGCTAAGAATACTCTCACGAGATCACTTGCAAGATCTTCCGACAAGATATGCTGTGGATATTGATAGAATGAGAATGATGTGGAACACAATTTCCAGATAAGACGGAAGACCTTTCATCAGCAACTCCAGTCACTGCCGACCAGTAGTTGTCAATCTCCGATGTTTCTTTTTTTTCGGATTCTGCACTGTAATCCGTTAAATAATCATAATCTTCATGTAATATGATTTAAATGTCTGTTATAGGATTCTTGGAAATCCTATGTCCAAAGTCGTTTGCATCAAAAAAGTTAAAATAGGGGAAGAAGGGCCAGATTTTGCCTTGTTAAAGTATGTCATACATAAGTAAAACAGAAACGAAATAGTATGGTTTAATTAGAGAACGTAATTTCTCAGCAAAATAATCAATATAGAACACTGAGAGAAATCCTAAAAAGTTAAAATAACATTCCGGAAATGTTAATTTTACCCTGCAGTGTTGATCCGAAAACGGTGTAAATATTACCCTTTTTAGGTGTATTATGGGTTAAAGTTGCCCTTCTTTCATGTTTATTTTACAATTAAAAGGTGTAAAATTAACATTAAAAAATGTTGATATATTTTTACACCCAAAAAGTGTTAAAGTTATGACGAAAAAAGTTAATCGCAGCCTCTTTTTTTCTCAGTGAAGGTATACAATGAAAAAGATCCAGAGAAGTTTTCACTAATCATTATGTTATTTGCGGTTCTGATTCCAAAAATGCCTTCCATTTTTTTCACATCAGAACTTTCAGGATTTATTTTCCTTTTTGGAATCTTGTCTCACATTATATAATAAGGTTTTACTGAACAAAATTGTGACTGAGAAAGCGAAAAAGTTTAACTACAACTTTATAAAAAAGTACATGAATTTTGTAAAACCATTTATTGTGGGTGAAAAATTAAGGTTTTTCTAAAAAAAAAACTATAAATGTTGATCTGAAATAAGGCTTTATCAAATTATATATTATATAGCAAACTAAACCAGATATTCAGGTGCTCCTTTCGGGCTTTTGGCGTTTGGGATTTTGGCTTTCAGGATTTTGGCGTTCGGGATTTTGACCGGGACCCCTTAAGACTATAATTAGTCATCTACCTAAGCTCTCTATATATGCCTCATAGAAATCTTTACATAATAATTCCTGGCGACTGATAAGAGATTAAAATTCTTGACATCTTCATCATGGAGCGCTATTTAATCCATCGAATACCCTACAACCCCAAATAAAATTTCTTAAATCAAATTGATGGTAGGGCAAATAGATTCAACCAGTATAGTTTGCTTATATTTGATAAAATTGAAGATGAGTCCTTAATCATCAGGCACAAGATAAGATTTAAGCAATGTTATAGAAAAATATACGTTTTACGTCGATGTAACTTCAAGTCTTAGTATATTTTATTGTTTGTAATTTTTTCCAAAAATTATCCTATGTAAGTATAACAAATTACAAAAAAAAAAAAATATTATTCTTTGAAACACATTTCAGATTCACATAATTTATTTGAGTTTTATAACATAATTATAAACATCTACAGAAAAGATCAGGACGAAAAAATCAACTTTTGAGGGGCCCAACTTTCGAATTTTGCATTTTAGCTGATTGTGAGATTCTTTACAATGTCAGGCTTTGTGATCCCAGGTGAAATCTGACCTCGTCAGATCGTACCCAAATTTTGGGTATAAACATTTTAAACTTTTGCCCTAAACCGCTTGTTAATATCTCCTTCCGTTCTCTCTCTCTCCAGAAGTGGTTATACGACGAATGACACGAGACGGTCAGAAAAATCGATTTTTTAACGTATGCTGTACTCCAAAATTGAGAGATTTGTTGTTGTCCCTGTGGTACAAGGTACAAGCTAGAAAAAAAATCTTATTTTGTCAGGAGTCACCGGTCTCCCTATCCTCCTTAAAAGGTTAATCTGATATCAATATAACTATAACTAAACTTTGAATAAAACCTCATCAACTGGCCCGTCTTTTCCCTAAGTTAGATTAGGAATTTAATTCATATCTGTTGAAATATGTTATACACGTTTCACTGCTTCTTGGATAAACCGTTTTATTGCGTTTATTTAAAGTTAGTTTTCGTATGAAAAAAAAGCTGATTGATACTTTAGGTCGGTGTGAAGTAAAACTTTTTTTTTTATTAATTATTCTTCTTCACACATGAATTGTAAAAGTTTACAAAATAGGATGAAATACACTGTTGAATTTTATTGAGTAAATGTAGCAAAAACATTAGAAAAAAAATAAATTAAATTAATTTTGTGCTTTTGAGCGACTCGCAATAGAGTAATGTTGAAGATTCTGCTGATATAGTCATCTTCCGGCTATCTAGTAACATCTATCGACATCTTTTGACTTCCCAGAGTGCGCAAAATTCACCATCATCAGCAAATTATTCCCCAGGTAGGAGTTATCAGTGAAAGACGAAACCATCTCCCACTGATTTATCTTATTATCATCACCATTCCCATCGTCATCGGATGTCTTCATCGCAAATTCCACAGAAAGGTCTGTATATTCCTCCGTTTAGGTCATTCAGCCATGCACTGTGGCATCCGTCCACGAGTAAATGGGAGTTGCATCAATTCGCATACAATTAATTTGCCCGCCATCACGATAATATGCTTTTTCCACCGTGTCCCCTGCCTTTTTTGCTGCCTCCTGGCCACCGCAGCAAGTGATGTGTGTCCATCACCACCACACCGTATTTCCTTGGCAGTTTTTTTTTAATTTCTTGATCCCAACTCTCTGTCTCACTCTCGTTGCTCCAACACCAAAGAATGTACTATTTGACTTGGCACTCTCTCTCGAGAATGCCATTACATAGATTCTGTACATATTGTAATTATATCGTTGGAAGACACATGGTTGGAAGAGCTCGTGGTTCTGATGGCGTTGCCGCTCTTGCCATCACGGATGGTTACCATGAGGCTAAATATGAATGTGCCACTTGTGTATGTATTATAAAATGTTGAAGAGTCAGGGCGGAGCAAAGAACTTCTTATAGCCACTGTGTGGGGACGTTTGATTCGTCTCTCCTCAATTTTATTTCAATTTTGTATTTTCTCTCCTCACATGCGTACTTGCATGGTCAATGGTGAAAGAGGAATACACTCAAATTGTGCCCCAATGAATACATTTCCAATCAAAAAATCCACCTCAATGCATTGCAAAAAGATCCGATGTCAACTGAATGTTTAAAAGTCATTAAACTGGAAGCACAGTAATGCAACATTTACGGAATTTTATTAGAATATGATGGCAAGCATTTGAACATGTTCATTATAATCCTCGTCTTAACACATGCGCTGGCGCACAAAAATGTTACACTAATCTTTTCAGAATTAATAAAATCAAGGTGCAAGAAAATCAATAGCATGACAAAAATATAATAAATGAGCTGTTTAATCCTTTAGGACCAGTGTGTCTTATTCTTTCCAAAAAACTATATATATGTAGGGGATGGTGGGGTAGGTTCACACATGCATTACTTTCGAAAATACATCATTTTCAGATAGTTTTTAACTATCTAGGAATTATGATCCATATTTTAGGATAGCAAATACTCAAGAGTGGGCACTCAATGGGTCAAGTGATAGAGCACTCGCTCTATGATGCAAGTGTCCCGGGTTCGAATCCCCTTTACGTCACCAGGAATTTTTCTGGCGTTAAAGGTGTTCGGATTGCTTCCAGTGAGCTTCACTGCACTTGATTCCACGGGCATGGGACTGACAACCTAATCCCGTACAAGAAAAAATAATAATGCATGTCTAGAAATCCCCTTGCGGGAAGGCCTAGTTCCTTCATGGAATGCTGTGCCAGCATTATTATTAAATACTCAAGAGTAACTAACGAGACATAATTCACATATGGTTAATATTCGTATTAATTCATATTGAAAAAAAAGTTTAGCTGCGTTTACTGCCCCATCTTCCCCTATTCTTTTTTTATGTGAATGTACTAGGAGAAACTGTGAGGAATTATTAAACACAGGATAGTTGGGATCGTTGTAAACACTGCGATTTTTTAAACTAGATATTAGGCTTAAGAGGATGAAACCTGTATCAATACATAGATAGTATAGGGATCCTTGTCCACTGAAGAAATGGTAGTATAGACAGAAAAAATCTGTGATTACAACTATCCCATCTACTGCCCCAGTTTTCCCTATAAGGACTAACCCCATTGTAACAAAATTTTATTATAATATATAAATTAGGTCATGAAAACGTAATGAAAACGTCACTAGAAAGACTGCTATTTTTTTACCTCAATATTACGTTATTTTTACCTGAACTAATTAGGTTAGAATAAAACTGATCAAAACGTCAGTTCATTGAAAGTTTTGCTTGCACTAAAAGAGATGGAAAAGCGTCCCATGCTTTGTGAAATGTTCGAACTCGTCATTGAAAAGAAGTTACGCATTATTGTAAAACACAAGCCGACGTAATATAGTTAACAAGGCGAGGATTCTAGAAATGTGTGCTGTTGTGCAGACAAAGACAAGCTGCTGGATACCTCGGAAAAGCTCAAGAAAAAAGAAAAGTGAAGAAAATTGTGAAAAACGATGTTGGAAAAATCCTATAAAATTGTAAAAACAATTGACCCTTTGTCCTCTACATGCCCTGTGAACATCCTGACCCAATTAATGAACGAATCTCAGAGAACATTTGAAAAACTTGACCACTGATGAAGGCTTAGAGAGCAAGCCGAAAGCTCTGGAAAAAGTTGATGAATTTTCACTGAGTGAATTGTATTTTCCCGACGATTTCTGGAATCCCCACCTCGTTACGTATTATTATTCTTTACTAGTTTACAGCTGATGTGAACCGATTTATAAATTACCTACAAGATTTCTCCAAATTACTGAGGACTCCATTGCTTTAGAATACGCAACATACTAAATGACATTTTCATAAAACTAGTGCTGCCACCAATCGATTGGCATCCAATGAACAAAATATTTTGTTATAACTTTGTTGATTAGATGTCATTTTGAAATGTACGTCCAATTGTGTTATTTGGTTGCAAAAGTTTGTTAAATGTTTGTTAAATTAACAAAAAAAAATCAAACAAATATCCTCCATTTATCAAGATTTCTTGTTATTTCTAATTTTACGCCCAAAATTAAACTCTATTTGGCAAACTGACAAATTTTTACGAACTTTTTTCCAGAATATGAGTAATAATATATACAGTGGCGGCCAAAATAATAGAATCACTTTGCAAAGCTTATATTTTTTTAACTTTTGTATTTTTTCCCAATTTATTGATATAATTCTGAAGTAGAAATCATCAAATTATTAGAATCGTAGAATAAGGATTGGTTGGGCCGCTAGAGGTCTCTATTTTACACAGAATACGTCAATAGTGAAATTCAGTTTGGCCAAAAAAATTGGATAATTGTCATTTATGGTTTCTATAATATGGCTTTATTTAAACTTATTCGATTTATAAACCACATATTTTAATTTAAATGAAAGTAATCCTATCGTGTTGTTCAAACCAAATTTCACTATTGATGTTTTCTGTGAAAATACAGACCTCTAGCGGCTAAAACATTACTTATTTGACGTAAGGTAATTATTTGAACATTTCCATATAAAAATTATTACAACTAATTGGAATAAACAAAAATCCTAAAGGTAAAATAGTGGTCTTTGCGGAGCTGATTCTATTATTTTAGCCGCCACTGTATATAAGAAAAAATGCGTTTTCAATATAATTGATATTCAATTCAAATAAAAGTGAAACTTACAATATGACTACTTTTATTCTAATAATCACCTTACTACAACATGGAAATTATTTCCCATTTCGACAAAATCAAGTAATAGGACTCGGAGCTGTGAACAAACCAATCTAGAATATTTTCATATCTAGAAATCCAAAATATTTGGGAATTTTGAGATTTTCAGTTTAGATAAGAATTTTTTGCAAAAAATAAAAGAATACCCAGTATATTTATAACTTGGACTTTGTGGTGTAAAAGCTTTTGTTTTACATTTTTATACACAATGATAATAAAACATTTATTAATGCCAAGTTCTGTATTAGCATATTAAGATTCTTTAGACCTTTAGTGTATTCAGATTGGTTGTTGTTCTGGTGAAAATGTTTCTCGGAGTACCCTTCCCACAAACTTAAATCATCCACTTCCGGAAGCAATTGTAAATGTCCAAAGCAGACACTTCTTTACTCCATTTTTCCTCATGTAAATTTTTTCATGGTTCAGTGGCCAGAAAAATAGAAGCAAGCTCTTGATCTTGGTACATTCCTCCTCATTATTATTCTAAAGATCATTCTAGTTTTTTTCCTGCAATATGGGAATGCTTCTGGGCCGGTTACTCGTCATAAATTGTCATACACTCCACCATCATTATTTCCACTAGCTTTCTGGATACCTTTGCATATCAGTATCTATGTAGAAATATGCAACAGCAAGGTGTAATTTGAAGTAACGAATCAAAATGAAGATCCAATCTCTATGCACCTTGTAGGCGCATCATCGGCAAATCTCTCTTGAGTGACACAAGAATTATGATATATAAATGTTGCAAAATGAGTAGAATAAAATGCCTATATTCATATTCCGATTTCTAATTTAGCTCGATGTTTTTCCCAATACTTTATCATACGTCGCGTCGTCGGTCAAATCAATGGATACCAATCAATAACATAATATACCACAGTCACAGGTTTTCTACAGGTTTTTGTTGCCTCTCAAAGACGATGTCGCACAATCAAGTTGTGATATTTAAAAAAGGTGATTGCAAGTCTTCTTAGACATAAAAGTTCTTCAATTAGTCACTGCCATATTTTCCCACCTTTTTTCTCCCACTTCCCTCGCATGCACACCTTTTTTACGTCTCCAACGGTCAAATTGTCACAAGACGAGTTGTAATTGCAGTATTTAAGTATTTTTCCAACGACTTATTCACCTAATTAGTCACCTATCGATCAATTTGTTCCAATTTTTCACCATGCACGCAACGTGAATTACATTTCCATGTGGTTGATGGAAAGAAAGAGTAAGTAGTATGGGGCAAAAAGATACTTCCTTGAGAAATTACCAATGAGTGCTGCCATCGTTTTTTGCTCAGGTACTCATCTTTACGTGCCCATGTGCCACAGATCACTCATAGTAATTACAGAAGGTGACGACATATAGGTTTTTTCCTTGCAGGATCAAGTCATGTTCAACTTTGAGGATTTCCAGTAATCTTCCTGAAGTTACATTACCATTAAAGGGTTAGGTGTATCAAAAAGACTGGAAAACACTATATTTTCTCTATTTTTTTTTAAATAATGATTTTGTATTTTTAATTAAGTTTTTAAGCATACAACAATACAGCATTTAAACAATTTTTTGTGAAATTTTCAATTGAATATCTTGAAAATTAAGATGTCGGAACCTGATTTTCGAACACTTTTTTTCTTAAATACATACTTTTCGGTGGAGAAGATTTCTCAGAATATAGGTATATAACTGCTCTCTCTTTGAGTTCGAGCAGTAAAATGAAATCGATCAAACAAACGTTTAACATAAAAGCTTGGCAGATTAGGTGATTTTTCATTTATATTGGATGATTAGACTCCATATAAAACAACATTTAAAAAGTTTTCCTGAAAATGCCAGTGAATGATAAAATTTTCATTCTTGAGAAAAAATTTTATGAGTAGTAAATTTCAAGAGTTTTTCGCATAAAATAATTTAAAATAAAAAAATTTATAAAGTTCATTTATCAATACGATTATTTGAAAATTTATCACTTCTAAGCATAAATATTTACTAATAGCAAACAGATGAAGATTTGCAAAAAAGTATCCTAGAGACTTATAACTTTTCACTTTGTGATTATGTACAAATTTAAATATTCAGAGGAAATCATTTTCTGTGTGGGACACCGAGGACACCGGTATTCCCATAGGGGTTAAAGTAGACGCATCCCACAGACATTTCTAAAGATTCTATTTAATAGAGTTTTACATCGAATGAGTTCAAATTTTGAGAAAATATTCTTAAGATATTGTACTCTTCTAGCGAAAAAAAACAAAAACAAAAACAAAAATCAAATAAGTTGTATTAAAACTTCTTCAAACCGGTAAACTATATAGATTAAAAGGGCTGGCAAAGCGTCTCAGGCTTTGCGGAGTGCTCGAACTCGTAACTTTTAGATCCTATATCAATCTACTACGCATTTATCGCGTTTACCGATTCTCAACCAATTTGAACCGCTTTATAAATTATACTCAAAACATAGCCCAAAATGTTTTAGTTGTAATATTATTGAACTTCGGATAAAAATTAGTTATCGGTTCATTACCGATGCAGAACCGTTTGGAACCGATTCAGTTTTATAGTAAATTCTAAGATCTTTCCAACCAATGTGATCATGATACCATTCGATGGAGAAATGCGCTCTCTAGCCTTTTCAATCTTTGAACTTGATCGATTAACAGAAAGCGCCAAATCACATCATATCAGTAGGGGAGAGTGGGGCAAAAAGTTACAAATCGAAAAATTCAAAATTCAATATCTTCTATAATAAAAAAGATAGCGGCTCAAATTTTTTTCTATAGATAGCCTTCATAAACCTTCTTCAATGTCGTAAGTTTCTTAGAATTCCAACAAGGAATTTAGAAAATAAAAAATATCGAAATTTTTAGCCCTATTTTTGAAATATTTTCCTTGCTGAAGGTAAAAATTATTACCTACTTATTTTCCAAAATTGGTGCACTAGTGAATATTTTCTAAATAATTTGGATTTTTTGAATACGAATCCGCTATCTATTTTAGAATTTCACAAAAGTTCTTTTATCCAGAAATCCTTTTATCAAAAATGACCACTTGGGGTAAAAAGTAACAAAAGGTATAGAGCAAAAAGTAGCGAAAAAGCGAAGCAATGTCTGATGTTTCACGGCGAAAAGTAACGTCATTATCATGTCTCGCCGCTTGTTGTTTGCATTGGTCAAACCATTTGCAGTCTTTTGTGTGTTTTTTCTAAAATAGCTTTAAAAGCGCCTTTCTCGTTTTCTCACTTTTCTCGCAGAGAAAACGATGTTTTACAAAGGTGTAGATGAATAAATTTTCTATGAAAATATGTCCTCAAGGTATTTTTTCAAATTTACGGAAGCCTGTAATGAAGCGAATCAAAATATGATAATACCCAATATCTGGTACTATTTGTCCCAGCATTTTTGAGAATTGTTCCAAAATTACCTTTTAGAAATTGGCTCGATAAACGTATTTCTTTACAAAATAGAGGAAAATTACTTTCACAAAGTTGTAGAGAGGTAAATTTCCTATAAAAATGCGCTAATTATAAATTTTTGAAGCGCTCGAGTAGCTTGTAAAAAAATAAAATATCCGATTTGTGACTTTTTGCCCCAGGCTCCCCTGCCTAAAGAAAAATTGCTCAAAAATTGAAAATCAGTGAAAACAATTTCCTAAAAAAAAAACCTCCCCAATTGTAAACTGAAAGTGATGATTTTGTCCAATCCCACACAAAATACCGATCCTCATAAAATACAAAAACATAGTTTAGTCGACCACTGAAGAAAATCCACATCCAGGACCGCAATCTCTGGGAAAAATTGAAGAAGTGTTTTTCTTTGTAAAGAGACTTCAAATCCACTGGCCATCACCGGAGAATCCCCTGTTATTATAAATGTCTTAAGGATATTTTGGACAAAATTTTTCCCATAGACAACCTCTACATAGAACATATCCAAAAACGAAAAAAAATCACGCGACGTGTTTTCGAGCAATCCCAATAAACATGGTTTTGGAGAGGGAAGGGGAGAGGTGAAAATAATGAGCACGTTAATAGTCCCAAGGTTGACTTATGGGGGCCCTCTGAAGGTTCCAAGTCTCTATCTCTCACCGTTTGGGTTGTAGGGGTGGTATCGACCGTACGGACGGACGTACAGATAGACGAACAACGTGATGTCAAAAATCTCAAAAGTTCAGATTTCCAAAATTCTACCAAAATATGACTTCCATCAAAATCAAGGGATTATATTTACTACTTCCGCTGTGGAAGTCGAGCAGTAATAATGTTGTTTACCAGTGCAGTTCTTAGAAAAAGCATTCTCTCCATACAAAATCAAGTTTAGCATGTTTCAAAGAAATGTAGGTAGGAGATAAAATTATGGGTTTTTTAGGCTCAAGATAATGAAAATTGTAATAAATATTTAAATTTAGGAAAGAATAAAAAGCACTCATTTCAGATAGAATAAAATAAGAATGATAAAACAAAAATTTTCAAAGTTTAAAAGGAATCTCATAAATTTTAGAATTCTCAAAATTCCATCCGTGATTCCATATTTGGGTCCCGGTCAAAATCCCGAAAGCCAAAATCCCGAAAGCTAAAATCCCGAAAGCCAAAATCCCGAATGGGCCAAAATCCAGAAAGCCAAAATCCTGAATTCTTAAAAGTGTCATAGCTACTCCCACGATTGCTACCCGCGCTTGCTGGAGGCAAAGGGAAATCTTCTGTGTCTTGGGAAATTGTTCTAAGCATTTTCCTCCATATAATTTCATCCCTTTGAGGATTTTGAACATTCAGGATTTTGGCTTTCGGGATTTTGGCTTTCGGGATTTTGCCGTTTGGGATTTTGGCTTTCGGGATTTTGGTTTTCGGGATTTTGGCTGCCACCGCCATATTTATCTATTGAAAGTAACAAAATTGCAATAATTTTCGAGTATCAGAATAATTATAAAGGCTTCTAACGCTAGAAGAAATCTTAAAATAATTCTAAACATTTTATTTTAGGTTCTGAAATAATATAAGGGACAGTTTTAGGTAGGTTCATAGAGCACTTGACTACGTCGAATAATTAATTATTTTAAGGTAGAGATTAATGTGTTATAAATAAATTTTTGTACTCAAGAATACAGTACTAAAAAACATATTCTAAATCAATATTATCTTTTTGTACTATTCAGATGATTTTTTGCACTTAAAATTTTAATATTCTAATAAAATGTATAAAAATCGAACTATTTTGAGGATTTGGAGTAATGGAAAGTCAAATTTTCTTATTTATAAATATTGTAGAAATTTAATTCTGCAATAAAATTCTTGCTCAAATTATGGTTGATACGTTGAAATCCTTAAGTATTCTAATTTTCTGATTAAGATTAAAACTGTCCCATTATACCTAAAATTTGGGGGGTCCTCTTCATGATAAACGTTATTAATATTTTTTTATATGATGCTAATGAGGGCTCTTCGAAGATCCCAAGTCACTAACCCTAACTGATTGACCTCCAGCTCTTTTAAAAACTATTAAATGAATGAACGTTTGAGGGAATACAATGCTCTTTCATTTAGAGTTTGAGTAATTTCTCTTTCAGAAAGAATTAACCATTTGAAATTATATAATATCAAAATAAATTTCTCATACCGCAGGTTATGAATTTTATGTTATTGAGCACTTATATCTATTCGCCTCTTCTATGTGACTTTACAATTGTGAGAGAAATGCGATAATGCAGCGAAAAATTCCGTTTGTTGAGCATTCATGAATTCCAATGCATATCCGAGTGACAATTTTCTGAGAAATGGACAAGGGAAGTTTTTATCGTGCAACCACTGTTGCATTTGCGCCTTATACCACTCTAGTCTAAAGTCTGTACGTTTATGAGATTGTGAGGAAAATACAAATACACAAGATGTGGTAATTAACATCTTGGATAGTGACTTGTCTATATCAGCCTTTATACAATAAGCTTATTACATTTGGATCAATCTATTGAGGCATAAAATGACAAGGAGTGCGAGATGGAGCATGTCCCAATGGCAAAAAGTGGCTCTATCGAGACAGAAAATGTGCTGTGGCATTTTTCGAGACGAAGAAATAATTGCACAGATCCATAAATAGTATTTATGTAATTATTATTTTATAATAAATAATGTTGTACCGAGATGAACTTACCATGAAATTACAAATCTGAGACGTATCACAAGTGTCGCTTCAGTTGAAATGGATTTGCTTGACAATTTCAAGAGTCTTTTGCTCCAGCAAATTTCAATTGCAACATTGTAAATCATTATATATGATATTATAATTAAGATGTGTCACAACATTTTAAGTAGTTTATGATAGGAAATTATCCTGTATAAAAGTAAGCTGATTACATTATATGGCAAAACACTTTTAGACTTTAGATACAAATTGTAGTTAATGAAAGTTAAGAGGGGTCATCGAAAATCTAATATCACTATCTTAACCTTACATGTTAACCTCTTAACCTTAAATGATTACATTATGCAATAAATTGACAACTTTTTTTTTGGCACACGAATCTCACATGGTACATTTGATAGAGTCGAGTCTCCTGATTAAGAATCCATTCTTCGTTTTGCTCCTACACGTTACAATTTTCTTTATTTAACTTTTCAGTTTTTGCTATTTTGCCTCAATATTATCAATTATTACTCAGGTTCTTGTATACAGAACTCAATGGGCATCCGTTGGAAAAGTGAGTAATTATTCTTTAGCTTTGTAGAATGCATGATGTTTGTAAAAAAAAAACATATTTGATGCATTTTAGGGTGATGTCAAACAAATGAAGAAAGGAGGGAAAAATGAAAGAGATTAGTTTCGATATTATATCATTTTAGAAAGATCATCGAAGACCGGAAATTCGATATATCTTACCGCTTGAATTTTAAAAAGGGCAGAAGACTAAAAAAAAAGCTCTAAAAACAGTAATTTTGAAACAAAGCTATTACCGTTAATATACCAATCTATCACCGAATGTGATCGATGCATTCAGGTTAAGAATTATAAGACCTTTCAAAAAAATCCAAATTTGATCAAATCAGTTGATAAATAGGCGCTCCAAAGTAGTTGAACTTTGACCTTTATAATTTAAAGATGGCGATTTTTCCAGTGATAGGTGTCGAACGACGAAATGTTCGGCTGCACTACTGAACTGGCTATTGCCAGGAGCTCCATGAAGTCCGTAGCAACTGATATTAATCTGATCTTAGATAAATAAGTTTTTTTTTTTTTTAAAAAACTTCAGAAATGCTAAATGTTTAGATTTAGATCCTTGACAGTGACGCAATGGTGTTAAAGCCCTGAACTATATTAAAAAAAAAAAAACAAGTATAAACACTAATTGGAATGCGGAATTATAAAATTAGAGGATTCCTGCGGAATTCTTGATGACATCGGTAAGGGTAAGTCGGTGGCAGCCGTAACCAGTATATATAAATTTAAAAAAAATCAGGTTATGGCTATTTAGGGGACAATATTTTGATGTCATTTGGTCAGGAAAGTTTGAGGATGTTTTTTCATGTTAATCGAAAGATCTAAGATTCCACTATGAGAATTCAGTCACATGCTAAGTGAACTACAAATACAAAACATAACTTAATTTCACGAATATTTCGTCTTAATATAACTATGATCGAAAAAATCGCTATTTTGAATTATTGAAGGTCAAAGGTCAACTACTTTGGAGGGCCCATTTTGCAACCGATTTGGTTAAATTTAGATTTTTTGGAAAGGTATTAAAATTCTGAATACGGATGTATCGGTCTTCATCGATAATGAACCGGTTAAGTAACGATTTTGAATAATTTTTTCGTAAATTTTTTTTACTTCACCTTAAATTTGTTCTCAAGCTAGAGGTCAAATAGGAAGAGATATTGACTTCCGGTCTTCGATGACCCCCAATAAAAAACAATATCTCTAGACGTTTTTCCCCTTTTTCCCCTATTTCCCTAAAAAATGTTTTTTCGGTTTTTCTCGAAATTGGCCCAAGCTTTTTCAATGATTTCTGGATATATTTTAGAGCTAGTCCAGGCGAACATTTCGCCCAAACATACCTATAACCTGGGAAATTTGCCATTTTGAATTATTGAAGGTCAAAGGTCAACTACTTTGGAGGGCCCATTTTTCAACTGATTTGATTAAATTTGGATTTTTTTGGAAAGGTATTGAAATTTCGAATCCGGCTGCATCGGTATTCATCGATAAAGTGAGTCGGTTAAGTACCGATTTTTTGATTTTCAAATGCTTTTGTGGTTTAACCCCTTAACGACGAGACACTTTTTACGGACTGAAAATCAACAATAAAAATTAAACTGAGAAACATAATAAATGATAAGTTTTACATCTAACCTTGGAGAGTCCAACAGTATATGATTCGGTGTATTTTGTGCCTCTATAAACGATAGGGACAAAAATAGCCCATAAATTTAAGTAATTATTCTGACACTGCCAATGAATAATATTTTTCACTGTAATGAAAAATATTACGTATGATTATTGCAGTTTTTACTGCCAAAAGGGTTTTGCTTAAAAAAAAAATTGGAAATATAAAAAAAAAATAAAATCAATTATGAATTTGAGAATATAAAAATTCGCCATTTTTGTGCTTAAATATTTAGTAGGGGAAAGTCGTCTGCCTTCAAACGAAAAATGGAGTTCCAAATTTAAGATTTTTTTCTGAAGAATCCACAAAATGGATGCTATTTTCTACTACACCAAAAAATTCTCTTGTTCATTCGGCGTATATGATTACCTCATTTAGCACTTGCAAGTCCTCAGTTTTTCCTTCTGAGGAAATTAAAAAAGTGATGTCGATTTGTATGAAGGCAGCTGGCATAGTCTGCCTTTAAACGCGAGGCAGCTACCTTTAAATGTTTTTTTTTCACTGAGAATATTGAATCAATAAAACTAAATGGGCTATAAATGATTAGGTTGAAGCCTAACGCACTCACTAAAATCATCACTGCAGTCAAAAGACATTAAACAATAACTTTTCTTCACATTTTTCTGAAGCACTGTTTTGCACTTGAAAATTTGGAAGAAAAAGCCATTGAAGTTGAAAATTGTCAACTTGAAACATCCCGGCCGGAGCAAGATAGCAGGTTATAAGTATTTGTATGACGTTCGTCAGAGAAAAGTAGGAGTTCGATTTCTCATGTTTTGATGTATGGAAAGATAGGATTTAAAGGCACACGACATTAGCATTTAAAGGCTGCTGCAGGGTGATATTTGCAAATTTTTGCCACCCACAAAAATTGTGTCATCTGAACCAAAATGTATTAACAGAAATATTAAGCCTGATTAACCTTCTATGTGTCACAATGGAAGATTTATTTGTAAAATGATTTTTACTATGAAAAATCACATGATTTGTGGAACATCAAAATTACAGTTTAGAGCTCATTTTCATTTTTTTTTATCTAGCATCTAGGAAATAGGAGCTAGGCTCTCCATTTTTTGATGATTTGTGAGGATGATGGATAGCTACCTAATAGTTAATAGAATATAATTTATGCTTTTGAGAACAACGAAAAAATCGCAACATTTGAAGGCTGCTGCATTTAAAGGCAGACGACTTTCCCCTACATAGAGAAAAAAACAGGAAAAATTATTTTCTTTATGGGACACCGGTGTTCCAATCGCCCTTAAAGGGTTAAGAATCAATTTGATCTCTAGTAGATCAGTAATACCAAAAGATCATGCAAAAAAACTAATTCACGGTGAGATCTATCTCATGAGTTCGAGCATACCGCAAAGCTGGGACGCTTTGCGATCTCCTTTAAAGTCGATGCTTATCTGGAGATTAAATTCTAAAAAATGTATTATGTGGAAATATAAAATTTAATTAAAAGGGCAGTGAGTTTTTTAAAACTCTTGGCAAATGAACTTCATTTAAGTTCACCAAATTTCTTTTGAGTATTTGAAAACATAACGCACATTTCCCATATGTTAATTTATTATCCCAAAAATTTTAATTTTCCAAAATTATGCATGCCTAAGATTGTCCCATCCTCCCCTAGTTTCATTAAAGTAAAGGATACACGAATTGATCCTAATGCCCAACGTACAATAACTTTTGTTTTGTAAACATGTTTTTGACATTTCAATGAGAGTGGGTGATGATCTAGATCTAGTTAAGTCGCTCATTCTCATGGGAAATTTTGAAAACATATTTACAAACAAAATTTATTGTGCGCTGGTTATAATAAAATGCCATAACATTCATTTTAAACAATAACAATATTTTACTCAAATATTTACACTAATTTTCATAAAACATTTTTTAAAAATACAAATCTTAAGAAATTCAAAAGGATACCATGAAAGCTTCCACAAAGAAATGATGCGTCGTTTTTCTTCCTCGCAAGATTCAAGAAATTATGAACATTCAACTAAAAGAAGAAATTAATCACTTGATTAATGAAACAGTGAATATGATTTAATTTTTCCGCTATCGTAATTAATTATCGGAATTGAACTTGATTAATACAGCATATTGGCTAGAATAGCAGGTATCCTGTGGTCTTTCAAATTTGAATTATGTCTCTGAATCAACATATTATCAATTACATGAGCAAATATACCATTTGATTGCATAGGTATAAGCATCAGATGAATCATCGTGGGTTAGTGAAATTCCTCAATGATACAAAGCGGGGGTTTGGGTGAGATGTTGTGTGTCCAATAAATGGGACTTGGTTAAGAACGCCAATGATCTCAGTTTTTAATGTTAATTAATTGCGAGACTTCACACATTTTACAGAGACTCTTTATCTCAATCTTAATATTTTCTGTCAGGACTATAAAAATTATTCCATTGAAGAAACTATCTTCGAAATCAACTACAAGAAATTAAGGATTGGTAACGTTGATTTAGAATACTGTGTGTAATTTTACTTTAAATTGTGTGATGAATGGATCCTAATCTCTCAATAAGAAATAAAGCAGCCCCTATAGAATCAACTTAATTTACTCTCTCAGAATTGTGATGGTGCAAGAAGCTGGAGCATTTTTCTTCTGAACTCTGACTCTGGTTTCTTTTTTGTCAAACATCATACCATGAGTGGCTGAGGATGAGAAGCAAGTTAAGAAAAGTCCACAGAGTCCCATTCTCGGCTCCCAATCAACATATCAATGATTCGAGGTGGAATTTATCAAATATGGGATCGTTATGCGAATATATTTAGCCTTTCATCAGCAACTCCATCATCCTGGGCTCATTATGATGGCCTTCTTCCATGAACCAGAGTGCATGCATTCTGCATGCCTCAAAAAGTGCACGCACTTTGTAATTAGGGGAAATGCTTCTAATTTTGTCCAGTTTCTTATTTTGGACACTTTGAGGATAACATTGGACACTAAAAATAAATTGATTAAAATGATGGATTTTTATTCCAATATTTGATGAATAATGAATTCTATCTAAATATTTGTTCTTTTTGGAATATTTTAACACTAAATACGTTAAAATTTGAATATGATTTGAGTTGAAATTGCTTTGTTGAAAATTCAGTGTGAGCAATTGCTTACGAGAAATATGACAGAACTTCGTGGCTTACTTCAGTCTTATTTAGTTTTGGTGAAGTACTAACAAAGTTTGTTCGCTGTTTTTGAGTGATATTATTGAATATTCATTGAATATTGTGTTGATTCACGTTACTGATGATTTGTACATTTGACCTGAAGTGAGATTTGCCTTGTGAATTATATTTTTCGTGTGAAAAATGGGAAATTTTTTAAGACATTCACCAGTGAGGTGATGATTCTTATTTTGGACAGGTGTTTTTCTCACGAAATTTCGTGAAGTTTTAGCTTTTGTGATGACTAGGTTGGACAAATGCCTGGAGAAACAAAGGAGCATCATCTCTACGAAAGAGATGCAGTGAGAAATGCCTTGAAAGGCTCCCGGAAAGGGCAGGGAATGAGCGAATCCGCACGTACTTGGAGTACCGAAGTCAACTCACTTTAATGAATGATATGGAAAGTTTCCGGGCTTCTTGTGACATTCCACGTTTCCCTTACATGACCAGGAAGAGGACTTGGTAAGATTGGTTCATAAAATGAAGAACAATGGGCATCCTATTGAGGCGGATTAGCTGTCCAAATTTACAGACAAGTTGTAAAAATTAATAACCAAGTTGTCCAAAATAAGAGTCAAATTCACCTCTACATATCAATTCATTTTTAAACGTATTAAAACTAATTTTAGTAAAAATGAGATGATAAATAGCTTGCCAAGTTTCTAAACAACCCTTCTGAAAAGAGAGTAACAAGAAAAGTCAATTAGTATTGAAAATATGGCACTTCAAACTTAGGATATCGATGCTTATATGCAGACTGTCCAAAATTATAAGCACTTCCCCTATACCATGGAACAAAAATTTCATCAACCAGTAGCATTTCATCGATGGATGGGCGAGTGAAGGTCTCAAGTTTTTTTTTGTTCTCACCCATCCCAAGAGACATATCTTCTCTCCTTATGTCTCTTCCTTCTTATATGGCATTTTTTCCTGCCTCTCCTGTTCGCAAATGCCTCCCCCTCGGAGATTCCCGCCTGCATTTCACAGCTCCCCTGGATGGAACAATGGGCCATGGATGAGCACCTTTCCTGGACATTTGAAGTGGCTCAGGCACAGAGTTATGCCTCAACCATCATGAATATTCAAAGGGTGTGCGACATGCATTGAAAACCCGTAATTATGTCGAATGGAATTGCACGAATGGAAATGATGGGCGAGATGATGAAATGTGGTAGTGGCAGAAGGAAAGCAAGCACATTGGTCATTTTCTTGCCCCCTTTTTTGCACCCAACTCACCGCCACATCCATCGTTGTGGACTCCTTCGATGCATGACGAAGAAGCTATGCCAGAGCCAAAATGGCGATTACATTCCCCACATACCAAAATATCTCAACCAGAGAGATGATTTTTCACTTGAAAAATTCTATATACAATGATGAAATTCCCAAATACCACGCACTAATGACTGCCACTCTGGAGACAACAGCACTCCTCCAGCTAACAAATTAGACGCAATGCGCAATGTGCCCCTGTGTCCTTTCGATACAATTCTTCATCTCATGCCATCGATTGTGGAGGGCTGTTATGAATTAGTTGGTGGCTTCTTCTGAGAAATCTCCTCTCGAACACACAGTGTCGCCTTCAAGTAAGAAGCATGATGACTTCTTAATTACACTTTAGAACTGTGACGGAAAGTTTGATTGCAGATAGGCATCTGACTGAGTGAGAGCAGATGTTAAATATTACAATAGGACTTGCAATGGGTAAGATACTTTTCATGCTCTATTTGATAGACCCATCAATTAAATAAAAATTAAATCTAACTGGTCTAGATTCCTATTCTAATATAAGTTTATTTTATAATTAGAAAAATTTATTATTAAAAAAGACATTTTGTAAACGTTTTGGGTAGCAAAACGTCCCATTCTTTACGCAATTGTCGAACTCGTGACATAGAAGCTACACCCCAAACCCAAAAGGTCTTTTACATCATTTACCGTTTATTGTCCACAACCGATTAGAACCGATTCATACAAATCATTCATGAGATCACAAGATGAACGCAGGACACCAATGCCCTTTCCGGAAGCGTCAGTGAGAAGGGATGGAAGGGATCAATTCAGAGTCAAACTTCTCAGTTTTCCATTTCCAGTTCTCAGTTTGGAAAACTGAGGAATTTGACTCTGAATTGATCCCTTCTTACTGACACTTCTGGAAAGGGCATTGGTGTCCTGCGTTCATCTTGTAATTTACTATGTCAGTTTAAAATACAATTCATGAGATCGCTTAAAATAGCTTAAGAGTAATCTAATTGATTTTCGGATAAAAAATATATGGGTCCGTAACCGGTTTCCAAGAGCTTTCTAACAAGCCCAAACATAATACAATTCGGTTGAGAAATACGCTCTCTAGAGCCTTTTTAATCTTTGACCTTGAAAAACCATTATTAGGACCGATTCAACGGTATTTTCGAACTAAGACAAAACGTCCGCCTGAATAATCCGTTAAACATGTAATTTTAAAACACGTATACATAAGAAATTTACTAGATGGGGATTCCGGAAATAGTCGGGAAATACAATTCGCTCAGGGAAAACTCATCACCTTTTTTCAGAGCTTTCGGTTCGGTCTCCAATTAATGAACGAATCTAAGAGAATATTTGAAAAACCTGATCACAGATGAAGGTTTGAAGACTGAGCCGAAAGCTCTGGAATGAGTTGATAAGTTTTCCCTGAGAGAATTGTATTTCCCTACGACTTCCGGAATCCCCACCTAGTTATCGAAACATATCGAAAAAAAAAAAACTCACGACGCGTTTTTAAGCAAACCCAAAAAAATCGGAGGAGAAGGGGAGGGGCAGGAGAAAATGAGATGCATTTAATGGTCCCAGGGTCGACTGATGGGGGATACCCCGTAGGTCTCAATTCTCTATCTCTAACCGTTTAGGTTATAGGCATGGTAACGGCCGGACACATAGGCACACAGACGCATAGACAAACCGATGCACAGACGGACAAACAGCGTGACATGATTTCTCAGATATCGTCTGTACGCGAAGATTTATTGAAAAATGTGATACCCGTGGGGTGGAAAGAATTGAGGGATTATACTGTTCTCTCTGTGGAGCTCCAGCATTAAAATTTAAAAAAAAAATGCAAGATGTGTTTTCGACGTCCTTTGCATTGAGTAACATACACCACATTGTAAGAGTTTCATATACGGTTTATGTCCAAAACACACTTATGACTTAAGGCAAGCGACGGCTTAGTGAAAAATGATGGAAATGTAGTATAATCATTTAACCGCAACCGGCCCACAGGGCAGATGCGTCCCGGAAACAGATTGTTCCCCTCACTAACACAGGCCCGAGCTTTGCGAATTCTCTTACAATATTTTGGGGAGAGAGAGATCGATGAAGCCAAGAGAGAGACCCCAGCACGGGACCGTGGGCGAGGGAAAAAACTACATCACAAGTTTGACAATCCAAATCCGTAAACAGAAGAAAGGTGGAAAATATTAGCAAATTTAGATCACCCCTCACAAGCCGAAGCGAGGAAAGCCACCGTAACGGAGAGGCAACCACGTTCGAAACAACCAGGAATCCTTAAACAGGAAGAAGGGAGCATGTGATCAGAAAAAAAAATACTAATAAGAAAATGAGGGCAACTGAGAAACCCTCATAGATATATCGAGTACAGAAGCCGGCAATTACATTATCATGCGTGTTCAGCAAAGTTATCTTTAATTTAGTAAAGCTAAAGGTGTCATTCTGAAAAAAGGCTAGTAAAGAGTTGGCAAGTCTTGGGGCACAATAAGAAAAGCTGTGTTTAAAGAGCTCCTTCTTCGGTTTAGGCACCAGGAAAACCTCACGCAAGCGAACGGCGAACAACAATCCGGGATCACGCAATCGGACAACTTTCCACATCTATTATAAAACAATTTTATGCATCTATAAACATACAGTGAGGTGAGAGTCAGAATGCGCCAAGAATCTAACAGAGGAGCAGAACTCTCGAATCTTCTTCTGAAAGACATCAAGCGGAGGATCACTCTCTGTCCCGCCATCAGGCATTTCAGATGAGAGTCATAAGTGGCTCCCCAAAAGGGGATACCATACTGCAACTTAGATTGAACCATCGCGTAATAAAAGGCCAAAACTACTTTACGAGGACAAGATTCCCTTATCCTATAACAAAACCTCATGCAGAGCCTAAGGTGTACCTGTATTCCCTCTATGTGACTCTTCCAGTTTAGAGCGGAGTCAAGGGTTAACCCAAGATACTTAAATACTGACACTCTCTCTATTTCAAAGAAAGATGGGTCACAAGGCTCATTCTCGCTGGTACGAGCATCGCATCTCGCTGAATGTACGTAAAGAGGGGGGGGGCAAAAGGTGGCACTCTTAACGAAAAGATCATGAATCGATATTTAGGGCTGAGGACCATACAGTGGTGGTCAAACCATAATTTCAGCTTGATCAAATCCACACCCATTTTATCGACGAGAGACTGAGCAGAACATCCCGAAATTATTTCTAATATAATTACGCTAAGCCGTCTCTCGGCTAATCTTCAGGTCTGTCAAGGCCCTTACATATTCAGGATTCTTGCCGTTTACCTAGTGTGACTGTGGACGCAATCAAATAGCAGATAGGTAGTAAAATATATTTTTGGATACTACATCAAATGACAAATTCGGACCATCCACAAAAAAATTAATGTCATAAGTCTGGTAGGACCTGTTGGACTCATCGTCTGATTCGCAAGGATGAAGACGACGCAGTTTGCAAAGCTTTCAAAGTTAGACTTTATACTTAGTAGAAAAGACGAGGTCGACTTATTTTCTGACGACCCGATTCCATAGATCAGAAATCAGAATCAGCTGATAATCAGATACTGATATGGAGAATTGTTGATTGGACGAGTTTTATAAGTCACCGCAAAAACTAAAGTAGTGACAGACTATTTCAGTCTCTGTTTGGAAAAATAAGCCACGCCCTATCTTAGGCTTATTACTGAAAGCTCTCTCTGAATTACTAAAATCAGAAATCTTTTAGACTGTCACCTAACTGAGAAAGTAAGAAGTCTAGGATAAGATGTTTCCAAAATGAAATGCAGGTTTCTTGTGATTTTAACTGGAGTTGTACCAGGTTAACTCTTTCGTCTCTTTTGGGACTCTGAGTACCCAAAGCAGCATATGAATGTTCTGTGAAAAACAATGTTTTTTAATTATTCAGAACTGATAAAAATCCAATTCTTGTGGATGATTACAAACTATAAGGATGTCCAAATATAAGATATTTTTTTGTAGGACTACAATTAATTCCTGAGCTTAGATATTTTTGATTAAAAAATGATGAAATTGGCTTGCAGCATATGCTGCGGTCCGGAAAGAGTTAAATTTCCCAAAATATAAAACGCCATGAATTCACTTTTCTTACTTCTATGCTGTGACGACCGTTAAGAGGTCCTTTTTTGGATACATATAAACCGATCGATTTAATAAATTAAATTAAACATCTATCGATACTGAAGTTACCTTTCAATGCCATACGAGCATTTCTTCACAATTTTTACGCAAAGAAAAAATTCATTTGCTGCGTTCTGTCCCGGTTTCCCCTACATACATAATTCAATGCATAACACCTTTTGAATTTGAATATGTGTTTAAAAAAATGGTAAGACATTTAGCACAGAAGCCGCGTGTTTGATATAGATCTGTAAAGAAATTTGGCAAGAGAAAGGCATGAAAATTTGAACAATATGTCAACTAGTATTAGAGGAAATAATGTATTATACAGACGTAGGACCGGATTTAGGAGTATGACAAAAAGTTGTGCACTTTGGCGACTGTTGAAATTGTCGGAATATGGAAATATAGACCAAAAAATTGTCTCCTAGCAATTAGTGCAAATGCTACTCGTGAGGTGATTGCAGTGGCGAATTTGAAGTAAAACGTAACGAATTTATTACGAAATTTTTGATATAATTAATTTATGAAGAGACGCCACTGATTTCTCCAATCCTATAAGTATATCGATGGAACTGGTCAATTGGGATTCTTAGTGGTATCTGGTCAGCATTTTAATGGCAAATTTTCGTACTGGACCCTGTCGCACGAATGTGTTTTTCTGCATCAATCTAAATACAAAGCAGGAGTGTCTCATTGATCACCGGGTGATTTCGACGGTTATTTTCTACATAATGCAATCAGATTTTCAAAATTACTCTTTTGGTTTTTGGTCAATAAGTGTGTCAGTAACGAAATTGATGGTGAAGATTTGAGTGTTGGTGGTAAAAAAAAAATTTTGCCACAATACCAAATTAAAATGGCAACGTTTTGTATTCACCCTCCAAAACGCGAGTGAAATGCTTCTGGAGCGATGCGAAGAAATTAAAATACATATGTTGGATGTCCAAATGTGAGCCTCTGCCAGAAGATTGGTCATGTAATGTCGTGGTCATGTGCAACACTAACATAAAGCCACGCAATATCTTCAGTTCTTGTTCTTCCTCTTCCAAATTGCCGCGTTGACGAAGTTCGCGACGGTCGAAACGTCTCTTCTCTCGGCTATTCGTCTCTCTGATGAGATAATGATATTGTCAATTTATTGTCACATTTGGTAAAATATTTTCTTACAGTTGGCAAGTAAACCAATAAATAGGATGGCTTCTGTGGAACTCTCTCGAGTGAACCTCTTTTTCCCGCGCTTTTCACACTCACTCTTGATCACCACTTCTATCCCTTTTTACCACACAAATCATTTTAAACTTTCAACCAGCAATTTTACTTTAAAATACTTTTTTGTCCTCCCAGCTCAGTCTTTCAGGAGGGCAACGTATTGGATCATCGTCTCTTCTTCAAACTCTTGGACCACTCTTGGGATGACGATGACACAGAAGAAAGTGTTGGACTTGTAGTGATCGAATGATTTGTTGAGAGTGAATTTTCTTGGAAGATCTTTTTTTTTCTACATTCTTCAGCACTCCACTCACATTCAATACATCCACATGGGAAAGATTTCTGTTCTAGACCATGGCCACCAGAATATCTATACCTAATTGAGCTATCAGAATCTATGAGTTTCATTCCACATTGTTTGTGTTTTAGACCATGGGATTCCCATACAAAAACTATGTCTGGAATGTTTTGTCAACAAATTCTTTTTAGTAGTACAATTACATGAAATCATACAAAAAAATACTTAATATTTTGGAGATATAGGGCCATAAAATAGAATTTCAAAAAGATGGGGAGAAAATGGTAAAATATTTACTTACAGCAAGAGTCCTAAATGGTTAGAGGTATCAAGATTAATTTCGAAAGCAAATTGTAGTTAGTCAAACAAAAAAACGACTAACTAACAAATTTACAATAACATTTAACACTATCTTAGATTAGACAATTCTTATGGTTTGACTCGTTTAACTCATCAGTGAAAGAGATTTGAATATACAAAAGCCAAATGAGTCACAATCAGAACCTCACATAGTCGAGGAATAAGCAAGTACACCATTCGTAGTTCACTCAACGAACGATTAGTTAGTCAGAGTGTTTAATCCTTGGTTTAATCGAAATTAACCGATCAGTGACTGATCGGCACAAATGGCACAAATAGCCGGTTACAGTGACAGATCGGCGCGATCTGCTGATTACGATAGCTTTCAGTCAGAACGAGTATACAACCAAATCCCCAATTCTAACGACAATAGAAAAAGGAAAATTTCCTACGTCCACCCAGATTCGATCCGGAGACCTTTCGCTTTTTAGCCGAATTGCTCTACAACTAGAATTGAAGATTTGGTTGTTCACTTATTGTGACTGAAACGATGTGTCCCAAAAAGAAGGCCAAGAAGACAAATTAATGACAAAAGACAAAAAGTTTGGAGACGAAATATTCAAAAACAATATATACAAAAATGAAATACTCTCCGAGATAAAATGCCAAGACAAAATCTTAACACAGAAACCTAAGTTTCAGTAAACTCTCCAAAAAGTGGTGTAACTTGGAGTCAGAGCTAAATTGTAATTTTGTGAATCACTCACTGCGCACTGGTTTAGCCCTTTAACGACGAGACACTTTTTACGAACTGAAAATCAACAATAAAAATTAAACTAAGAAACATAATCAATGATAAGTTTTACATCTAACCTTGGAAAGTCCAACAAAGTCTGATTCGGTGTATTTTGTGCTTCTATAAACGATAGGGACAAAAATAGCCCAAAAATTTAAGTAACTTTTCTGACAATACCAATGAATAATATTTTTCGCTTTAATGCAAAATATTACGTATGAGTATTGTAGTTTCTTTTTCCAAAACGGTTTTTGCTAAAAAAAAAAATTGGAAGTATAAAAAATAAATAAAATCAATTATGAATTTGAGAATTTAAAAATTTGCCATTTTTGGGTTTAAATATTTACTACATAGCAAATAGCTAGAGACTTGCAAAAAGTATTCTAGATTCTTTGAACCTTCTACTTTACAATTATGTACAGACATAAGCAAAAACTAACTTTAGGTAGTCAGGAAAAATTATTTTCTTTATAGGACACCGGTGTTCCAATCGTCCTTAAGGGGTTAGTTGTACAAATAAAGAAAAATACCACAAAGAAGTACTTTTGAGTCTAGGGCTTGTTTGTACTTCTACGTAGACTTATATTTTCTTTAATCTGAAACAATGAGAACATCTTAAAATTACAAATTCGGTTTGATAACAAATTACCCCGTTATTCTATCCTTATACGGCAGTATGCTTATATTCTGCACATAAACGAAAAAGATTCTTCAGAAAAGCTATGAAAGTCATTGTGAAAAACCGCCGAGCTCGAAGCAGATCTAGAACAAAGTGGCTGAAGCAAATTCAGGATCTTGACTTAGAGTACCCTTGTGATCGACTGCGAACGTCTTTCTGAAGTTGCGAAATATAAACATGCGTGGGCTGCTAACCTGGGGTGGAATGAACTTTTCGATACTATGGAATCGATAGTATCGATAAATCTATATCTGTTAGATTAAGTGAATGTCGACTTTTTACGGATTGTTGGGCCATTCATTGCAACATTCATAAAAGAATGAGGCTGTTGATAAACATCTATTTTGGATACAGGAAGCGCAGCTATCGTTGAAAGTTTTCAGAATCGACAGTCGATAATATCGAAACTACTAGTTTTACTACTAGATCTGGTAGCCGTTAGAAGGTAGAACGGACAGACGAACAAACCAGGTATATCATTTCTCAGCAAATCGTATAATTCGCGAACATCTCATAAAGTTTGTATCTTCAGGGAATAGAAAGTAGAAATTATGAGGGATCAAAGCCTGAAATTCTAAGCAATAAAAGTTTCAGTATTGTAATGGAGACGTACATAAAATAAGGCAAGCCTATAATACCCTTTTACCTGACCAGAAGATGACAATGGGCTTTGTGTTCTAAAAAGTGCAGGAATTCTTTCATGATGATTAACCCTGAAAATGTGCAAAATTCCGTCAAAACCAATAACTTGTGGCAGTGGATGTCCAAAAGGCCAGTCAGTGTGTGTTTAAGCAATGGAGAAGAAAGAGGAAATCACAACGAGCTGGTAACTAATTATTTTCAGTATCGATTTCACACCAATTCATGGCTTGATTTAAATAAAGTCATAATTTACGTTATTTTATATTCAGCGCAAAATCTGGAAATCCAATTCTCTCTCCCGAGACGACACCTCAAATGCTCATTTGAGTTGGTATTTGAATGTGCTCGTCTCATGTGATTTTGTCCTCCTTTTCCCCCCTGGCATCATCCAACCAAATGGACCTCTTTGCGCCTCTCGCTTCATCTCCATTCACCTGTGTCTCCGCTTCTCCCGGTCTGTCCTCCACATTTCTTCACTACACATTCCAAAATGACCACCAAACACCACAATTGCATTGGAACACGGTTAAATGTGTATTTGAGAAGAGACATGTCCAAAGGAGAGTCAACTATGAGTGGCATCCTGTTGTCCAAGCGAATAAGAACAAAGTGAGACGTATATTTAGTCATGTCGAAAAAATGAATGGCTCTAGGGAGGCAAAAAAAAAAGCGGATTGAAAGGGACATGTAAAAAGTCATGTGAAACACCACGACACATCCAAAATGCACTAGCAAACATTTATACGTTAAAATCACAGATAAACCTCAAAATGTTTAAGGTGTATGTTATTCTTAAGTGAACCACTTAAGATATATAATCAATATGATAGTAATATTAATGTATCCCGCTGAGTTAAGCCATCACAAGAAAATAAGTTATTATTTAATCCTCCAAAGACGACAGTTATTTGGCTATAATTTCTAAAGGGGGTGTGGTCTAAAATTCTTTTCACTTGAAGCTCACTTTGGAAATCCAATTCGTTTATTTTCATTCATTCATTTCCAACCGGTTGTCTCTGATAGGATCGTGGGCTTAGGACAGCAGGAGTAATCCCCTATGTTTCGCGAACTTTCCCGACTTCAGGAAGGTTTTCGGTATAGATTCTTAGTGAGACATTCCCAGGCCAAATCTTCAAATTGCTTCAGGCGACTTCGCTAATAGGTCAGTCCCAAGGTCGGCGCTTCTTTTTAGGTATGATTCTCACATAATCACACCTAGAACAGCTTATAAAGGTGTGATTCCTATATTGCAAATTCGATTTGTGGGCAAACTTCAACAACTTAATTGGTTCAATTTGCTCAAAAGTAATATGAAAACTTTAAAGTCAATTTTCTCGGAAACTATGAGAGGTAGAGGCGTCAAACTTTACACCCTATTAGAGCCTCCTTTACATTCAAGATGTGCGAAATTTTACTTAAAACTGAGGAAAATTAAGTAAGAAATGCTTAAAAGTATCTGAAAAACTTTGAAGTCGATTATCTCGAAAACTATGAAACTTTATAATGGTTTGCAATGCCTTTCTTGACAGTCCCTCTTCCTTTGCGCTGAACACGACTATAACTCATGGCATCTTTGGTCAGCTCCTCACGAACGGTAACTTTCCTCATTTGATGTTTATGAATAATTTCCTTAATCGATAGGAAAACGCTAAGACGGCGGTGGCCGCTATTACTCAAATATGCAATTCTTTAAGCTCTGTATCTCTGAAATATGCTTTCAAGAGCACTGGCTCAAAAGTAATCATATATTGATAAAATGAAATTTAAATTTAAATTGAAAATTGAGAACCTAATCTCGATAGGTTGCACTCGAAATTTTATTCCTTCGATCATTTACCCAATTATCATGACCACAGGTGAGAATATTCAACAAAGCTTTCAAAATTGATGTTAACCGAACAACTATTCTCCCCTTCCTCACCATGCTTCTGCCAAGCTCCCCGTTACTGCTTAAGCCTAATGGTTCAATCAATTAGACTTAAACAGATTTTCGAGAATTTTTATCTTGTAAAATTTGGCGGCAAAGTATCAGGGTAAAAGAAATTTTTGCAAATTCTTATAGATCTCGTCCTCTAAACTAAAGTCTAACTATCTATATAATTAAAAAAATGACGATGTTTTCACCTACCCCATTCTCTACTGCCTGAGTTTCCCCTAGTATAAATATAGAACTGATCAAAAGGTACCTAATCGCCTACCTTAACAGCAGTATCTGTGAATTTTCAAAATGATAAGAATCCAAGCTAAAATTCTGTGTAACAAATGTTACGGACAATATGAAAAGAACAAACATGAGGTAGCGCGCGATGGACTGAAATCGGACGGCTGCCGAGGAAGACACTGAAGAAGGTGAGCAAGTGAAGATTGTCTTGTGATTTTGGTGCTTGAGTCAACATGATTGTGACACGGAGATGGACAAATGGGAGATTTTGTCTTTTTCGCAGACGGTATACTAAAAGCCCGAACCCCAACATCTTTGGCGTTCACGTTGGGGCACAAAATGATGACGAGTGGTAGATGATTGAAATGAAATAAAATGGAATTTTGTTTTAATGGTGAAATAACAAAGGCCACGGAGACCGCCATCCTTAGCAATTATCAACTTTAATTAGAACGATTATGATTGTTCATCCTCCAACCCCCCCTCATCACCTTCCGCTCCCATGACCATTTAACAGAGCACCGCGGAATTCTTCACCCAACAAATGACGACGAGTATCACATATTTAATGCAGAAATGTGTCTGCATTTCTCCTTCTACGAGCCCTCTCAAATTTAGTCCCTTGGGCCCTGTTGTTTCTTTATTTGGCGATAAATTTCTCAGGTATGCCTAAAAGATTGTGCAATTAGCGCAAAAATGACGAAAAAGTCATCTCCCGCAAAATGCTAAATACTCCGAAAATTTCTCTTCCTTCGATACACATCATCACTATACCATCGTCTTTTTCAGCACTTTGATTGGTAATTTTAAAAATGAACTTCAACTTCAAGTATTTATCATTCCTTTTCCTCCGTGAATGCTAAAAACTTAAGGATGTCTTTTGTGTCTATACATATCATTCTCCCAAATATCTGAGAAAATAATTTGATCACTTTAACTATTTAAATATGCAACTATGAGGTATTGAAATGCCCGAAGTACCTGTAGTATCAGTAGATAAAGATAAATTTTATTTTAGTCATTGCACACATGAATTCTAACATTCCACAAAGTACTTTTCGATAAATTGTCTTTTCAAAACATTAATTAAAATAATATTAATTATCACTTCACGATCGGTTATACTGGTCCAGTTCAGACTTGCCAGGGATTCAAAGACTTGTTCAGGAAATCCAAACTCGACCAAATCGGATGCGAAATAACGCTTTCTAGAATACTTTTAACTTCTGATCTTGAAAAACTTAGAAATGATTCGAGGACATTGAATTGAATTCACACCGGTACCGGTTAGTTAGGACGTACGCTCTCAAGGACTTTTGTACTTATTAGATTGAAGATTAAACAGTGCTACTAAAATAATAAAGGTTGTATTAAACATTACATAGCCGACTTGTAAGTGATTCTCCGAAGACCTCAAGTCCTTATATTGTATCGTTTAGCCTCTAATCATGTGCTGGACATACCTATGACTAAAGTTCAGCAGCGACTGAGATCGCTCATAGCTAAATCAGACTTGACACACAAACAAAAGTAGTTAAAGATTTTTTTTATTGATTAAATCGATAGATGAACTATATCTAAGACTATATATTTACAACAAAAATTTCAGAAGCCAATTCGAAATATTTTCGAAAATATAGAAACAAAAGCAAAGCAGCACCGATCGGATTTGCAAGAGTGCGAGTGAACATCTAAATCTAAAATTTTAAATAAAAACCATTCTAAACTAATTTTTTGGTCTTCTCAGGTTCCTGCCTTAATGTCAAAAAAATCTGATAACTTAAGCAAGGAATTACGTGAGTCAAAAATACTAAAAAGAACAGCATATTTTCTCTAATTATTTTTCAATATAATGATAATGAAAAGGGACTGATTTTTGAAACTTTATATAATTAGTTCCAAAAGTTAGCTGTTGGAACCTAATTTTTGTGATTTTAATTCATACCCTTAAGAATATAATATTCAAACTATATTTTTAGAAATTTTCATTTAAACATTTCCGTTTTAAAAATTTGGCCATTAGGACCTCATTTTCGGAAACCTTTTTGAGAAAAAAAAACTTTTCGGTGGACAAGATTAGTAAAGATTCATCGGAAATCAAAAAAAAATCCTGTTATTAGAAGCTAGTTCTTGAACAAAGGATTCTTGATAAAAATGAAATTTATATTTTTCGAAGCATTTTTTGCAAAAAATTGCAATTTTCGACATAATTTACATTACGTTTCGTCTTTAAAGTAAGTTCTGACCAAGAAAACATAAAATCCTTAATTTAAAGACTAGTTTAACTCGTTTTAACAGGAAATATTTAGTTTTTTGATTTTAGATGAATCTTTAGTAGGGGAGACTTGACAAATTTGTCAAAACGAAAATTTCAATATTCACTATTTTAAAATTTTTATTATAGATAGCCTTCATGAACTTTCTTAAACTTACAAAGTTTCAAGGGATTTGAGGAAGGATTATGTAAAATAAAAAATAATGAAATTTTGAGCCCTATTTTTGGAATACTTGGCTTACAGAAAATATCAATACTGATTAGGTCAATTTAAGCACATTTCTCGTTAGAGAAAAATTATCTTCGACAAAGTTGTAGAGGAATAAATGTCCTATAAAAATATGTCAATTTGATATTATTAACATTTGCGAGAGTAAAGCGTCACAAATTATCCGAAGAGTGACAAAATTTGCCCCAGCAATTTTGAGAATCTCCACTAAATCGACTTTTAGAAAATGATTCGAAAATTACATTTCTTTCGAGATAGAGGAAAATAGTCTTCTGCAATGTTGTAGAGCAGTAAATTTCCTATAAGAATATGCTAATTATAAAACGTTTAAGTTATCTCAGAGCTCGTGAAAGAATTAAATATGCGTTTTGACAAGTTTTGCCCCAGTCTCCCCTATTACCTCACTGGTGAATCTCTTAGAAAATTTCCCATTTTTCACACAAAAAATCTAATTCACAAGGCAAATCTCACTTCAGGTCAAATGTACAAATCACCACTAACGTGAATCAACACAATATTCAGAGTGAATATTCAATAATATCACTCGAAAAAAGCGAAGAAACCTTGTTAGTAACCTCACCACAGCTAAATAAGACTGAAGTAAACACAAAGTTCTGTCATATTTCTCGTAAGCAATTGCTCACATAGAATTTTCAGCAAAGCAATTTTAACTCAAATCATATTCAAAATTTAACGTATTTAGTGTCAAAATCTTCCAAAAAGAACAAATATTTAGATAGAATTCAGTATTCATCAAATATTGGAATAAAAATCCATCATTTTAGTCAATTTATTTTTAGTGTCAAATTTTATCATCAAAGTGTCCAAAATAAGAAACTGACCAAAATTATGAGCCCTTACCCTATTCAATAATTTCGAAAAAAAATGTTACATGGGCAGCATAGAGTATCGCCAACTAAAAATGGCTCTCCTGAAAAGTTGTCATTTGAGATAGAATAGTATGGAATGGAACCGTCGAATTACTCCTTATAATTCACCAAATCAGCAACATTTTATTTATTCAGCAAGACTAAGTGAATTCTAGAATAAATGTGTAATAAAAAGACATTAAAAGCGCGACTCATATGAGAATTACAATAAAATAGCAATGCCTTTTGAATTTATCTGAGAATATTTCTCTGCCCAATTATTTACGCACAAGATTACTCACAATAAATATCTTTCCAAAGGAGTCCCCATCAGTGAGAATAAGCTAAAGTAATATGACCAATGGACAAAAAGAGCACGAGGTCGTTAATTTTCGTGAATTAGTGTTGGCAAAATGTCCAAATTGCCGTGCATTTTGTCAATCAATTTTAAAATTGAGAAAAGTACAAAACACACAGAAGGAAAACGGACCAATATCGTATTGAATGTGAAAAAGCTTGGAGATAGAGAGAGACAGTGACTAAAAGGCGGAGGAGCAAAAAAATATTGAGAAATTGATTGAAAAGGAAAGAAGTGAAACGGAATAAAAGTATAAAGATGAATTGTCAAAATTTGCAGCACTGAGAATCTTTGGATACAGTGGATCAAAAGAAAAGAAAAAACAATGCGAAAAAGAGATACGAAAAATGGGCAAAATTAAAAACAAAAAAAAAAGAACAAAATCTGGGCTTAAAGAGTCCCCGCACTTGAGCCACTAATTTTCTCGCTAAAAGAACAACACAAAAGAGCTAAGTGGTGTTCTCTCTACGGCAATTCACAAGAGCGACACATTTTATTGGTACTGGGATGATTCAGGGGAGGAGAAAGTCATTAATCCAATGATGGTAATTACCGTGGATCGCGCCATGTAATAAAATATCCCAATAAAACTTATAGTGGATTTGAATTGTTGCTATATTCTCACCCATATGTTACATTTTGTTATACCTTTGCGTTACCAATACGATTCTTTCTGCTAAAGGAAATATGCTAAATAAAAACAAAGATTTCTTATTTAAATAAGGTTTTACATTCGAAAATTCATTAAATGGACAGTAATTCATTTGGACAACAAGTACCTAAATAAATTTGATTAGTTAATTTTAAAAGTTAATGCAAAAATTTAGTTTATACAAATTAAAAAACAATTTATGATAAATTCTCTTAAAAGTTAAAAGCTGTATATAGTATTCCAAAGAAATTAAAAAAAAAAAATAAAAAGTTGTGACGAAAATACCGCTTAATTGCTGAAGTTTCATTTTTAACTGATTCAGATGATTAAGACGTTGCTGATTTCAAGACATTCCGTCCAAATGCTATCTAAATTATAATAAGATTGAAGCCCGTATACAATAGTTTGCCTTTAAACCTTGAAAACTATTCGAAGTAATAATGCTGGCATTTTTAATATTAGGGGGGATGCTTGTAATTTGGAACAGGGTGCGTATAAGCAGCAATGTCCTAAGTTTGAAGTGCAATATCTTCAATACAAATTCAAGTTTTTTTGTTGCTTTTCAAAAGTATTGTTTGAAACCTTGTTAAGCAGTTTATTGTCTATACTCTTTCTAAAAATAAATCTTATACCTTTAAAATGAATAAAAATGTAGGCATGAATGTGAGTGTAATTTTGGACACCTTGCTTGTAAATCTGGACACTTTGCTTGTAATTTTGTACAGCTAATCCGCCTCAACAAGATACTTATTGTCGTCGATTTCAAAAATCTAACTTACCAAGTTCTCTTTTTGTTTATGAAAAGAAACCGTACAGGATGTCTCAAGCGGTGACAACCAAAATCCCGAAAGCCAAAATCCCGAATGTTCAAAATCCTGAAAGGGATGAAATTATATGAAGGAAAATGTTTAGAATAATTTCCCAAGACACAGAAGATTTCCCTTTGCCTCCAGCAAGCGCGGGTGTAATCGTGGGAGTTAGCTACGACACTTTTAAGAATTCGGGATTTTGGCCTTTTCGGGATTTTGGCGTTCGGAATTTTAGCTTTCGGGATTTTGGCTTTCGGGATTATGACCGGGACCCGTCTCAAGAAGTCCGGAAACTTTCCATATCATTCATTAAAGGGATTTGACATCGGCAGTCCAGTTACGCGTGGATTCAAAAATATATAAGAAAAGTTATTCATATATCACAACAGCTAAATAAGACTAAAAAAAACATAAAGTTCTGTAATATTTCTCGTAAGGAACTGCTTACACTGAAGTTTCAACAAAGCAATTTTATTTCCAAATAATATGCGAAATTGAACGAATTTACTGTTAAAATCTTCGAAAGATAATAAATAATATTTAGATAGAATGTATTATTCATTAAATATTGGAAGAAAATTCCAAAATTATTCAATTTATTTATGGTGTCCAAAATTATCCTCAAAGTGTCCAAAATTACAAGCTCTGCCAAATTACAAACAGTTCTCCTATGCAAAAATGTCTGCTTAAATGGCCTAGCTGGTCTAAACTATGTACTTACGATCTAACAGAAAATCGTCTATAATTCTTGAGTAAATTGCACTTTAGCAGCGAGACTAAATATATTTTTATGGATTTCCACTCCAAATGGTAATTAATTTTTTATAAAGGAATTTTATGAGAGCCTTCTTAAAAATGGACAACAGATTCGTGTACAGCTGATCTAAATTAGAAAGACACTCTCTAATGAATAAATATTTCGTGATAATTTTACATCTTAAGGAGATTTAATTTTAATTTTATGAAACTGGTAAGTTTTCTATAAAAATGAACTAAATATTTTATAAATATTTTACATTGTCAATCGAGTTTCTAATATAGAAAAAAGAGTATCTTTAACCCTATAAAGACCAAAAAAATATTTAAATTATAAGAAAATAATTTTTAAACGAAAAACTATGCTTTTTATTAGTTTTTTTTATTTTAATTTTCTTATTAAAGCATGACATTTTTGCTCTTTGATTTTGAACTAATGAAAATGACTAAATTTATTCCAACGAAATTTTTATTATAGAAAGGAAAAACAATTTTGTAAGACTTTTAATCAAAATTCATTATTTCTTTTTCAATTTTAACCGATTTCCCCTAGATAGAGTCCCGTAATAAGAATTTAATTAAAATAGCAAGCTTCTTAACAAACTGAAACTTTGCATGATTGTATTTTAAAGAAACCTATTATTCAGAAATCCTTTTATATTTATTTATTAGTCATTCAACTACATAAAATATGTCACTGTCAAACTAATAAAATCAGCAAAACTCTTGCAAAAGGTGACTTTTAATAGTGAGAAACGGAAAAGGAATGAGAATTTTACTATTTCAATAAATTCAAAAATTTTCTCTCATAGAACATTGAGCTTTAACAGTCGAAAAATCTCAGATGGAGAATTATCAGAATTCACCGGTATTTTATGGCCACTTCATCGTCACTGACATCAATTCACGACAATGTTGGTGGTTTTCCGGAATTTGAGTGTCTCCTCGATGAACTCCATCACCCCCCATCTTCGGCATCAGTGCGCACCTCCAGAACTGGTATGTGGCTCTTAACTACTTCAATGGCAACAATTTACCCATAAAACGAGTGGATTTGATAAGAAAACCTCCTACGAGGTACTCTTGTGAGAGGGGTTCACGTGCGCGACCAAACCACTTTTCTGTAATCGTGCAGAAAACCGTGACCTTACCACGCGAGAAAAGTGTCCATAAGAACTTGTAGGTGGATGTCCATCAGGCATCACACTTCAAATGATGGCCTTCATAAAAGGGTATAATACAATGTTAAAAAAAGACTTTGCAGAGTGTTCGAATTTATAAATTTCACCTTGTGAAATCGATTGCACATTGTTGGTTAGAATTTGAATGAGTAAAATAATCGAATTATAGTACCGCACACAAAATCCCTTTTAATTTTATATTCCTCACTAATTTGGCTCATTCGTATCAATAAGTCAAAAGTTAAATCAAAATCTATAAAAAAAAATATTTACAGCGAAATAAATTTACCGATAAATTACCGATTTGTTTGATAAATCCATAAATACCGTTTTTATCTATTTTGAAAATTGGAAGCAACACTAAGACGGCGATGGACGTATTAGAAGCGAGACAGCCCTAAAGATCAGAAAATTTAATTTCTGATTTAAGGAACTTTAAGCAAAAAGACAATTCTTGAAAATAATTAGACATTTTTTTCTCTGAATGATCTTCAAAAGAAATTAGGGTGAATAAGTCTTCGTCTAAGCAACTTTTCAATATTATTTCTAAAAAAAAAAGATATGAAAGTAAATGAAGGGCATGATGGCTGTGGGGAAAATGGAATTGTTATTTTTCGCCCCGAAGTCCATTTATTAGTAATCCCTGGAGAAGATGTAAAATCGTTATCCTTTATCGTTCGATGCCACTAGTCAATAGGGGAGACTGGGGCAAAAAGTCACAAAACGGATATTTTATTTTTTTACAAGCTACTCGAGCGCTTCAAAAATTTCTAATTAGCGTAGTTTTATAGGAAATTTATCGCTTACAACTTTGTGAAAGTAATATTCCTCTATTTTGTAAGGAAATACGTTTATCGAGCCAATTTCTAAAAGGTAATTTTGTGACCATTCTCAAAAATGCTGGGGTAAATAGTACCAGACATTGGGTATTATCATATTTTGATTCGCTTTATTACAGGCTTCCGTAAATTTGAAAAAATACCTAGAGGACATATTTTCTTAGAAAATTTATTCATCTACACCTTTGTAAAACACCGTTATCTCTAGGAGAAAAATGAGAAAACGAGAAAAGCGCTTTTCAAGCTATTTTTGAAAAAAACACACAAAAGACTGCAAATGGTTTGACCAATGCAAACAACAAGCGGCGAGACATGATAATGATGTTTCTTTTCGCCGTGAGACATCAGAAATTGCTTCGCTTTTTGTTACTTTTTGCTCTATACCTTTTGTTACTTTTTACCCCAAGTGGTCATTTTTAATAAAAGGATTTCTGGAGAAAAGAACTTTTGTCAAATTCTAAAATAGATAGTGGATTCGTATTCAAAAAATCCAAATTATTTAGAAAATATTCACCAGTGTATCAATTTTGGAAAATAAGTAGGTAATAATTGTTATCTTCTGCAAGGAAAATATTTCAAAAATAGGGCTAAAAATTCGATATTTTTTATTTTCTAAATTCCTTGTTCGAATTCTAAAAAAACTTACGACATTGAAGAAGGTCTATGGAGGCTATCTATAGAAAAAAAATTTGAGCCGTTACCTTTTTTACCTTGGAAGATATTGAATTTTGAATTTTTCGATTTATAACTTTTTGCCCCAGTCTGCCCTACTTTGAAAAAAGAAAAGTTTTGTTAAATTACAAGAAAGGTCAAAAGAATGTCCTTCCAAATAAAATGTGAGGAAAGGTATTGCAAAATGGTAAACAGCGTCCTTTTCTCTAAATTTTAACAAGATTCCTTTATCTGCTAACAATTTTTTTTTTCATTGTAGTTATAATCATGCAAATACTAAGGCGAGTATTACTTAAAATTTCAATTCCAAAAATTCTTATTAGAATATGAGAACCAAGGGGTTCGATTGCAGAGATAACACAATTAACTTAAAATAAAGAAACTAAATATATAATATTACTGGTCCTATGAGTTCGAGCAACGAAAGTCCAAACACATGTTTATCCATCCCAAGAGATTCGCGAGAAAAAAAATTGATCTCCACTCGAGACAAATATTTTTCGATGGTCCTCTTCATTTTGACTTGGTTCCATTGGAGAAGTGGCCGTACAAGAAGATATAACAATTCGCCAGTATTATGGCTACAAGCGTTAAAATGCGATATTCCTTGACAGATGATTATGAACATAAAAATATAAGATAAATGTTGTGAAATAAAACACCGAATTTGCATAACGATAAGTGTCCCGAAAATAATAACAATAAAATACTATATAAAACCATTAGATTTTTATATGAGGCCTTTTTTAAATACATTCCTCACATTCACCGAAACTATTAAACGAATTATAACAGCGATTCAATTGTCTCAAACATCCGTTCTATAAATTCTTTTTTAACTCAATGGCAATAGCCCAAGTTTGCGATTATAGGTGTGTCCTTTAATTGCTTTTCAAATGGGATGAAATGGTCTTTGTGTAAATTTTGTAAAATATATCTCAACATCGAAAGTGTTGTTCTATAAACATACAACGACCCAACACTTAACAATATCGGTTAATAAGACCAATGCTTACAGTACAAGTAATATTTTATAAATAATTTAAAGTGTAAAAATATTTTTTATTGCTCGTATTTCACAGAGAGAGCAATATACATAATTTATTTTATCGATTTTGAATTGTATGTTTATTTGAATTTTTTACCATCCAACGGATCATATTTCGTTAATATTTTGAATTTGTGATGTTTGGTAAAAAGTATCCAGAATAGGGTAAATGTTCCAAATTCCGGCCAGTTTGCAATTTCGGCCACCTTTTTTGTTCCTCGAATTTCCATGAACTTTTAGATTTTACGTACTCTAGAGATTATACAATGCAAAAGAATAACAAAAAATGTAGCTTTGACAAACGAAATGACGTGAAAAAAATATTGGAAGAATTCCCGAAGGGCAAGGAACTATGAGAATGAAGGTGGCCGAAATAGGGCACCAAAGCTATGTCTATATTTTTATTCATTTTAAAATGTATTAAGAATGATTTTAGAGTAAATAAAGACGGTAAACTCTTTACAAGGTTTCAAGCAACACTCCTTAAGAAGAATGAATAAAAAAATCAATTTGTATTAAAAATATTACATATTTCAAACTTGAGACTTTGACGCTTGCATGCAACTATGCCGAAATTTGTCACACTTACCCTACCATTTTACCGTATTTCTGTGTGTCGGCCCATCTTATAGGACAAACGGTAATAAAATCAATTTTTATTTTTAAATTGATTGCAAGAGAAATTGTGGGTACAGGAGTTTTAACAATCTCAAACGAAATCGGAGTAAGGAATACCTCGTAGAATTATTTTATTGCTCGAACTACATAGCAATATATTAACTTGATTTTGAGATATATATGACTCTTAATCCTTTTTAGTTACTTTGACTCATGCCGATCCCCTTGAAAACATATTTTATTATATTTTTGAAATATGGAGGACTATGAGTCCTCAGAGAACCCAACTTCCCATTAATCGATCATCGCATCATTATAGTTTAGATTAGATTGAGGGCGGTGCCTTATAAGAACGCTGCACCTAGGCCTCAATTTGGATCCATTACGAATTTCAATTGACTATTCAGGCAACCTTTTTTCCGAACTAATGCCATTAAAGAGGGTCAGGTTTATCCTTTTAAAATCTTTATTAACATCATTATGGGTATCACCTTCATTATCAAACAACATATTTTTTGGCATTTATCGAAAGCAGGACATCGTATTTTTCTGGGGGAAAATATTTTCGGTCAGTAATGGCCTCTACACACTAGAGAAATTTAGGTCCATATTGAAGCAAATTCCCTACACTTGTGCACGAAAAACTCTTTAATATGGACATAAATTTCTCTAGTGTGTAGAGGCCATAAGTTAGCAAAGAACAAGGATCAAAAATATGGCCTGTACGACCAGTGATTAGGGATCTTCTGCCGTCTTGCCCGTTGAGGTCGGTTGTGAAATCAGCGGCAGCCGCAAATGGTTTAAGAGGAAATAAAATCTATCTATATCTACCTATATTAGCTCCCTATATAGTCCAACCTGTCGCCAGAGATGGGCCTAGACACATTTTATCAGTTATGATTTACACATAACCGAAACCCAAAACAAAAATGACTGTCAGTCCTTGGGAAATTAACGATATTCATCTAAAAATTCACAATCTTGACAATTTCTTTCTCAGAAACGGCTTGATCGATCTTAATGAAATTCGGCTTAAACTCGACGTGCAATTCAAACTTTACATATTTTTAGATTTCACGTCTGATCGCTTGATCTGGTAGCTCCAGTACAATCTAATCACTTTTTGAAGAAATCTAGCATTACTTACAGTACAACAAAATGCAAATTTTTTCATATTATATGGGAAACCATAGGTTTGTCTTATATCTCCCGAATAAACTTGTAATTCATGACGTAAAGTTTATTTTATGGTGAAGGTTATTAACCCTTTAAAGACGATTGGGTTACCCATAACAAATAAAGAAAATAATTTTTTCTGACTGTAAAGTTATTCTATCTAATGTTTTTTTACATATTTAATCGTAAAATAGGGTGTAGGAATCTAGAAAACTTTTGTTGAAAATCTCCAACTTTTTGTTAAAGCTCAAAAGCGACGGATTTTCAATTTACCTTGATGAATGATTTTTTAAATTTTTTATATTTGCATTTTTTAAGCAAAAACTTCTAAGTACTAGAAATTAAAATAACTATACATAATATTTTTATAAGAATGAAAATTATTCGTCGGTATTCTCAGAAAATTAGGGCACTGAATGAGTCAAGTGGTAGAGCACTCGCTCTATGATGCAAGTGTCCCGGATTCGAATCCCCTTTAGGTCACCAGGAATTTTTCTGGCGTTAAAGCTGTTGGGATTGCATCCACTGAGCTTCACTGCACTTGATTCCACGAGCATGAGAATGACAATCTCATCCAGAAAAAATAATAATACATGTCTAGAAATCCCCTTGCGGGAAGGCCTTGTTCCTTCACGTAATGTTGTGCCAGCAATATTATTATTGTCAGAAAATTAATTTAAATTTTTGAGATATTTTTGTCCCTAGTCGTTAAGGGTAGAAAACATATGGAATAAGACTCTGTTGAGCTTTTCAAGGTTTTAGATGTAAGACATTTCATAAGTTTTGTTTATGGATTTCATTTTTATTGTTGATTTTCGGTCCGTAAAAGGCGTCTCGTCCTTAAAGAGTTAAGGGGTTACGTGGGTCAAAAAGACTGGAAAACACCATCTTTTCTCTAATTTTTTTACAATAATAAATTTTTACTTTAAGATCTTAAGCATAGAAAAGTACAACACTTAAACAGAATTTTCCAAAATTTCATTTAAAAATCTTAAAAATTCAGCTGTTGGGACTTGATTTTTGAAGACATTTTTTGAAAAAGCATACTTTTTGGTGGACAAGATTTCTCAGATTCATCTGACGCCAGAAACTATAAATATTTCACCTGATGAGGTAAACTCGTGCTTGAACTGTACATTTCTTTTTATTGAAATTTAGATTTTTAGCAGAAATTTATATAAAAAATTCAATATTTTCGGGGTATCTTACACTACTTTTTGAGTTGTAGAATAAATTATAATGAAGGTAAAAAAAGGAATTCTACCGTTCAAGAATGAGTTCATGTTTTTGGGATTGCTCGAAAATGCGTCGTGCGATTTTTTTTCATTTTCGGATATGTTTTAGAAGATTTTCCAGGCGGACATTTGGCCTTTACGAAAATACCGTCGAATCATTCCTAATAATATCAGATTTTCAATGTCAAAGGTTTAAAAAGGCTTCTGAAAGCGTATTTCTCATCCGAATGGTATCATGTTGTAGACTTGTTGGAAAGCTCTTGGAATTTTCAATAAAACTGAACCGGTTCCAACCGGTTATGAACCGGTTCTTAACCGATAACCAATTCAAAAATTCAATTATATTCCTCCTAAGTTATTTTTCGCAATGTTTTGAATGATTTATAAATCAATTCAAATAGATTGTGAACCGGTTACAGGAAGTTCCGCTTTGAAAGAATTTTTCAGGACCGAAAAACAGCTCGTGAATTAACTCTAGTGACACAGTAAAATTGCATATCTGCAGGAGTTATCTTTGGGATAAGTTATGGAAACAACGTGATGTATGCAAGATATTTTCATATTTCATCGGTTCATAAGAAATGTGTTTCAAAATTTACCCTGTGAAAAATATTTGCACACATTTAGAGGCATTTCAAAAATTATTTTTATAAATGAGCTTCCAATAGTAGGCAATTCATATCAAATTCTTTCAGTCCGTTTTCTCTCAAGGCGGAACTCCCTGTATAAATCGATAAGTAATAAATAATTTTTGCCGAAAAATCAATTTTATTACTCTTTTAACTATTTTGGGATTTTTTTTTTGAGTGATTAATGAATCGGTTCAAAGCAGTTGAGAACCGGTAAACGGAGTTAAAGTACTTTTGAGCGGTGGCAGCGAAAATCCCGAAAGCCAAAATCCTGAAAGCCAAAATCCCGAAAAGGCCAAAATTCCGAAAGCCAAAATCCCGCATTTTCAAAATCCTGAAAGGGTTGAAATTATATGCAGGAAAATGTTTAGAATAATTTCCTAAGGCAGAGAAGATTTCCCTTTGCCTCCAGCAAGCGCGGGTACAATCGTGGGAGTAGCTGTGACACTTTTAAGAATTCGGGATTTTGGCGTTTGGGATTTTGGCTTTCGGGATTTTGGCATTCGGGATTTTGGCATTCGGGATTTTGGCTTTCGACATTTTGGCGTTCGTGATTTTGACCGGGACCCCTTTTGAGGTATACAGTATTTAATAAGTTACGAGTTCGATTAATTTGTAGTTAATTTGTAAAATGCGTTGGCTCTTTCATCTAAAAGTGAAAAAAAACTTCTGTAAATCTAACTAGTGTAAATCAAGCTAATTCAAAACCTGCTCCAAATGGAAATTTTTCACTATTCCAAATAGAAACGTCATTGTTTTCATGATAAATACAGTACTAAATTATTATATTTATATAATAATTTTATATACCACAGTTTCATTATTTAGTTAATTTTGCTCCAAATAAATCGAAAATCCATTCATATTCACAAATTTTAATTTGTTAATTTGTCAGAAAAATTAAAAGTATACCTTTTCACCATCGAATTTTTCATCGATCGACCATGTTTTCCGATGAAAAACACAATGAGGTAATTGTTGTTTATTCGTTTTGATTAACATTTATGTCATATTACTGGATATTTTTAGCCAAATTAAGTGCTAATCTTTATTGTTAACGGTACGTGAAATTTTCAAATGAAATAATTACCTATTTCGTGAACAAAAAGGGTTTTTCTGAGGTGTCTGCAAATGTTTTAATAGGAAACCCCGGAAATATGATTTTTTGGGGGAGATTTTCTTATTGTTTTAGATGGGAAAGGCGAAAAAGCAACTCAACAAGGTTTTGGAAGCCTTTCGTCGCGGTTTCATTTATACACTGTTTGTCTCCAATTAGAAAATTTACCTTGTCTCCATTTGGATTAATTTGTTTCCAATAGAAGCATTTTACGCTTGCATATTTTTCTTGTATTTAAGAAGATTTCAAATTATATGTAAAGAATTTTCACTAAACAGTAGCATTCTAGAAGAGTCAAGGAGCAAATTTATGTAATTCTCCTCAGAAAAAATATGAACTTAGGGCAGAATCACATTGACAGTCAAATTACTCACCGTATTTCGTTAATTTACGCATTTTCAATTAAATTCTTACGCAAATTCTCGATTACCGTATTACCTTATCTCGTACTCGGTGGCACTAGGTGAAAATAGTATAACAAAATTGAAGAAATAAAACGAAAATGTGATAAACGGTGAGCAGAAAAACTGTACGATTAATTTCTCGTACAGTTTTTTTTTTGCTCACCGTTTATCGACTTTCGTTTTATTTCTTCAATTTTCTTATACTATTTTCACCTAGTGCCACCGAGTATAAGATATGGTAATACGGTAATGAAAAAATTACGTAAGAATTGCAATGAAAATGCGTAAATTAACGAAATACGGTGGGGATACGGCGAACATTTTATTGTCAATGTGATTCTGCCCTTAATGTGTTGAATCTTCTGTCAAAGTTCAAGCGTCTTTAAATGGTTTTAAATTGGGACATTTACCCTATTACTACTACACTCACTTATGCAACTTTAAAAAGAAATGTTTACAAAACATAAATTCTTGTGCGTAGCCTATAACGCATTCATAGAAGATTTTTTTCCCAGAGATGTCTTTTACTCAAATACAAGCCTTTTGATGAAATATAACTGAGAATGAGAGAGCAGAAACATTGCAATTCATCGCTAGTCGGAATCCCCCATCAATTGATGCCCGGATAGAGTTGAAGAGAGAACAAGGTGGTGACGTGCCATAGGAATAGTGCAAGGAGCAATAGTGAAAATATGGCAATTTTACGTAAGTGAGGATGCTGACATGGTGGCACAGAGGTCAATTCGCCAGCAGTAACCTCTTCATCACATGAATATCACGAGTGGGCAATGCGTAAATCGACTAGAATCGTGCATCACTGGCGGATTTAATATATAAATAAATGGTCGGAACTTGAGACCCAATTCATAATAAATTCTATCTAAGGCATAAATAGACATTGATGTATGTTCTGTCATGAGAGCCATACCTTTATTTTCTCTTTTGAGGCCTTGTACAGAAATCTTGTGAGAGTGAGAAGAAGAAGAAAATCATGAGAGCTTATCTTGCGCGCGCATTACACCTTGCACAGTGGAACCTAAACCATCACTCACATCCCAGTTCATCCATTCTCATATCATCCACCAATTTATTATATTTAATACGGATATTATTGCCATTGATGGATACTGATATATTGAATCCATCGTGTAGTTTTTATGTGTATTTGGACAATCCTATTATAAATTGTTAATCGGAATTGCATTATTTGCACGGCAAGACGTCCAAGACATGCCTAATAGATTCCCTACTAAATGAACAGATTGTCAATCCCCATGATCATAATACGATCACTTTTGGACATAAATACCTTTTCCCAGAGAGACTCTCCAACCAAGTTAATAATTCACATTTGTCCCCGCACTCAACTAAGATCTGTCGGTCAAATTGATTGCAAAAAATCATGACTATTAGCATTAGTGTCTGCTAAAGCGATCACATTCTGTCTTAGTTAGAAAATGATCTTCAATTTGTTTTTCCATCTCAATCCTCATTCGGTATTTCGTCAATTGAATCAGCATGTAACTTCCTCATCGCCTTCTTCAGCACTTCTTCTAACACCATGGAAATACACACAGTATACAAGAACTGCTGATAAGGTGATGAGAAAATTACGACAATTGCTGATCCAAGTGACAAATTTTGTAGGAAAGACGTTACGGATTTCAAAAATTCAAAAGTCGTCTAAGAAAATTGGAAAGCTTCGACTACCATCACGCAGAGGCGCTGGATTTCATGTTTACATTTTTATTGTCAGATCATCTGAGAAAAATTTGCAATTCTTTAAAAAATCTTCAATTTTCTAGTGAAAAACCTTCTAGCAGTGTGAAATAATAATGTATCTCTCAAGAGTGACCAACGACAGAAAGTTATATCTCTGCAGATGGTATTTCAGAGGTAAATTTTATATGTTTTCTTTGCAACACACAATTGCAATGACTAAATTTTACAGCTGGATTTGCACTGCTCCCTTTTGTCTGGGCAATAAACACAATTTGGTTCTTCAGTGAGGCCTTCCGAAAGCCCCCCTACGAGGAGCAGGCACAGATAAAGAAATGTGAGTATCCTCAAAAGAAATTAATAGAAGGAACACTCCATAAAATACATATATCTCTATTCTGAGTCATTTAAATTTTTTTGCATTCATATTAAAAGCCTTTTTTAAAAAAAATAATATCTTTCAGATGTTCTTTACTCTGCATTGGGTTCTATCATCTGGTTGATTGTGATTGTCTCTTGGGTCACTATCTTCCAAACGCATCGAGCCGATTGGGGAGAATTCGCTGATAGAATAAGCTTCATCATTCCCCTCGGCAGAGCATAGACAATTCCCGGAAAAGTCCACTTTACTATTTAACCATGTTTGTCTTTTTTTTAAAATTAATCACTTTTATTTATAATAAAGAACATTGTCCAAAAAAAACCTGTATCGAGTCCCTAAGAAACCCTAGAAACCGAAAAAAAGTTTGGTCGAATACACAAGCAGTTGAGGAATTTTTATCAGGAACAATGACGGAATCCAGGCTCATTCCGATACAAATTCAACCAAAAATCATCTACGGCTTTCGCTCAGACATCGTGGGAAATATCCACTTTACAGCTAGAGAAGAGGTGATATACCCAGTTTCTGGAGTCCTGGCCTTCCACAATTATGCCACCGGGAAGCAAAAATTCCTTCGTCTTCCAGAAAACTGTGAGATCAATATTGTGACCATAAGTCCCAATCGAAAGCTACTGGCAATTGCAGAGAAAAGCTCTACAAAAGGGTAAGAAAATGATTTTTTTTCTACAGAAAAATATTAAAAAAGTCATTGTAATATTAAAGAATCCAGAAAGCTTATATCAACGTCTATGAGATTGGTACATTCAAAAAGAAAAGGACCATCAACTTCCCCAATGAAATTGCAACAAAAGAAGTGGCCAGCATGTATTTTACGCACGATTCCAAAGGTTTCGCTATTCTATCCCGAGAACCAGACTCACAGCTCATTCTAATGTTCTTCGACAAGAACGAATCCACCGTGATTGGAAGGGTATCCCATAGTACTCATCAACTCGGAGTGGCCAAATACATTTCCTGCAATCTCTCAGACAGTGGAATGGTGGCCATTGGAGGTGACTATGTTTTCAAAGTCTTGAACAAGACGGAGAAAGGATTCGCTCCTGTGGGAACAATCAAAGGGGATGGACTTATTGTGACTTCTCTTACCTGGCTGAGTGGAGAAATTCTCCTGGCCGGAACAGCAGAAGGGGATTTGTTGATTGTGGAAAATGGTGATTTAAAAGTAAGTTTTGTGTTTTATCAATAACTTCCATTTTACAATAGTAAGAAAAAGGGGATGGCAAAGCGTCCCAGGCTTTGCGGAATGCTCGAACTCGTGACTTTTAGATGCTATAGATCACTCAATAGATTCCACAAAATAGTTTAAAGAATAATAAAAATTATATTCGAACGAAAATTACTTATCGGTTCATAACCGGTTCATTACCGGTTCATAAATCACTCAAAATATTTCCCAAAATACACCTCTGGAGTAATTTGATTGAATTTCGTATAAAAAATTAGTTATCAGTTATGAACCGTTTCATTACCGGTTCAAAACCGATTGGAACCGATTCAGTTTTGCCAGAAATTCCAAGACCTTTTCAACGAGCCCAAACATGACCCCATTCGTTTGATAAGTGCGCTCTATAAGGACTTTTTAACCTTTGACCTTGAAAAACTGTTATTAGGAACAATTCAACGCAATACGAGATATGGTGACCTCAAAGGGACTCGAACCCGGGTCCTTACACATACCATACACAGTAAAAAAATGTGTAAAATTTTACTACTATACTAGTGCAAAATCGACCATAATTTAATTTAATTTAAAAATGTTTAAAAAAATACACAACATTTTGGTAATTTATTGTCACGTGATTGAAAATTACCACTATTATAGTTTAAAAATTTGCAACATATTGTTTAATTTGAAAATGTGTAAAATATTAACACTATAATAGTGTGAAATCGGATAAATTAATTTTTTAATTGCGATCTGTGTAAAATTTCTCACTGTTATAATCATAAAAATTTTTCAACAATGTTTTGTGATTTAAAACTGTTTGACAAATTCTAAAAATTACCACTATTATAGTATGATTACAGTTTTTCATATTATTATAGTCTGAAAAAATACACAACTTTATGGTATTTTTTGTCACATGATCAAAAATTAACACTATTAAAGTTTGATCATAATTTTTAACACTACTATAGTGTGAAGCCTTGTGTATTTCAACCAAATTTGTTGAAGTTTTAAACAAAAGTTGTTGAATTTTTAAACAAAAGTTGTGTAAAAATTGTTGAATTTCCAATTAAGGCGTATACTTCAGTCGAGATGCTCTTCATTGGGCAAAAGTCATATAAAACATCAAATATTTATATGCATAATAACGGTGGCAGCCAAAATCCCGAAAGCCAAAATCCCGAACGCCAAAATCCCGAAAACCAAAATCCCGAAAAGGCCAAAATCCCGAAAGCCAAAATCCCGAATTTTCTAAATCCTGAAAGGAATGAAATTATATGGAGGAAAATGTTTAGAATAATTTCCTAAGACACAGAAGATTTCCCTTTGCCTCCAGCAAGCGCGGGTACAATCGTGGAAGTAGCTGTGACACTTTTAAGAATTCGGGATTTTGGCTTTCGGGATTTTGGCCCATTCGGGATTTTGGCTTTCGGGATTTTGGCGTTCGGGATTTTGGCTTTCGGGATTTTGGCGTTCGGGATTTTGGCGTTCGGGATTTTGACCGGGACCCACATAATAAGTATATCGTGAAGATCCGAGCATCAGATGTAATCATTTCGCATTAGGGGGGATCCCGAGAACAGGAAAAAACCAATAAAAATGTCTAAAAAGGCAAAAAAAATCGAAATGAAAAGAAAATTCATCAATAAACAGAATTCAACAATTTTCGAATTTACACATAAAAATTCAACTATTTTTAAATTCAACAATTCCAAATTCAACATCTTGAAATTCAACAACTTTAAATTAAACAATTTTAAATTAAACGCTTTTTCCAAATTTAACACTATAATGAATATTAATCTTTCCAGAATTGAGCACTGGGCTTTATCAAATGGGTTGATTTTGAATCCTAAAAAGTCTCAAGCTATTGTAATTTCTAAAAAAGGAGTTTCCCTTGATTTTTATCCATTGCACCTTTACGGTGAAATTATTCCTTTTTCTGATCAGGTCAAAAACCTGGGCATAATCTTCAATGCAACTCTCTCATGGTCTGATTCTGATCAGGCCATCTCTATTTGCCGAAAGGTCAATTATTCTCTGTATACCCTCAGACGCTTCCGGGACATCACGCCCTATAACACTCGTTTGATCCTCGCGCGAGCGCTTCTTCTTCCTTTTTTTAATTACGGAGCAGAGCTATTTTTACGACGGATAGTGACACAATTCTTCGGCTGACGGTTTCCTTTAATGATTGAGTCAGGTATATTTGCGGCATAAACCGCCGAGATCACATCACTCCATATAGAAACGTTTTCATTGGATGTGATTTAACATCCCTTTTGAAAATGAGAACTGTACTGTTCCTGTTTCATCTGTTGATTTCTGAATGTCCCAAGTACCTGTCGAGTCTACTGGTTAGGGGGGGGGGGGCTCAGCCAGGGTTCGGGGACTGTTGGTGCCTAAAGTGAACGGTGAATGTCTTTACAGGACTCTGTTCGTTAAAGGCGTCACTTTTTTTAATAGTGTCCCGAATGACAAGCGCTCTTCTGCAGCTGCCATTCGAAATTTTTTTCAAGTTGAAGCCTGAGAAGCTTAGGAATTTTTCTTTACTTTTTTTATCTTTTTATTTGTACTTAAATTTAAACTTCTGAATTTATTAACTTCTTCTCTTTTTAATAATTTCTTTATCTCATTTTTTTATTCTTTTTTTTTCTTTTTTTTCTTTCACAATTGTAAAAGGGTTGACCCTAATTTTGTGAATAAATAAATTATTATTATTATTATTATTATAATAGTGGTGTGAAAGATTACAGACTATAATAGTGTTAATTTTTTTTACTGTGTAGAACAAGCGCTCTACCACTTAACCTATTGTGTGCCCCACTTAACTTTACAAAATTAAATATTTATTTGCGAAATGTTTGAACTCGTGACTTATATACGGACTTCACATTTACGATTTAAGCCGAGAGATGACTAATCAATATAATGATTGACTAAATTCTCATCAGTTTCCCACTAACTAAGCCGCTTCTCGGCTTAATCCGAAAGACGGATTACTCAAAACTAATGCAAATGTAATCCGATCATTGTTTTGAATACGTTAACCCTACCGAAGATCAACAATAAAAATTAAACCAATATACAAAATTTGTGAAATGTCTTACATAAGTATAACTTAGAAAGTCTAACAGAGTTTGATTCGGTGTATTTTTTGTCTCTATGGACGATAGGGACAAAAATACCCCAAAAATTGAAATATTTTTTTCTGACAATACCAACCCCTTGGCAAGTTAGCCTTTTATATGGAGCTATTTGAAACCAATTCCTAAATTGATCTCGGACTCAGCTCACAGTGCCCCGAGGAAAAAATTTATTTAAACAAAAATTTAGTATATTTATCCCTCCATACGGAAAGGTATCTTATAATACGTAAAAACTTCTCACTTTTTAAATATTTAGCATAACGATCACAAGTGCAGAAAAATTCCCATACGCATTTGTATGTGAAAGTAAGAAATTGGCTTCAACTTTGAAGGCCACTCGCCGGGGACTAGTAACTAACTAACGTCAAGAAGCCTCACTGTACCTTTCAACAGATGCGTGCGCCATGTCTTTTCATTAGGTGGCTTTGACCATGTGTCTCCATTTGTGGATAGAGTTGTTGAAAGGGACTTGCTGATCTTTCTTGTGCTTCTACTGTGCAGCCATATTTATAATCGCGTCTTTTGATTTCTGTTAGTCCTGGATATCTTTCAACTCTGCTTGTTCGAGGTACATCGACCCGGGCCCGCAGACTACCAGTGCAAACTCTCGCTCAGATACTCTTTACAGGACCCTCATCTATAGAGGTGTCTTTCTGTACAACGAGACTCCGCGATTGGCTAAAAAGCATCACATGGGGCGATTATAAAGCATTTTTGGGGTCTCAAGCGACTCTTTCACGTGCGGCCTTGCTGTATTATACTAAAACCTAAAATACTATAAAATTTGAATCCCCTAATTATCTATATATTAAATTTGTACCGATTTTACAAATATGTTTTTTCCTAGAGGTCCAAAGCATTGTTAAGACGACGGTGGTCGTAAAACGAAGGATGAGAAGGACGCTCAATTTTTAGGAAAAAATATGTTAGATTGACTTAAATGATATCAAACAGATCTCTTCCTATAAAACTCCTCAAATCTAACACAAATCTGAACATTTCAGATAACATTCGAAGCCAGTGAGGTCACTTGCCTAGACTTAACCCGTATTGCCGATGACGAGGGTGAAGATGGCCGAAAGGAAGTACAATCAACCATGACCCGGAGAAAACTTTCAATTGGCGAAAGTAAGAAACCTAATCAGGAAGTTGTTTGCCTCACTTGCTTCTCGCTTGGCTTCTGTTATGCCATTCACAATGTCGTACATGTATTCGAAAAGGAATCCAATTACAAATTCCAGAAAAAGACTGTCGTCACAATCCCTGTAACTCTGTATGATAGGGACTTGTATAAGATTGCTAATGTGGCTATAAATCAAGCTCAGGACACCGTAATGGTTTCCTGTGCTCACTCACAGATCTACATTGGACAGCTTTTTGTACCCGAAAGTCTCACTATAAACCACCTGGAATTCCGAACCCTCGGAGAACCTCTCCACATCGCCAAGATCATCAGTTTGGCTGTATGTATGTGGAAGCCAATTGTGGTGACAATTTCCACTGATAAGACTGTTAGAGTTTGGAATTATTCAACTGGAAGAGTGGAATTGGTTAAGAAATACCTCGTGAACATTACAGTAATTGCTCTGCATCCATCTGGAATCTTTTTAGCTTTGGGATTTTCAGATCAAATGAGACTAATGGAGATCTTTCTGAATGATCTGAAGAGTGTGAAGGAATATAACTTCCCAAAATGCCATGTAGCCGTTTTTTCTCATCGAGGACATATGCTAGCTGTGTCCTTTGGAAACACAATCCAAATAGTATCAGTGTTCTCATTCGACGTCATCCAAACACTTAAGAGTCACAATGGGAAAATTCTTAGTCTTGTATGGTGCTATGATGATATACATTTTCTCTCAGCCGGAGAAGATGGAGCGATCTATGAGTGGAATGCCATCACAGGCGAAAGAATCAATGAAGTAGTTCAAAAAGAAATTCAGTACAGAAGCTTAGCTGTAACTAATGACCTCAGTGCAGTATACGCAATTACAAATACAGGAGTTTTGAGGGAGATCTGCAAATCTGAAATCGTTAGGGAGACAAAGATTCCTGATCTTCCACCACTAACTTGTCTCACACTTGCCCGATCGGACCTTGTAATGTTTATAGCTAGCGAATCTGGTCACATTTTCAATGTCCAACTGCCTTTCATGGAAACTGGCGGAGGAACATGCACCAACTACCGCTTCTTCAGCAGCTCAATCACATGCATGAGGATCACCAATGATGATGCACTCCTTGTGATTGGAGCTGAAGATGGAACTCTTGCCATCTGGGAAATTCTCAACAACGAAGGCAAGAAAGCTCATGTAGATATTGAATTAGGAAAATGTGTAGATGTACTAATTCCCAGAGAAGAACTTCTTGATCGCCTAGGAGCTATAGAATCCTTAGAACAGCGAATGGGCCAACAAGCAGATGAATATGAGTTCCAGTTGAAGCGCAAAGATGAAGATTACACGAAACAAATCACTCAAATCCATACGGAATACCGTGAAATTATTGAAGATTTGAAAGAGAAGAATCGCAAACTAGAAGCTGATCACATTGAAGAGATCAATATCATAACAGCGAGCATTGCTGAACTCAAATTTGAACATCAGAAAGCATTAACGCAGTTAGAAACAGATTTTCATCAAAAAATCATAGTTGAGTACGAGAAGACAAGTCAAGTGAAGAAACAAATGGAAACTATGAAGGATGACTACGAGGTAAAGCTGAGAAAAACTGCCGGTCATCTTCAGGATACCGTACAATCCCTAGAAACAGATTTTCGCAAGCAACTAGATGAGAGACAAACACTGATAAAACTCCTTCTCAAAGATGCAGAAGAAAAAGGACTGGAATTCCGAGAACACAGTGATCAAGTGATGACAGAGAATGAGAAGAAAGTGATCAACTTAACTGTAGACTACGAGAAGAAGATCAAACATGAACAGCAAATTGGAAACAAATGGCGCGGAGAAGCTGGAGTACTCTCCAAGAAGTACAATCTCATAAACAAGAGCAACAAGAAACTAAAGGCAGAAATTGAAACGGTTACAGAAGAACATGAAAGACTCAAGGAAACTATCCAACAACTAGAGATCAAAATCCAAGAGATGGAATCTACAATTGGCATGAAAGACAGCATAATTCGTGATAGAGATCATCAAATTGCTGACTTCAAAAATCAATTGCAGGAAAAAGATTCCATTCAAGCAGCTCAGGACGAAAAGCTCCGTGAATTGAATGCACAGATAGAGCCTCGAGATGAAGAAATTCGAAGTCGCAAGGACAGAATTGTGAGCATGGAAGTGGAAATGCAAGCCCTCCAGCAGAAAAATCGCAAATTAGAACATCAACTTAAGGGACTCAAGGACAAATACAGCGGAAATGAAATCCTTCTCAAAGCTCAACTAACTAGATCCCAAACACTTCAAGCGAAACTCTTTCGGATTTCTGCTGATATTTCACGAGCTTCCGATATCATTCAAGAACCACAGAAACTCAAGGAATTGGTAAAGAAGCTCCTGGACAAATACACCAAAGACTTTGATCCCAGCCAACTTCCTCCGCTAGAAGATTCCAGAGACAAACCCCAAGATCGTGTAGAGAGAACTCTCAGGTTGTCAGCTCGTGTGAAAAAGCCCAAAGAAACGGATGAGGCAAAGAAACTACTTCGTGAGAATATTGAATTGATTAAGAATCTCGAGAATCTGCGGAAGGAATTGAATGAGTGTAAAAGAAAGAATCGACGAATGCAATCTTTCTTGGGAATTCCTGACCACAGAACACCTAGAAGGGCTCGAGAGAGATACGAAAGGGCCTTGACGGTAAGTTAATTATAGATAGATAGATAAATAGATAGATATTTTATTATCATCAATGCTCTCTGGAGTAATGCGTTACAAAATTTATAACAAAAAGACGAAAATTTGCAATTACTTTTTCTGCGGCCACCGCCGTCTTAGCGTTGTTACCAACCTACTCCGGAGTGAAAACGGTGTTTTAAAAAATTATTTGAAGATTAAATTAAACCTTACCAAAATGGTACGTTTGAAAAATATTTAGAAGGTCCGCGTTCAGTTTTTTTCTTTTAAGTTTTGTTAAAAAAAAAAGATAATCTAGTAGAGATTTCGAATGTGATTTTTAAACCACTTTAAAAAAAAGGTGGTCAAAAATTAGGAATTAGAAAAAAAATTTTTTGGTCAGTGGCGTCAGCGGTGACCAATCTCATTTAACCCTCTATCTGCTAAGGCCGTCTCATGACGGTCTTCACAAAAATCACATTTACTGCGATTAAAGAGTTTTTATTTATTTAAAAGTGCTATAGTGTCCTCGGTAATAGTCTTACAAACATCTTTTGAAAGTTTGAACTCATTTTGACTCTTCGTTTTGTTGCTATTCCCAGTTTTGTGTGACAGGTCAGAGAAAAAGCAACAAAAAAATTTTGGGCCAAAAAACTCATTTCCAATTTCAAGAAAAATACCGATTTAAAGTTATCTGACTAAAATAAATTTATTTTTTACTCAAAGATATGTCATTCTATTTTGTAAATTTTAATTTAGAAAATTGAAATAAATTAAAATTAAAAATTAGAAATTAGAAGCAAAGAGTTTCAAATTTTTTTTTATATTTTCTCACCTAGCGCCTAAACTAAAAAAAGATAATAAAGAATGGATGGTATTTTCGACTTTATTGGATCATAATAATCCTATAGAAAACATTTTCTTACAACTTTTTTTTCGCATATTTTAAAGAAAATGTTAGAGCATTAAGCAGTTAAACGAAACAAACATATTTTTCGTAGAACATCATAATTCTTTCCTTTATGCACATTTCAAACAAAGTAAATCATCTTTCATCTTTCATAAATTTCTTAAATTTTTTTGTAGCCTTAAAAATTAGAAATCAAATATAAACGGGTGGTAAAGCGTCCTATTTTTTTGTGAAATTCTCGAATTCTTAATCTAGATGCTACTGAAAAGTACCATCGCATTATTTACCGTTTACTGGTTCACAGACGTTTTTAAACCGATTTATAAATCACTGAAAAGATCACTCAAAATAGCTTAGGAGTAATTAAATGGATTTTCGAATAAAAATTAGTTATTAGTTCATAATCGATTCATGACCAATTAGAAACGGTTCAGAGGCTTCTCGGGTCAGTCTTAAGATTACCAGCGAATCATAAACAGTTTCAACGGTTGTTTCAACCAATAAAATCAATCGTTAAAAATCGGTTACGTTTTTGCTAGAACTTTGAATGTTGCTTTATTTAGGGTAAATTAAGCTAATTCAAGACCTTCTCTAAATGGAAATTTTTCGCTATTCCAAATGGAAAGGTCATTGTTTTTATGATAAATACAGTACTAAATTATTATATTTATATATTTTATATAAAATAGTTTCACTATTTAGTTAATTTTGCTCCAATTAAAGCGAAAATCCATTCATATTTACAAATTTTAATTTGTTAATTTCTCTGAAAAATTAAAAGTGTATCTTTTCACCATCGAATTTTCATCGATCAACCATGTTTTTCAATGAAAAACACAATGAGGTGACTGTTGTTGATTCGTTTTGTTTAACATTTCATGTCACATTTCTGGCTAATTTTAGTTAAATTAAGTGATAATCTTTATTGTTAACGGTACGAGAAGTTTTCAAATGAAATAATTACCTATTTCGTGAACAAAAAGGATTTTTCTGAAGTTTCTGCAAATTCTTCAATAGGAACCTCGGGAAATATGATTTTTTGTAGAGATTTTCTTTTTGTTTTAGATGAGAAAGGAGAAAAGACCAGGAATAAGAACACATCCTGCACTCAAGAGCAACTCAACAAGGTTTTGGAAGCCTTTCGTCGCGGTATCACTTATACACTGTTTGTCTCCAATTAGAAACTTTCCCTTGTCTCCATTTGAATTAATATGTTCCCAATAGAAGCATT